>NW_028234411.1:3003109-3013109 GCF_977035675.1 Penaeus japonicus
ATTATACTATAATAGACTATTTCATCCACCATCATTATCGAATGAGAATGAGAATAATCAGAGATGAAGGAAGAAGACGATGATGATGAAGAGGAAGAAAGGAAAAAAGAAGAAAAGGAAGTAGAAGAAGATGAAAAATAAAGAAAATGAAGTAGATGTAGAGGAAGAAAAGAAGAAGGAGACGAAGAAGAAGAAAAAGTGATAAGGAAAGAGGAGATGAAGAAGAAAAAGAAAAAGAAGAAGAAAAAATAAAGTAGAGAAAAGAAGGAGAAGGAGAAATAGAAGAAGAAATAAAAAGAAGAAAATGAAGAAGAGGAAGAAGACAAAAGAAAAAGAAAGAAGAAAAACAGAAGAAGAAAAAAAATGCCAAGGAAGAAGAAGAACAGGGAAATGAATGAAAAGATAAAAGTGATACTGAACATGAAGAAGATAGCGAGGAAGAGGGAAGAAGACGAAAAGGAAGAAGAAAAAGAAGGAAGAGAAGATACAAAGAAGGAAGGAAGGAAGAGGGAAGAGAAGATAAAAAGAAAGAAGGAAGGAAGGAAGGGAAGAGGAAGTTACGAAAAAGAAATGGAAAAAAATAATAATATTGGAAAAAAAAACGAAAAAGAAAAGTAAAAATAAGATTTGTTAAGAATGATAAAGAATAAGAAAAAAAAATTATGAAAGTAAAATAACCACGAAATAAAAATATGAATAAATTAAAAGAAAAAAAGAAAGGAAAAAAAGTACTACAGAGAAAGAAATGCGAAGAAAAAGAATAGGATAAAACTGAAAGAAAAAAAAAAACAAAGAATAGAATAGAAAAGATGAAAGAAAAAAAGAAAGAAATAGGAAATACAAAGAAGAAAAAGAAACAAGAAGAAGGAGATACGAAAAAAAATTGAAAGAAGAAGGAAAAACAAAGAAAAAAAAAAGAAAAAAAATATGAAGGGAAATTCTAAGAAGAAATAAGAGGAATAGAATTATATGCGAAGAAAAAAGAAAAGAAAAAGAAAATACGAAGAAGAAAAAGAAAGACGGATATGCGAGGAAGAAAAGAAATAAGAAAGAAATACGGGGAAGAAAAAAGGAAGTAAATAAAGAAATGAACGCAAAGAAGAAAAAAGAAGGAAATACTGAGAAGAAAAGAACGAAGAAGGAAATACGAAAAAGAAAAAGAAAGACAAAAATGCGAAGAAGAAAAAAAAAAGAAAACACGAAAAAGAAAAAGAAAGAACGAAATACGCAAAGAAAGAAGAAAAACCGAATAACATATAAAGAAGAAAAAAATACGAACAAACAAACAAAATAAGAAAAAGAAAAAGAAAGAAAATACGAAAAACGAAACGAAAAAAAATCCGAAAAACGAAATAGAAAAAGATAGAAAGAAAGAACATAAGAAAAAGGACAAGAAATAAAGAAAATACAAAAATAAGAAAAAGAACAAGAAATAAAAAAAATGCGAAAATAAGAAAAAGAACAAGAAATAACGAAAATACGAAAATAAGAAAAAGAACAAGAAATAACGAAAATACGAAAAAAAAGAACAAGAAATAACGAAAATACAAAAATAAGAAAAAGAAAAAGAAAATAAGAAAATACAAAAATAAGAAAAAGAACAAGAAATAACGAAAAATACAAAAAAAAAATATGAAAAAGAACAAGAAATAACGAAAATACGAAAAACGAAACGAAAAAAACGAAAAAAGAAAAGAAAAAAAAAAAAACCGCGCCCACCTACGAAGCACCTGACACGCGAACCCTTCATTGCGTCTCGTGTCATCATGGAAAATGGGTTTCGAATTCGGATTGGAGGGGAGACTGATCTATAATGACTATGGTTTATTTCTTGTAATAACTGGAACTCATCTATCATAGATGTGATGACTTTGATTTATGATGATTAGGATTATGTATTGGTATAGGATGACTTGTAATGATTGGTCTGTGAGGGCTGTGATTATTTAATCAAAATAAATGGTAAGTATTCTTGTTAATGATAATGATGATGATGGTGATGATAGTGATGGTAGTGATAATACGAAATAATAATGATAATAATATTGATGATACTAATAGCAATAATAATAAATATAATTATAGTAATAATAATGATGATAATGATAATAGTAATAACAATACTAATGGTAAGAGGAATGATGATAATGATAGAAATGATACAAATAATGATAATAATAACAATGATAATAAGAATAATGATGATAATAATAATAGCAATCATAACAATGACAATAATAATACTATCTATTTGGGTCCAGATACTCAAATCTCTCGCAGTTTAAGACCTCGCAGCAGGTTACGCTCTCGTAAGTTACGATGTCCCTACGAGGTCGTAAATCTCCCATACTCAGAGTAAAAATACAATATCGTAGGCACCTCGTAACCGAAAGAAAACATCATAACCGTAGTTCGATGGGATGCCTTCAGATGGCAGGACCAATTCGAATTGACCAATCAACAGTCAGCCTTTTAGACGTAACTACCAATTGGAGGCCACGGTCATTAGGGGGAGGAGCCATAGAGAGAGGGAGGGGGAAAGAGAACGAGAGTGAGATATAGATGATCATAAAAGATAGATAGATAGTTGGATGGATAGACAGATATAGATACATATATATATATGAATATATATATATATATATATATATATATATATATATATATATATATATATATATATATACATACATTTATATATATACTACCTTCCCCTGTGACAAGACACCTTCATTTCCTAAGCTCTATAGTGTATTTAGTATGTATTGTCGTTAACTCCATAGGGTTAACGACGAGCATATTCTACGTTGTCCTATAACTGCTTGTTATCTTTTTTTTATCAAGTGGCTGAGGAGAATGGAGGTATTTGTGATACACAGATGCAATATAAATTGATATGACACCTTATACTGTGTCTGGGACAGTCAGTAAAACATAATCTATACAAATCTCGTTTGCACAAGTCGGAACTAGCACGACTTATTTCCGGGTTCACACCGGTACGAGTGCTCGGGACCACCCTTAAGTTACGAGGTGCTGTGACGTCACGCGGGGACGGTTAAAAGTTTTGAGTATGACCATCGGAGCTCGCAGTTCGAGTTAAGACATGCGCGGCCTGGCTGCGCGGGCTTACGACGTCGTTAGCTGTTTTGAGTATCTGGCCCCTTGATTGTTAATAGGATCTCTTGTTCCCGTGACAAAAAAATGCAACCTTGGTTAAGAAATATTGCAGGACTTGCAAAAGACAGCATTACTGGGGATAGTCCGACGAGTGTTGCAATCTTGATAAGGAGGAATACTAGGACCCTTTGTCATAAATTGTTACTCATTCTATGTGCAGGAATTATGGCAAAACACCAGCCTGGGAAAGTATATATTGATAATGATAACAATGATAGTAATAATGATGATAAGGATTATAATGCTGCTATTACTACTGATAATGATGTTAATAATAATGATAATGATGTTAATGATAATGATAATGATGTTAATAATAATGATAATGATGTTAATAATAATGATAATGATGTTAATAGTAATGATAATGATGTTAATAATAATGATAATGATAATAGTAACAATAATTCTGATAACTGACCCATGTCTATAACTAACATGTGATCACTAATTCATGATAACTGCAATAGTCGACTTATCATATCTATAGAAACTAATCAGCAATACCCATAATAGCTGATCTATGCTAACGAAAGTTCTTGATTTATTCAAAAAAATAATAATGTATATGCAATAATGATGATAATTTATTTATGTCAATTTTCTCATTTGTTTGCTAGTTGATCAAGAAGAGACACCCTCAAAAAAAAAAGAAAAAAAAAAAGATAATGATAAAAATGTGTGATAATGATAATGATAATAAGGATAATAGTAATGATAATAATTATTATCATAAAAATAATGACAATCATAACAATAATGATAATAGTGATAATCACAATGATAACAATATTGATAATAATGATGATAATGATAATAACAATAATAATAAAAGTAATAATAATGATAATAATGATAATGAAATAATAATAATGATAAAACTAATAATCAAGATAACGATCAGAGTAACCTAATAAAAAGGGGAAAATAAAATCATAAAATCGACTGGACAAAAGCAATAGCATGATATTAGCAACTCTACCACGATCAGATAAGCAAATATGACATCAATGTTATCAAAAAAAGGAGACAGCTGACTTCATTTTAATTTATGAGCTGGAAGTCAGATTCGAGAGTCACTGCTATTCCTCTTCCTCCTCTTCTTCCTCTTCTTCTTCCACCTCGTTCTTCGACTTTAACTGCTCTCTTTTATTTATTTATTTTTCTCTATTCTATGTCTTCCTTTATATAGTTTTGCGATGTTTTTTTGTGATATTTTCCAGCATTTTCTTCTTCTTGTTCTTTTTCTCTTTATTTTCCTTTTTTCATATATATATTTTTTTTCTTTTCTTTTCTTTTTCTTTTTCTTTTTTTTCTTTTTTTTTCGTCTTCTCATTCTTCTTCATCTTCGTTCTTTTTTTTTTCATCTTGCTTTATATCTCTATCGCCTTTCCCTTTGTATCTAAATATCTATCTTTGCAATATTTTTGCAATATCTCCTTCATCTTATTCTCTTTCTTAGTGTGCAAAAAACATAAGCTTCGTGCAATAAAAATGTAAGCACCCAAGATAAAAAAAAAATAAAAAAAATAAAATAAAAAAATAAAAAAAAGAGAAAAAAAACTAGAAAAGAGAGAGAGAAAAAAAATAATAAAAATAAAAAGTGGAAGAAATAAAAGTCTTCTTCGTCTTCTTCTTCTTCTTCTTTTTCTTCTATTCCTTTTTGTTCTTTGTCTTGTTGTTCTTCTACTCTTTCTTCATTTTTTTCTCTTTTTTCGATGTCTGCGTTCTACGTTCTTTTCGTTTTATTTATTTTTCTTGCCATTCGTTTTCTTCTTTCTCTTTTCCCTCTGCATCATCACCATCTTCTTCTTTATTTTCTTCTTCTATATTTTTTCCCTTTTTTTTATCCTATCTCCCTTTTCCCCTCCCCTTTCTTCTTCTTTTTATTTCCTCCTTTTTTCTTCGTCGACTACATCATCATCATTCTTCTCCTTCTTCCTCTTCCTCCTCCTCTTCCTCGCTTTCATCCGCCTCCTCCTTCTCCTTCTTCAACTCCTCTCTTTTCTTCTTCTTCTTCATCTTCCTCCTTTCTTCTCATCTTCCTCTTCCTTCATCCTCTTCTTCCCCTTCCTTATATTTATCCTTATTCAACATCAGTCATATTTCAATATTCCTCGTTGCATGATTTCTTCTTTGCATGATCAGCTGGGAGGGACTCTCATGTCAGAATGTCATGTCAGTGCTGTCATATCTAATCTAAAAACATTTAATAAACGATGGAATAGGTATTTGATCATGCTTATATGTTTGTGTGTGTGTGTGTGTCTATGTGTTTGTGTGTGTATGTTTGTGTGTGTGTGTGTGTGTGTATGTGTGTGTATATGTGTATATATATTAGATAGAGAGAGAGAGATATGCAGATAGACAGAGACAAAAAGACAAAAACAAAAATAGAACGACAGACAGACAGATATATTGACACGAACGAACATACAAATTCAGAAAGGAAAAAGCCAGACAAATGTTGCAAATTATTGAAAAATGAATGAACAATGAAGTGTTGCCAGCACCGAGATTCCCCTCAAAAGCGAGACATCCTTCTTCAACACTGCATAGTGACCGTGCATGATGCTTGCATGATGTGTGCATGATGCTTTAGCCGTTCTCATGACTCGTTCTCCGTTCATTCTACGTTCGTTTCACGCCCGTTTCATGGCCGTTCTGCGATCCGCACGCCCACAAACACCAACAGTTTTATGAACACTAAGTTTTCCACACACACATAGGTTAAATTCAGTCACACCACACAACGCCCATCTGTGGTTTAGGTTTAAATTCCATGACCATCATGGCCACGAACGCTCTTGTTCAACGCGTGTAACCGTGGTCTTTTTCTCTTCTCTTTAACTTTTCTGTCTCATATTCTGCAAGCCTCTCTGTCTCTTTCTCTCTCTCTCTCTTCTCTCTTTTCTCTCTCTCTTTCTCTTCTCTTTCTCTCTCTCTTTCTCTCTCTATCCTCTCTTTCTTCTCTCTTCTCTCTCTCCTCTCTCTCTCTCTCTCTCTCCCTCTCTCTCTCTCTCTCTTTCTCTCTCTCTCTCTCTCTCTCTCTCTCTCTCTCTCTCTCTCTCTCTCTCTCTCTCTCTCTCTCTCTCTCTCTCTCTCTCTCTCTCTCTCTCTCTCTCCCTCCCTCTCTCAAATGACAAATAAAAGATAAAAAATCTGAGTATTTATCAGACACTCCTAGAACCATTACCGACCACCTGCAAAAAGTCTCTAGTCGACATCTTATTCCGTTTTCTATATTTTGGCGGAAAGACGAAAAAGATCAGCCAGTGTCTCTCCCTTTCCGCCTATTCTTCCTGACTTATACTGCATATATATATATATATATATATATATATATATATATATATATATATATATATATATATATATTTGCTTCCTCTTGCTAAATTAATCGTGAAAGTAGGAATAGATATTTAGTGAACAGGCAAAACACGTTTTTCTTTTTCCGATGACGTCACAGTCTGGGAAACCTCTGGGAAGATTTAAAATTCGAACAAGTATGACGTCATTAGCACTTCGTTTTCTTTGCAATAAGGGTTATATTGCACTTTTGTTGAATATGTTGGTGACCTGATGTGTATAACAGCTGTTGGTTTGTTCATATTTTAATGGCTTTGTTTATATATATATATTTTTTTTTTATATCATATAACATTTTAGAATGAGGGTTTGTTTATATTTGTTTTCTATATTATATAACATTTTAGAATGAGGGTTTGTTTATATTTGTTTTCTATATTATAGAACATTTTAGAATGAGGGTAATTAATCTGAGAATTATTAAATATAAGTGATTTGATTGTCAATTATATTATGTATTGGTGATTATATAAGAATTATTTATGATTGGTTACTGAATATCATTATGATTATTGTCATTACGGTTGGTATTGTCATTATCATAATAATTATCATTTTATAATAATTATTACTGTTATTATCATAATCATTATTATTATAGTTATCATCATTATTACCTGCTATTGTCATTTTTACTTTTTTTGTATTACTATACTTATTCACATTAACATGATCATTATTACTATTGTTATAATTTTCGTTATTACTATTATCATTATATAATATATTATACAATCATTATTGTAATTACTATCATTATTACCATCGTTATCATTATCATTAATTCTATCATGACGATTATCATCATTATGATCATTATTATTATCCTCCTAATTATAGTTATCATCATTATCATTATCATCACTATCCTTATCACTATTATGATTATCATTATTATCATTTTCTTCTTTTATGACTGTTATCATACTATAATAATTTCCTATTGTTATAATTTTTGTCATCATTAACATTATTAGCATCCTTCTTATCATTATACTTATCATTATCATCATCGCTATTATCATAACTATTATAAACATTATGATTATTACTATCATCATTCTCACTATTACCATCATTAAGTCATTATCATAAAATCATGAATGAAATGACAGCTATAATAAATACGGAAGCAGGAATAGGAAAGAATTAAATAATTGTGGAACCTGTTTTTTTTTTCAGTGACGTCACATCCCGTTTTCTATGCCGAGAGAGACGTTTCAGGATCAACTCATGAATTTCATCTCGATGGCTTGATAAACAGCTGATTGGTTAAAATATGACGTGTTTTTTGTTATTGTTGTTTTTCTTTAGTTTTCTACATTGGATAAGTTTGTGGTGTGTGATATTCATTTTATAATTAGTTGGGGAGGATTTGTGGCGATAATGAAGACCGTTAAGCGAGGTATTTGAAAAAAAAACTTTATAGATTTTTAGATACTTACGACTTTGAATATCACATTTATTTTATGATTCGTCACTGAAGATTATGATAATAAATAATGCTATCACTATGTTATTAATCAATTCTCATGCAAAGTGATAATGAACAGTCGAAAGCATTAATACAAATTTTATCAAACTTGCCGATAATGCAGACAATGATATAGCAACGAATGACATCTATACTAAAAAATAAAAAAAAGAAGAAAAAAATGATACATAGTAACACAATGTACCGACGCTTCATATATGGTTATCAAACATATGATTTCAGGAGTTTATCATTCAAATCTGAAATCCCTGGACCCCACATACTGTATCTGGAATTAAGGACACATGCATGAAATTGGTTTCACAACAGACTAATTGGCAACAGCTCTTGCCTCCACCAGTCTGTTCCTTGTGACTGAAAGAAGGGAATTTTCGTATTATTTTATGTGTTTACGGTGTTCTGGGTTTTTCCCTCTTCTGTATTAAGCATTATTTTGTATCTCTCTCTCTCTTTCTTGCTCTATCTCTCTTTCCCTCTCTCTCTCTCGCTCTCTCTTGCTCTCGCGCTCTCTCTCTCCCTCTCTCTCTCTCTCTCTCTCTCTCTCTCTCTCTCTCTCTCTCTCTCTCTCTCTCTCTCTCTCTCTCTCTCTCTCTCTCTCTCTCTCTCTCTCTCTCTCTCTCTCTTGCTCTCGCGCTCTCTTTCTCTTGCTCTCTCTTGCTCTCTCTCTCTTTCTCTCACTCTCTCTCTCTCTCTCTCTCTCTCTCTCTCGCCCTCTCTTTCTCTCTACATCACAATATGTACCAGACCTATAAATAGAACGAGGAAGCACTGACCTCTTCCAGCACAAGGGAAACAGGGTCACCGAGGCCTAACCGGAATGCTTACTCGACTTCCCCGGGAAAATTCGAGGAAAAGAAAACAAGTTGTCCCTTTTTCCTTTTTTGTTCTTGCTCGTTTTTTTTTTTTTTTTTTTTTTTTTTTTTTTTTTTTTTTTTTTTTTTTTTAGTTCGCCTTCATTTTTTGTTATTGTTTTTTTTCTTTCTTTATTAGTGTCCTTTTTTTACTTTTCTTTTTCTTTTTTTTTCTTCCTCTTCTAATTCTTCATCTTATCATTATTCTGTTTCTTCTTTTCCTTCTTCTTTTTTTCTACTTTTTCTTCTTATTTTCTTCTTCTTCTTCTTTTACTACTTCTTTTTCTTCTTCTGTCTTTTTGTTATCCTCTTTTTTTTCATTCTTCTTCTTCTTCTTCCTCTTCTTTTTATTCTTCTCTTTTTCTTCTTCTTTTCATTCTTTCACCTCTTCTTCCACTTCACCATCATCATCATCTTTCTCTTCTTCCTCATCTTCACTTTCTTTTGCAACATCTTCCCCTTCTTCTTTTTCTTCTTTTCCTCCTCCTCCTCCTCTGTCTCCTCTCTTCCTCCTCCTTCTTCTTTCCTTTCCTTCTTCGTCTTCTTTTTCTCCTCCTCCTCCTTTTCTGTCTCCTCTCTTTCTCCTCCCACTTTCCCTCCTCTTTCTTCTTCTCTTTCCTTCTTCTTCTTCCTCTTCTCCTCCTCCTCTTCCTCCTCCTCCTCCTCCTCTGTCTCCTCTCTTCCTCCTCCTCCTTCTTCTTCCTCTTCTTCTTCTTCTTCTTTCTCCTCCTCCTCCTCCTCTGTCTCCTCTCTTTCTTTTCCCAATCCTACTCCTCCTCCTCTGTCTCCTCTCTTCCTCCTCCCACTCCTCCACCTCCTTCTTCTCCTCTTTCTTTCTTCTTCTTCCTCTCCTCATGCTCCTCTTCTGTCTCCTCTGTTTCTCCTTCCACTCCTCCTCCTCCTCCTCCTCCTCCTCCTCCTCCTCCTCCTCCTCCTCCTCCTCCTCCTCCTCCTCCTCCTCCTCCTCCTCCTCCTCCTCCTCTGCCTCCTCTCTTCCTCCTCCTCCTCCTCCTCCTCCTCCTCCTCCTCCTCCTCCTCTGCCTTCTCTCTTCCTTCTCCTTCTTCTTCTCTTCCATTCTCGATACAAGGAAAATATTCGGTTTTT
>NW_028234411.1:3018109-3020609 GCF_977035675.1 Penaeus japonicus
CCTCCCTCTTTCTGTCCATCCATTTCACTCCGTCTTCCCCTCTCTCCCTCCATCCCTCCCTTCCTCCCTCCCACTCCCTCCTTCCTTCCCACCCTTCCTATCTCCCTCTTTCCCTCCTTCCCTATTTCCTACCTTCCCTCTCTCATTCTCTCCCCCCCTTCTTCTTTCCCTCTCACCTTGTCTCCCTCCCTCCCTCCCTCCCTCTCTCCACCCATCTCCCTCCCTCCCTCCCTCCATCTCACTCCCTCCTTCCTTCCCTCCCTCTCTTTCCCACAGGCAGAATGGAGATGACGTGGTTAGCAAAAAAAAAAAGAAAAAAGAAAGAAAAAAAAAAAAAAAAAAAATTCTCGATTGAAAATAATTCCAATAGATTACTTTTATCGATTTGAAATTATGTCAGTGATCATCGTCTGATAAGTACGAAATTGATCACTAACGGGTTACCTGAACGATATTAAAAGAGAGAGAGAGAGAGAAAAAAAAACTTGAACGAAAGGAAAGTAATATGAAGTGATAGGTGAGTTTAGGAATTGAATCAAGGGACAGGTTGTGAATTCATTAAATCAAGAATTGATAAAGATTCAGAAAATATCGAAAAAAAAAAGAAACTAAAGAAAGAGAAATAATAACATCAAAAAAAAAAAAAAAAATCATCCGAGTTAAAAAAAAAAAAAAACGAAAACGAAACCTAGAAAAAAACACACACGAAACAATACAGGAAAAAAAGAGCAAAAACGAAACAAAATGAAATAAAAACGTAAATGAACGATCCTAATCACTCGAGCGGATCTACACACAAGCCCCGCCCCCCTTTCGCCCATTGCACGCGCTGCAACACGTGTGAAAAGTCAGAGATTTAGTCACGTGGGTCTTTTCTGCAATACGTATCTGATATCCTGCAAATCCGCCCGCTTATTTATTTTCTTTCTTTCTCTCTTTCTTCTTTTATTTCTCTCTCTATCTTTCGTTTGCTTGCGTGTGTCTCTTTGTGTGTTTTTTAGTTTTTTTTTTCTTTTTTTTTTCTTTTTCTCTCTCTATCTTTCATTTGCTTACGTGTGTCTGTTTGTGTTTTTCTTTTCTTTTCTTTCATTCTTTCGTGTTTTTTTTCTCTCTATCTTTCATTTGCTTACGTGTGTCTGTTTGTGTGTTTTTTTGTTGTTGTTTTTTCTTCTTCTTTCTTTTTTTTCTCTCTCTATCTTTCGTTTGCTTGCGTGTGTCTGTTTATGTGTTATTTTGTTTTGTTTTTTATTCTTCGTATTTCTTTTTTTTTTCTCTCTATCTTTCATTTGCTTACGTGTGTCTGTTTGTGTTTTTTTTCCTTTTTTTTCTTCTTCTTTCTCTTTTTTTCTCTCTCTATCTCTCGTTTGCTTACGTGTGTCTGTTTGTGTGTTTTTTAGTTTTTTTTTTCTTCTTTGTATTTCCTTTTTTTTCTCTCTCTATCTTTCATTTGCCTACGTGTGTCTGTTTGTTTTTTTGTTTGTTTTTTCTTCTTCTTCTTTTTCTCTCTCTCTATCTCTCATTTGCTTACGTGCGTCTGTTTGTGTTTTTTTTTTCTTTTTTTTTTCTCTCTCTATCTCTCGTTTGTTTACGTGTGTCTGTTTGTATGTTTTTTCTTCTTGAATGTTTAGATTGTAAGTTAGTTTAAGATAATGATGATAATGAAGAGGGTGATAGGGATAAAGGTGATGATATTAACGATTATGATGGTGATGATAAGGATGATGATAATGATGATGATGATGATGATAATGAGAGTAATAATAATAATGATAATAAAATGATAATAATAATAATAATGATAATAGTAATAATAATGATAGTAACAATAAAAAATAATATAATAACAATAATAATAATAATAATAATAATGATAATAATAATGATAAAAAAAATAATAATAATGAGAAAAATGATGATGATTATGAACAAGAAGATTGTGAAAATGTTGATTATGATGATGATAATTATAATGATGATAACAACAAGGATCATAATGATAATAAGAATAATAATAAAGATAACAGTAACAATGATAGTAACAACAAGAAAAGATGATGATAATAATGAAAATGAAGTGATTATTGTTTATGAAAATAGGTTAAATGTCTTATACATTTTAGATTATGCAAATTATTTTTAAAAATTCCTAACTTCTTTTCTTATAATGGGTGTTTCAGCATTTATTCTTATACATTCAAACTAGAAAAGGATTACATTCAAATTCTTTCAAAGTACATCTAGGTGAAGTTTATTTCCAATGGTTTATTAGTCGTATTTTGATTTTCTGCTTCAGCGGGTAACACAGAGTGGTTTTGTATTTGGTGAATTCTTTAAATGAAAAGATTGTACTGCCTTGATTCACTCACTCACCCTCTCTCTCTTTCTCTCTCTTTATTATCTTTCTCTGTCTCTGTTTCTCTCTCTTTTCTCTCTCTCTCCCTTTCTTTCTCTCTCTCTTTCTTTCTCTATCTTTCTCTCTCTCTCTTTCTTTTTCTCTTAC
>NW_028234411.1:3026570-3029070 GCF_977035675.1 Penaeus japonicus
AAACGGCTTATAGAGATTTATATGTAGACAGATAGATCGATAGATACTCAAATGGATGTAAAAGAGAGGAAGAGAATAACAAAGAGAGAGTGAGAGAGAGAGAGAGAGAGAGAGAGAGAGAGAGAGAGAGAGAGAGAGAGAGAGAGACAGAGAGACATAGAGGGAGAGAGAGAGAGAGACAGAGAGACAGAGAGGGAGAGATTGAAAGAGAAAGAGAGAGAGAGAGAGAGAGAAAGAGAGAGAGAGAGAGGAGAGAGCGGACAGAGAGGCCAGAAAGGGAGAGGAGAGAGAGGCGAGCGAGAGGATTGAAAGAAGGAGAGAGAGAGAGAGAGAGAGAGGGAGAGATTGCAAGAAATAGAGAGAGAGAGACAGACAAGACAGACAGAACAGACAGGAGAGAGCACAAAGAGAACAGAGGAGACGGGAGCGACAGATATATATATATATATATAATATATTATCTATATATATTATATATATATATCATTATATATACATAATCTTATACATATATATATGTATATATATATATTTATATATATATATATATTATATTATATATATATATATATTATGTATATTATATGTATATATATATTATTATATATATATATATATATATATATATATTTATATAGATGAGAGAGGAGGAGAGGACGAGAGGAGAGGAGATGAGAAGAGATGAGAGAGAGAGATGAGAGAGAGAGAGTAGGAGAGAGGAGGGAGAGGAGGAGAGAGATGATGAGAGAGAGGGTGGGGAAACAGATTGAGCAGAGAGAGAGACAGATATAGACAGAGATAGACAGAGAGACAGAAGGACCCGCTCTAGACGCGATAGACAGAGAGACAGAGATAGACAGAGAGACAGAGAGAGACAGAGAGAAAGAAAGAATAAGAGAGGTAGAGAGGAAGAGAGAAAAAGAGAGAGACACTTACAGAGACAGAGAGAGGGGGGTAGGGGGGAGGGATGAGAGCCCCCTCACTACTCATTCAAAAGTCATGCACGCGTCTGAGACAATCTGCCTGTATGATATATACACGTTGTGCCCACGCATGTTTTTATCAAATATATTATCTTTTATATTTATGTGTTAAGTCTTTATTTTCTTGTTTCCTTTTGTACATTTATTTATCTATTTTTATGTCTATCTATGTGTTTATTGTCTTACTTATTTCTTACTTAAAGAATAAATTAATTCATTACGTAAGATACAACTAAGAATAAAATGAGATATTTTTTTTCTTTGCTTAAGGTATGAAGACAAAAAAAAAAAAAAAAAATGTAAGGAAAGGCTATTTTTCTTTTTTGTATTTCATTTTTTTTCTTCTTCTTCTTCTTCTTTTTTTGAAAGGGACTAAGATAGAAATGGCGTAAGGACGAGTCTAAGAAAGAGAGAGAAAAAAATAAGAAGAAAAAATTGAAGACTTTTTTTAAGGGGAGGGGGTGGGGGGGAAAAGGGGAGGAGGAGGAGGAGAGCCGGGGGGGGGGGGGGGAGGAGGGCGGGGAGGGAGGAGGAGGAGGAGGAGGAGGGACACAAAAATGGTGAAAAGGAGGTATCTGCTGAGGAAGCTCGAGTGATCTGACAAGGTTATCTGAGGTTCAGTTTAAGCTCCTTGTTCTGAGGGAAAGAAGATTTTCAAATAAGATCTATCTTTGGGGGGAGAGAGTGTGTGTGTGTCTGTTATATTTATATATATATATATTTTATATATATAATAATATATTATATATTATATATATATATATAAATATATATATTCTATATATGTCATATATTATATATACTATATATTTATATAAATTATACATATAATATGTATATTTATATATATATATATANATATTTATCTAATCTATATATATACATTATATATATATATTTATATATTTTTTATATATATATTGATATATATACTTATGATATTTTTACATACATATATATATATATAATATATTTATATATATCTCATTTAATATAGATACATATGTATATACATTAGATTATATATACATTATATTTATATATATATATTTATATATTATATATATATTATATATATATATTATATATAATTATATATATATATAATAAACACACACACAACACACAACACATGTCTTCGGTTGTGTGTGTGTTCGTCGCTATTTTTTCCTATGGCATCCGAAAATACAGATTTCGTTTTTCGCTCAAAGGTGCTGGTGACACAAATACTCTTAAACACTTTTAATTCACTTAAAATGGTTTTTTACAAGACTCGAACCAAAAACAACGGGTGACTGAGTGGCTCCCCTCGGCGCTTTTCTTCGTTTGGTTGGGTGTTCTGGCTGGCTGCGTGTTGTGTGTGTTGGGTGTGGTTATGTGTGCGTGTTTTGTGATGTGTTAGTGTGGGTTGTGGTTTGTTGTGTTTGGTGTCTGGTGTTATATAAAATATATATAATATATATATATATATATATATATATATATATTTATATATATATATAAATAATATATATATC
>NW_028234411.1:3041570-3044070 GCF_977035675.1 Penaeus japonicus
TCTCCCGTCCCCCCTCATCCCTTTCACTCCTTCTCCCCCCCGCCTCCAATCCCCCTACCTTTTTCCCCCCCCCCCCCCCCGACCTCCCATCCTACTCACCCCTAACCCAACTATCCATTGTTTTTCTCTACGCCCTCACTACGCCTTCACGCCCTCCCTTCACCCCTACCTACCCTTTATTCCTCCCCCTTCACCCCTACCCTCCCTTCACTACACCCCCTCCTTCACCCCAACCTCCCCTCCCCTCTACCCCTATTCCCCCTCTTCAATTTCCCTTTTTACCCCCTCCCTTTCACCCCAAACCTCCATTCACCCCTCCCCTCCCTACACCCCTACTCCCTTCATACCCCTCCCCCCTTCACTCCCCTCCCCTCCCTTCACCCCTATCCCCCTCCCCCTTAATTTCCCCTTTTACCCCTTCCCCTTCACCCCAATTCTCCATTTACCCCTTTCCCTCCCTTCACCACTGCCCTCCCCCTTCAATTCATCCTTTTAGCCCCTAACCTTCACCCCAATCCTCCATTCACCCCTACCCCCCTTCACTCCCCTCCCCACCCTTCACCCCTACCCCCCTTCACTCCCCTCCCCACCCTTCACCCCTACCCTCCCCCGACAATTTTCCCTTCACCCCTCCCCCCTTCACTCCCCTCCCCTACCCCCTTTCATTCCCCTCCCTTCACACCCCTCCCCTCCCTTCACCCCTCCCCCCTCACTTCCCACCACTCCCCCCTCACTTCACACCCCTCCCCTCCCTACACCCCTCCCCCCCTTCACACCCCTCCCCCCTTCAATCTCCCCATCAACCCTGTCCCCCTTCATTCCCCTCCCCTCCCTTCACCCCTGCCCCCCTTCACACCCCTCCCCCCTTCACTCCCCTCCCCTCCCTTCACTCCTCCCCCCTACATCCCTCCCCTCCCTTCACTTCCCTTCACTCCCCTCCCTTCACTCCCCTCCCCTCCCTTCCCTTCACTCCCCTCCCCTCCCTACACCCCTCCCTTCCCCTTCAATTTCCCCATCAACCCTGTCCCCCTGCAACTCGCCACTGCAACACAACACTTTATCTCTCACCGGCTGGGAACGTTCACGAGAAGGAGACGTGATGTGGGATTTTCCTGTGTGTGTGTGTGTGTGTGTTTGTTTCTGTTGCGTTGGTGATATATCAATATTTTTGTGTTTGGCTTGATTTCTTTTTTTTTTTTTTTTACACATATACACACAATTTTTTTTTTTTTTATCGCTATCGCTGTCAATTAAGAAAGAAAGAGAGAGAGAGAGAGAGAGAGAGAGAGAGAAAGAGAGAGAGAGAGAGAGAGAGAGAGAGAGAGAGAGAGAGAGAGAGAGAGAGAGAGAGAGAGAAAGAGAGAGAGTGAAAGCGAGAGAAAGAGAGAGAGAGAGAGAGAGAGAGAGAGAGAGAGAGAGAGAGAGAGAGAGAGAGAGAGAGAGAGAGAGAGAGAGAGAGAGAGAGAGAGAGAGAGAGAGAGAGAGAGAGAGAAAGAGAGAGAGAAAGAGAGAAGATACGAAAACTTAGATAAGAAAAAGAAGCGAAAGACTATAGAAATCGAGAATAGAAAGGGAAAAAGGGCCAGAGGCAGAAAAAAAGGGAATAGGAATAGAAAAGGATAAACTAAGTAGCGAACGGGAAGAGGAATAAAAGATGAAAGAAAGACGGTGAGGGAAATTAAGAAAAGAAGGGATAAGGGAGGGGGGGGGAGGGGGGAGAGGAAGAAGGGGAGAGAAAGAACAGGGTTGGGATAGGGGGAGAGTGAAGGAGGGGGAGCGAGGGAGAGAGGGGGAGGGGAAGAGTGAAGGAGGGGGAGGGGAAGAGAGAAGGAGGGGGAGGGGAAGAGGGATGGAGGGGGAGGGGAAGAGTAAAGGAGGGGGAGGGCAAGAGTGAAGGAGGGGGAGCGGGGGAGGGAGGGGGTTAGGAGGAAGAGGGGGAGGAAGAGGGGGATAGGGAGGAGGGAGAGCGGGGGAGGGAGGGGGTTAGGAGGAGGGGGAGCGGAGGAGGGAGGGGGTTAGGAGGAGGAGGGGGATAGGGAGGAGAGGGAGAGGGAGAGAAGACATAGCTCGGCCTTGAATTCAATGCATCCGTCTAGTCAGAAGAAGGAAGGGGGTAGAGGGGGGTGGGGAGGGGGGATAGAGAGGGATTGAAGGGGGGCGGAAACACTCCCTTCCTCCTCCTCCTCCTCCTCCTCCTCCTCCTCCCCCTTGCCCCTCTCCCCCTCCCCCTCAGAGACGACTAAATATTCTGCATATACACCTGGTGGCCTTGAACGGGAGGGGGAAGGGGGGAGTAAAGGGGGAAGGGGTAAAAGAAGAAAAAGGGGGGGGGGAGGTAGGCGCAAATGAAGAATTCTGAGGATAAGAAATGATAAAAAGGGGGAGGGGGAAGGGAGGGGAGAAGGATCTAAGGGGGGAGGGGGGAGGGGGGGAGAAGACGTAGGGGGGGAGGGAGAGAGAAGGACGTAGGGGGGGGGAGAAGAACGTAGGGGGGGAGGGA
>NW_028234411.1:3049070-3059070 GCF_977035675.1 Penaeus japonicus
AGGGAGGGAGAGGGAGATGGAGAAGGGGCATGAGAGAAGGAGAAGGAGGGTAGGGAAGGAGGGAGAGAGAGGGAGAAGGAGAGGGAGAGGGAGAGGGAAGAAAGAAGGGGCATGAGAGAGAAGGAGAAGGAGAGGGAGAGGGAGAGGGAAGAAAGGAGGGGCATGAGAGAGAAGGAGAAGGAGGGAGAATGAGAGAGAAGGAGCAGGCGGAAAGAGAAAAGGAGGTTGAGGGAGGCTAAGGGAAAAGGAGAAGTAGAAGGAGAGAGAGAGAGAGAGAGAGAGGGGGGGGGGGAGGAACAGAAACAGTCAGAGAGAGAGAGAGAGAGAGAGAAACAGAAACAGTCAGAGAGAGAGAGAGAGAGAACGACCGAGAGAGAGAAAAAAAAATAATAATAACAGAGAGAAAAAGATACCGAAGGATAAGAATTAAAAAAAAAGAAAAAAAGAAAAAAAAAATCCAAAGACACAGGAAGAATTAAAACAAGAATGACTAAAAGGGAAAGTTTCTTTTTATTGCTTAACGGCACCGCCTTCCCGCGGGCACCTTGGGGCTTATTTTTATGCGCAAACGAAGGGCACCTCAGATGGGCCAAGAGAAAAAAATAAAATAAATAAAAGATAATAAAACAGAAAACAATAATCGAAAACCATATTAAGAAAGAATAAAACCCAAAAGAATGTATTAAAAAAAAGGGTTAAAATAAGCAAACACAAGAGAGGAGCTTAAGCCAGCAAAGGAGAACCATGGCGGTCGACCGAATGGGTTTAAATCACCTAATTTCGCCATGCCGTGAAGAAAGGGACCTGGTCATTGTAGGTCATGCAACCTGCTCGCTGGAGAGAGCGATAGAGAGAGAGAGAGATAGAGAGAGTGGGTGAGAGAGATAGAGAGAGTGGGTGGGTGAGATAGATAGAGTGGGTGAGAGAGATAGAGAGAGTGGGTGGGAGAGATAGAGAGAGTGGGTGGGAGAGATAGAGAGAGTGGATGAGAGAGATAGAGAGAGTGGGTGATAGAGAGAGAGAGAGTGGGCGATGGAGAGAGAGAGTGGGTGAGATAGATAGAGAGATAGAGAGAGAGAGGGTGAGAGAGAGATATACTGGCGAAGAGAGAGAGAAAGAGAGAGATAGAGAGAATGGACGAGAGAGTGAGAGAGTGGGCGAGAGAGAACGAGAGAGAGAGAGAAAGAGAGAGAGAGAGAGGGAGATATGCAGGCTAAGAGAGAGAGAGAGAGCGAGAGCTAGAGTGATATGCAGGCTAAGAGAGAGAGAGATGCAAGCGGAGAGAGAAAGAGAGAGAGAGAGATATGCAGGCTAAGAGAGAGAGAGAGAGAGAGAGAGAGAGAGAGAGAGAGAGAGAGAGAGAGAGAGAGAGAGAGAGAGATGCAGGCTAAGAGAAAGAGAGAGAGAGAGAGAGAGATATGCAGGCTAAGAGAGAGAGAAAGAGAAAGAGAGAGAGAGAGATATGCAGGCTAAGAGAGAGAGAAAGAGAAAGAGAGAGAGAGAGAGAGATATGCAGGCTAAGAGAGAGAGAAAGAGAAAGAGAGAGAGAGAGAGATATGCAGGCTAAGAGAGCGAGAGAGAGAAAGAGAGAGAGATGCAGGCGGAGCTCACTTTATAAATCAAAATGAAGCCATAAGTTACCCTGTCGAGTCCCGCGGCATTAAATCACGGCATTTTGCACATGACGTTGCAATCGAGAGTAGATCTTCCTTTCCTTAGGACAAGCACGTCCCTGTTCCCTCTTCTTGTTTTCCTGGAGGAGATGCTCTTGTATGTTATCCTATCTCCTGGTTCTATTTCCTTTTTTCTTTTTTTTCTGATATTTTTATTTCGTTTTTATCAATGTTGTTTCTGGTTATCTCCTGTTGGTGTTGAGTTTCTTTTATTATTATTACTATTATTATTATTCTTTCTCTATCTCTTCTAGCGAGTGTCTCACGATTGAGCTGATCTCTCCCCCCTCCTCCCTCCCTCCATTCCACTTAGCTTCCCCTTCGATCTCATTACCCCCCTCCCTCCCTCCCTCCCACTTAGCTTCCACTTCGATCTCATTACCCCCCCCCCTCACCCCACCCTCCCGCCCTCCCTCCCACTTAGCTTCCCCTTCGATCTCATTACCCCCCTCCCTCCCCCCTCCCTCCCTCCATTCCACTTAGCTTCCACTTCGATCTCATTACACCCCCCACCCCTACCCCACCCTCCCTCCCACTTAGCTTCCACTTCGATCTCATTACACCCCCCCACCCCCCACCCCACCCCATTCCTGAAGGGATTGAACCGGTATCTTTACGGCATGCGTGCGTGGGGCAGGCACGTACCTTCAGCGTCACCTGCCCTCCATTCACCCTTTCGGGAGGTCGGCTCAGGGCGAGGGAGGGAGAAGCCGGCTCAGGTGTGGCTTTCCGAAGGGCTTTCAATGGATGGGGGACACCGGGACAGGTGGTTTCCTTTCGAAGGGCTGTTGATGGTTTTGGAAAAGGTCTCCTGGTCGAAGATTTTTTTGTTTTCTTCGTTTTTGTTGTTTGTTTGTTTGTTTGTTTCTTGTTGTTGTGAATTGGTAGGGAAGAGAATGCAGAACTGGGTGCGGGTTATCGAAATTTTTTCTTGTTTTTTCTTCTTCTTCTTCTAATAGGGGGAAGGTGAAGGATGGGCTAGAAGGGAGAGAGGGAGAGGGAGGAGGAGAGAGAGAGAGGAGGAAGAAATGAAACGGAATTACAATCTGGACACTAATTGTTCCTGTACTTCTCCTTTCTTTTTCTTCTTATGGCGGGAGAGGGGAGGGGGGGGGGGAGGTAGCGAGAAAGGTTGTGCAATAAGGGAACTTGATTATCATACATATTAGTCTGACGTCCACCATTACCATTGTCTCAAAAGGTCACAGAGGTGATTCTCAAGAAATATATGTATGTCTTGGTAGGATGCGGTAGTTGTGCCTGTGACCAAAATAGCTTCGGTGACCAACTAAAGAGATTAGATTTCCGAATTGATTTTTCGATTTTCTATCTAATTATTATTATTTTTCTTTTTTTCTAACTGAAGGTTCTGATTGCTAGAGATTGCATTTAGAGAAGGGGGCAAAAAAATCATTACGTGATTGACAAGGGGGTATCTTTTTTTTTCTTTTTCGTTCTAAGACCTCGAGATGAAGTATTTTGTATTGCAACTGGCAACTTCAGTCTGGGAAAAAAATAAAAAAAAGCAAAACATTTTCTGCATCATCTTCACAACCATTGCGAGGCGAGTGTGCAATGAGACAAAGTCAAAGCACTTTAAGCGCTTCATTTATCATACAGCCTGCATTGCGTCGTAAGTTTATTTAGAGTAAATACTAGACTAACAAATAATATAAGCAGAGTTACTTGTTCTTTGAGATTTCTTAGAAAAAAAACAAGAAGAAAAAAGAAAAAAAAAACAGATAAAAAGTTTCCAACTCTCTTGTCCAGTCATCGCCCCCGCACCACACCCCCTTCCCCCCTCCCCCCTTAGTTCACGAGTGCCCCCCTACCCTCCCCCCACAGCCTCAGTCCACAAATCTACCCCCTCCCCTCAGCACCCCTCCATCTCCCCCTCACACTAACCTCCCACTCAACCCCTCAGTACCCCCCCTCCCCCTCCTCATCCTCCCGATCCGCAAACTCACCCCCTCCCTCCCCTCCACCCCCACCCCCCATTCCCCCTATCGACTCAGCTTGTCCTGGGGCATGACCGCATGAAGGAGGGGTAGGGGGGGAAGGGGTAATATGAAGCGAAGGGTAATCCCAAGAAGTGAAGGAAAGAAGGATGGAGAGGATGCTGATATAATGAGAGGAGAGAATAGAGAAAAGAGAGAGAGAAAGAGAGAAGAGAAACAGCTAATACAGGCACGAGATGAGGGAAAGCCGGCAAGGAAACTCAGCCAGACAGTAGGGGGTGGCCGAGATGAGTGAGGGGGGAGGGGGAGGGGGGGAGGGAAGAAGGGGGCAGGGAAACAGGCTAGCGAGGACACCTCCCCCTCCCTGCTTCTCCATTCTGGGAGAAGGGGAGGGGGGGGGGGCGTTGCGAGAGCCAGTTGTGAGGGGGGGAGGAGAGGAGGGGAGGAGAGGTTAGGGATGGGGGGAATGAGAGGAGAGGAGAGGGAGGAGGGAGAGGGGAGGAGAAGGAGGAGGGAATGAGAGGAGAGGAGGGAGAGGGCGGGAGGCGGGAGAGGAGAGGGAGAGGAGAGGGAGGAGGGAGAGGGCGGGAGAGGAGAGGAGAGGGAGGAGGGAGGGGGGAATGAGAGGAGAGGAGAGAAGAGAGGAGGAGGAGGAGGGAGAGGAGAGGGCGGGTTAGGGGCGTGGCTTCGTCTCGGTCGCATTCTCAACTTCATGCAACATTAAACCATAAACGCAAAGGCATAGCAATGAAAGGTATGACCAAACCTCGTACTTGAGAAACGGTAAAAGCGAGACATCCGCGACCCCCCCCCTCCTCTTCCTCCTCGGTGATATTTAAAGCCCCCCTCCTCCCCTCCCCTTCCCTCCTTCCTCTCTCCCCCCTCCAAGCACATATGTATGATGTGCAGGTACAGCAAGCACAGCAAGCACCTGCATATGTCAGCCTCAGCTATGTACACCGGCGAGGAACCTATATCAATGTCATGCGGTCATGTCAGGCAGTCACAACGGGCGCGGATGCCAAAAGCACACCACTGTAGAAAGAGTGAGCGAGCACGCGTGCCAACAGTGCAAGCAAAACACTTAATTTTCTCCTATCAGACAGACACGTCAAGCAGCAGCACTTCTGAATCTGCCGCCAGGTGGGGAATGCGGGCGGTCGTCTGTGTCTATGTCTGGTAGAGGGGGGAGAGGAGGAAGGGGAGGGGAAGGGAGAGGGGAAGGGGGAAGGGGAAAGGGGAAAGGTGGTAGGGGAGGAGGGAGGGGGAAGGTGGTAATGGAGAAGGGAAGGGGAAGGGTTAGGGGGAAGGTGGTAGGGGAGAGGGGAGGGGGAAAGGGGAAGGGAAGGGGGAGGGGAAGGGGAAGGAAAAGGAAAGGGGGGAGGAGGGATGGGGAAGGGGAAGGGGAGAGGAGGGGGAAGGGGAAGGGGAGAGGAGGGGGAAGGGAGAAGGGGAAAAGGAGGGGTAGGGGGAAAGAGAAGAGTTAGGGGGGAAGGGGAGGGGAAAGGGAGAAGGGGGAAAATGTCCCTATCTCTGTCCATCTTTTCTCATTTATGTTTTTATAGTTCTAAAGGAGTGGTCTTTTTTCTTTTCTTTCTTCGTCTTCTTTTCCTTTTCTTCGTACTCATCCGAATTTTATTTCTACGAATATCAAAGAGGAACAAGAACTTAAATGTACTTCGGTGTGCGTGTGTGTGTGCTTGGGTACGTCCGTGTGCTTGCGTGTGCTTTCACGAACCCTCCCTCGGTTCCCTGATTCTTATAGACTATAGTAGGATTAAAGTCATCATACTATGCAATTTTTTTCCATTCTTTGCAAACTAGATTTCGTACGTATTGCCACTAAAACAAACATACATTTGTTGCAGCAGATTATTGCAAATATCATGATTATGTTCAAAGCATTGCATATCTTTCCGTCGACCTAACTTAGGCTCTATCCATAGCTAACTAGGGTATTTTCATCACCTCCTTTCTATTCTTTATCACTTCCCTTCCTCTTTATCTTTTTATCTTCTCCTTTCCTGCTCGTGCTCCTTTCTCTCCTTTTCCTCTCCCTCTCTCATTCTCTCTCTCTTCCTATCCTTTACTTTCCCCTCCTTTCTCTTCCATTCCCCTTCCCCCGTCCCATCATTTCTCTCTCTATTCCTGGTCTTATCCTATCTCTTCCCCCCCCCTCCTTCTCACCCCACCCCCCTCCACACCCCTTTCCCCCCCTCCTTTGCACGCCCGCTCAACACTCCCTTTCAGTCGCGGAACTTCAAATGAAACTTCAGGGAGAGACAGAAATCCTCGTCTGGTTCTTTGAACCTTGACCCTGAAGCGCGCTCTTGCCAGCAGCTCATTCATCACTCGATTTATCCTACACTTCAAGCACTCACACTGAGGACACTGCTGTTGGCTTTATGGATTTGTCTCTTGGGGAAAGAGAGGAGGAAAAGATGAAACGTGGAGAGAGGGGGGTGGGTGGAGGGAGAGAGACGGAGAGAGGGAGAGGGCGGGGAGAGAGGGGGGAGAGAGGGAGGGGTGGAAGGAGAGGGAGAGAGGGGGGGAAGAGAGGGAGAGAGGGAGAGAACGAGAGAGAGAGATAGATAGATAGAGAGAGAGAGAGAGAGAGAGAGAGAGACAGAGAGAGAGAGAGAGAGAGAGAGAGAGAGAGAGAGAGAGAGAGAGAGAGAGAGAGAGAGAGAGAGAGAGAGAGAGAGAGAGAGAGAGAGAGAGAGAGAGAGAGAAAAGGGGTGGGGTCTCCTATATTCGTTTTCATTCTATATAAAGCAATCGAGAAAAGATCTTTTTTTTGGTATAATCTACCCCTAATGATAGCATTCCAATTATCTGATTATAAAGAGGGCTTTAGCGTATCATACAACATCAATTAATTCGGCTAATGGCATCTGACAATGAGTTTACAATTTCAAAATTAAATCGTTATTGCAACCAACGACTCTTCCCCCTCCCTTTACCCCGGTCATGCACCAGTGAACACTAATTCCAGGCAATTGAACACGGCATATTATTCATGTTTATTCATAATCTCAAATTGCATTAAACTTTGAAAGAATCCAACACTGTTATGTTCATCATCGTAACTCAGGCAGCCAATCACGGAGCTCGTAAGCTACCTATCGTTTCGCGCCATTTCCCTTGTCTAACCTTGTTAATGTGACAATTAGTGTTAGATATCGCCAGATAACTATAATTAGGGTAATTATAGGAGAAAAGAACGGGCGGCAACGACTAGGTGGCAGCGTGTAAAAGGGTGGAGCTGCCACAATACGCTTGTTGAAAAAAAAGGGTTTTAAAAAAAGAGAAACAGAGAGAGAAACCGATTTCATTTTTTTTTCGATTCGGAAGGTAAGTTCTTAAGCAGGGATCCCGGATATAAAATTCCTTTGATATTAAAAACTAATTAACAATCATAGTAAATGTGCGTAAAATTACAACTGCCAGTTATTAAGGGAAATGGAGTTGCAGGTGTGAATATAAGGAATAAATAAAGGTGTGAGTGGCATGTGATTATGAAGCAAAAGTTTGATATAAAGACCAAGGAAGGTTCATATGTGTGTGTCTGTGTCTGTGTGTGTGTGTACATATTTATATATATATGTACGTATGTAAATATATATATATATATATATATATATATATATATATATATATATATATATATATAAAACGTGGGAAGTCGGGTCATCAATCTCACAATGTGGTCCAGATTTGCATGTGACATACCCACGTGTCCTTTGGCATCAGTCGTTGGCATAACACTCGCGTGTCACACAGTCTTGCAATCAGCCTTTAGAGAGACGACTGCTGTCACTGTCCCGGATTTTGAGTGGATTCCAAGGCCGAGACAGATTTATTGTGTCGCATAAAAACTATACAGTGAAAATACAAAACAAAACACCGCCGCAAACCGCCGTCGAAACCAAAAATAAAAAATACAGGTACCGACAAACAAAACCGAAACAAAACCGCCGCGGCCATCTTTCTACATGTTTCTAAAACTTTCCCCTATTTTCTACCAACTTTTCTTTCTACAACGTTTAAAAATAAAATAAAAAAAAACACCAACACGTGTGACTAATATAATAACACTAGCTTCTATAAGACACTCGAACAACTAAAACATATAACACAACAAAAAAAAAAAAAAAAAAACAAAATAAAAAAAAAAACAACACGTGACTAGATATATAACACTGTACTACTGTAACACTTTGTACACCACGTGTTTCTCACTTAACCTCAACTATTTCCCTCTAGAGGCATCGCATTCATATCATCTAAAATATCTACAGGATCTATGGATCTTCATCCTCTCGGCATCTCCACTGCATGCAAGTCTGTGCAACAATAGCAGCAACAAAAGCGAGCCGGGAAGCGCACATAGTTTCTCAGCCGCCAACGATCACATGGCCGACGTCAGAAAGAGATCGTTCCCCGGGCGTATGGAAACCAGCCAACTCTTAAAACTTGGCTCAGTAGCTGATACATCACTTTGATCTTCAAAATCAAAACCTTCAATCCTTCAACTTCTACTATCTTCAAAAAAAAACCTTTGCTTTATTTTTCGTTTCTTCTTTTCGTTTCTTCTTTTGCCGTTGCACCTTTCTTCTTCTCTTCATTGGCTCTTGGAGGTGTACCGCTCTCTCTCTCGGGGTGTTTGTTTATTTGTGTGAACTTGCAGCGCGAGGTCATACGCATGCATAATCACATGCATAATTATATGGACATGCGCGCACACACAGAGGCTGGATATTTAATTATCTAAGTTTGTTTATTGATTTTAGTCATGTTCTTCTACCTCGAGACTGAGATGACTCGTTTATAATGTGGGAACTATCGTTTTTATATTTTTTATTATCAATAATATTTTTTATTATCCTTTCCGAGGAAGTAACAGGTGGGTTATGACGGACGTGTGAAGTTTGTGCACACACACAAAAAAATTAAAGTAAAGATATTCTCTCTCTTTTTCTTTCTTTCTCTCTCTCTCCTTTTCCTTCCCCCCCCCCCCCCCTCTCTCTCTTTCTCTCTCTCTCTCTCTCTCTCTCTTTCTCTCTCTCTCTCTCTCCCCCTCCTTCTCTCTCTCTCTCTCTCTCTCTTATCCTCACTCTCTCTCTCTCTTATCCTCACTCTCTCCCCTCCTATCTCTCGTCGCTGTCACCGATCTTCGTCTCCACTTTCCCAGTCTCTCACCTCTCCCCCTCCCCCCTCCCTCTCTCTCTCTCCTCTCTTTCTCCCCCTCCCCCCCCTTCCCTCTCCCTCTCCCTCTCTCTCTCTCTCTTTTCTCTCTCCTCTCTCTCTCTCTCTCACCCTCGTCTCTCCACCTCTCTCGGCTCTCTCCTCTCTCTCTCTCGGGTCTCTCACTTCTTCACTCTCTATACTCTCTCTCTTTCTCTTTCTCCCTCTGAGCTTAAGTGAAAGTGAACAAAAGTTATCAGGCGTAAACTATATAGGCTGTTCACCGATATGTTAATGAACAGGCTTACGCGTTGTCCTTGACCGGGGTTGACCTGACCTACAAACACATGCCAAGCAAGGGCGTCGTCGTCGTTTGCTCATACGAGGCGGTATTTGATTTCTGTCTTCTAGATCCTTCGGTGTCACTTCTCTTTCTCTCTCTGACTCTCTGATTCTATCTCTCTCTCTCTCTCTTTCTCTCTCTGATTCTATCTCTTTCTTTCTCTTTCTCTCTCTCTTTCATTCTCTTTCTCTCTTTCTTCTCTCTTTCTTTCTCTCTCTCTCTCTCTCTCTCTCTCTCTCTCTCTCTCTCTCTCTCTCTCTCTCTCTTTCTCTTTCATTCTCTCTCTCTCTCTCTCTCTCTCTCTCTCTCTCTCTCTCTCTCTCTCTCTCTCTCTTTCTCTCATTCTCATTCTCTTTCTCTCTCTCTTTCTCTTTCTCTTTCTCTTATTAATTTTTTCTCTTTTCCTCCCTTCTCTTTCGTTCTCTCCTCTCTCGCATACGTCGGCCGCCCCAGTCTTCCCCTCTCTCTCTCTCTCTCTCTCTCTCTTTCTCTTATTCTCCATCTTCCTCTCCCTTTCTCACTCTCACTCCCACTCAACCACTACATATTTATCCACACACACACACACTCACACACACACACATACACACACATACACATACACACATACACACACACACATACACATACACACATACACACACTCACACTCACACACACACTCATACACACACATATGTATATTGTATTCACTGTGAGTTTGCATGACAAGTATATACATCGTTTGATGCTATATATTTACTAAATAAGTTCATCCAAAAAAACAACAAAGGTCATAAGGTTCACTTACCGCATCACTCTCGCCTTGACCTCGACCTAAGGGGGAAATATTCCTAGGA
>NW_028234411.1:3066570-3071570 GCF_977035675.1 Penaeus japonicus
AAAGAGAGAGAGAGGGAAAGAGAGAGAGAGAGAGAGAGAGAGAGAGAGAGAGAGAAAGAGAGAGAGAGAGAGAGAATGACCTATCAATTGTCACGTGACCTATCTAGCTCTATCTGGACCTCCTCCTCTCGCCCCTCCCCCCTCCTTTACCCTACCTCCTCCTCCTCCTCCTCTTCCTCCTCCTCCACCTGCCCTAGTCACTCGCACCCCCCACCCATCACCCCCAACTCCTCCTCCTCCTCCTCCTCCTCCTTCTCTTCCTCCTTTCTCCTCCTCCTCCTTCTCTTCTTCCTCCTCCTCCTCCTCTTCCTCTTCCTCATCCTCAACCTGCCCTACTGTAGCCACTCGCACCCCACCCCCCCAACTCCACCCCCACCCCATCCCCCCTCGCCCCCCCCACCCCCACTTCATCAAAGCATAACCTCAAGCACAGAACGCATGCATGCCCGACCTGATCCTCGCATGATACCTGCATGGCACCGGCTATTCCGATTCCAGCCATGCAGATATTATGTCACCTGATCGGCCGGGCTCTAGCAATTTTGCAAAGATAACAACGCATGTTCGTAAGTTGCAACAGTGGTCTTTCCGTTGCAAATAGCCTAGTCTCTTTAGAGTCTGATTCTCTGATCACGTTTCTGCAAAGGGTGAGGATTCACGCTGCAACATCACACGCTTCTTGCATCACCAGTCGAGATACCGATGCAATATTCAGTATTCTTGCATTATCGTGGTTGCAAAAATATGTTGATTGCAGAAATTATGACTATTGGTGATTTTTTTTTTTTTTTTTTTTTTTTTTTTAGTGTACAATACTGTTGTTGTTCGTTATCGTCTGTTGATTTCCTTTTTATGCTATTTTATAATGATTTCCTTTTTTATGTTATTCTTACTATATGTTGCTGTGTTGCATTTTGTAATATTGTGTTTGCAATAATGTATTTATTTTTATCGATTTTTTTTTCTTTTCTTTTCATCATCGTTTGTAATTTGATGAATTAATATTATAGATGCGATCTTACTTACTGTTGTTACGATCATAATTGTTATTATATATATTTATCACTATTTTGATATGTTCTTATCGGCTGGGTCGTGGAATGAAGGAATCACGAAGGAATAAAAAAAAAATTATTATCGTTTTCACAATTATTGTAATTAACTCCTTTTCCCATTTTCTTCTTTTCTTTTCTTTCTTTTTCTCTATCTTCTTTCCTTCCCTTATTCCTCTTTCGCAACCCCCTACCCCCACCCCCTACCCTCGACCTTTTTTTTTTCTTTTCTTACTTTCTTTCTCTCTATCTTCTTTCCTTCCCTTATTCCTCTTTCGCAACCCCTACGCCCCCCCCTACCCTCGACCTTTTTTTCTTTTCTTTTCTTTCTTTCTCTCTTTCTTCTTTCCTTCCCTTATTCCTCTTTCGCAACCCCCACCCCCACCCCCTACCCCCTACCCTCACCCCTGCCTCATCAAAACATCATCCCAAGCACAGGATGCATGCATGCTTACATAAACCTGTTTCTTGCATGATCCCTGCATGGTACTGGCTATTCCGTCCAGCCATGCAGATATTACGTCATCTAATTTTGGTAATTCAGAACAAATGAAAGAGAAGAGAGAGAGAGAGAGAGAGAGAGAGAGAGAGAGAGAGAGAGAGAGAGAGAGAGAGAGAGAGAGAGAGAGAGAGAGAGAGAGAAAGAGAGAGAGAGAAAGAGAGAGAGAGAGAGAGAGAAAGAGAAAGAGAGAGGGAGAGCGAATATGTTCATAAGAGAGAAAGAGAGAGTGAAAGAGAGAGTGAGAGAGAGAGAGAAAGAGAGAGAGAGAAATAGAGAGAGGGAGAGCGAATATGTTCATAAGAAAGAAAGAGAGAGTGAAAGAGAGAGTGAGAAAGAGAGAGGGAGAGCGAATATGTTCATAAGAGAGAAAGAGAAAGTGAGAAAGAGAGTGAAAGAGATAGAGAGAGCGAATATGCTCACAAGAGAGAAAACTATATGAAAAAAAAAAAATCTTAAATAAAAAAGTGAAAAATCTTCACCTCTTTTTTTTTTTTTTTTTTTTAATATCTCTTGAAGTTGGGTCTCGCGGCGGGAGGGAGGGAGGGAGGGAGGGAGGGAGGGAGGGAGGGGGGGGGGGAGGGAGGGAGGGAGGAGAGGGAGGGAAAGGAGGGAGGGAGGGAAAGAAGAAGGGAGGGAGGGAGGGAGGGAGGGAAAGGAGGGAGGAGGAGGAGGGAGGGGAGAGGGGGAGGGAGGAGGGATGGATAGAGAGAGAGAGGGATGGATGGAGGAGAGGGAGGGAGGGAAGGGAGGGAGGGAGGGGGGAGGAGGGAGGGAAGGAGGGAGTGAGGGAGGGAGGGGAGGGAGGAGGGGGAGAGGGAGGGGAGGGAGGGAGGGAGGGTAGGAGGGAAGGGAGGGAGGAGGAGGAGGGAGAGGAGGGAGGGAGGGAGGGGAGGGAGGGTAGGGAGGGGAGGAGGGGAGAGAGAGAGGAGGGAGGAGGGGGGAGGGAGAGGGGGAGGGGGGGAGGAAGGGAGGGGGGGGGAGAGGGGGGAGAGGGAGGGAGGGAGGGAGGGAGGGAGGGTCAATTAGAAGTTTACGGCAAAGGAAGTTATTCCGTCTCAGCCTCCGAGGATGAAGGATGCTACCTACGCGTCTTGTCTCTCTCGCCGACGTCGCTTCGCTCGGAATTCGGGACGGTGGTCTCTTTCTCTCTCTCTCTTTCTCTTTCTTTCTTTTCTCATTCTCTTTCTCTCTTTTTCTCTTTCTTTCTCTTTCTCTTTCTCTTTCTCTCTTTTTCTCTCTTTTTTCTCTTTCTTTCATTCTCTCTCTCTTTCTGTTTTTCTCTTTCTTTCTCTCTTTCTCTCTCTTTCCCTCTTTCTCTTTTTTTCTCTTTCTCTCTCTTTCTTTCTCTCTTTTTCTCTTTCTTTCTCTCTCTCTCTTTTCTCTTTCTTTCTCGCTCTCTTTCTTTCTCTCTTTTTTTTCTTTCTCTTTCTTTCTTTCTTTCTCTCGCTCTTTCTCTCTTCTCTCTCTCTCCCTCTCTCTCTCTCTCATTTTCTGTGTGTTTGTGAGTGTGTATGCACGTGCGTATGCGTGTGTGTGTGTGTGTGTGTGTTTATGTTTATGAGTGTATGTGTATGTTTACGTGTGTGTGTGTATGTTTATGTGTGTGTGTGTGTGTGTTTATGTTTATGTGTGTGTGTGTGTCAATACCATTCCGTTGCGCCATCAGGACGAGCGCGCGTCCCCGCAAATCCCCCCACCCCCACCCCCCACCCCCTCGCCGTCGCCCGCCCGCCAGCGCCCGCCCGCCAGCGCCCTCCCAGCCGCGGCGCGTGGAGCGAAAGGGCGCGCGACGCGACAGGCGGGGACGCGACGAGGCCCCAATGAGGGTTTGCGGTGGTGTTTCCCGACGCTGCGGCGCCGACGGGGCGGGAGGAGATGCGAGCGAGGAGATGAAGGGAGGCTGCGGTGGGTGGGGTCGGTTGGGGTGGGGATTTGGGGTTGGGGTGGGTGGGGTGATAGGTGGGTTGGGGGGGAGGGGGGAGGGGTTGGTGGAACGTCTCTCTCTTCTCTTTCTTTCTCTCTCTCTCTCTCTCTCTCTCTCTCTCTCTCTCTCTTTCTCTCTCTCTCTCTCTTTTTCTCTTTCTCTCTCTCTCTCCCTCTCCGTTATTTGCCCCCTCTTTTGTGCTCTTCTCTCCCTCCTCGTCTTCTTATCTCGCTTCTTCTTCTCCTTCTTCTCTTCCACTTCTCTTACCCTCCTCCTCCATCCTCCTCCTCCTCCTCCCCCTCCACCACCATCACCTCCTCCTCCACCTCCCCCTCCACCATCTCCTCCTCCTCCTCCTCCTCCTCCTCTTCCTCCTCCTCCTCCTCCTCCTCTTCCCTCCTCCTTTCGAAGACACGAAAGACAAGCACAGTTATTATGCCCGAACGCTTTCCTCTAATTCCCACTTACCGAAAGCACAAAAACTACTTACAACATTTTTTTTGTATGATTTTAAGGTGGAATGGCGCCGCGGGTGTTGTGAGTGACTCGGGCGAGGAGACAATCGGTCACACACACACACACACACACAGTTTACGCACATATAGACGTAAGTCATGCGTGCACTCATATATACACACACAGACATACACGCACATACACAGACACACACAGACATACACATATACAGACATACACATACATACATGCACACACACACAAGTTATGCGTGTACACACACCCACACACATACAAACTCTCTCTCTCCCTCTCTCTCTCTCTGTCTCTCTCTCTCGCTCCGTATACGATATATATATATATATATATATATATATATATATATATATATATATATATATATATATATATATATATATATATGTATGTATGTATCACTTCACTGATCAGCGAATCAGTTTGATTTCTCAACAATTTCGGAAATGAAGAAACTTGTGTCACGTATTTCAGTCTATTTTTTGTTTCTTTCTTTTGTTTTTAACATTTATCAGTTGAATGATTTTTTCATTTTTTGTGAAACATTTCCCGGACGAATAATTCGAAATTCATTGTTCTTGTCAAATTTTTTTAAAAAGAAATAGATTTTTTTCTTATTTTTTAAATAATTATCATTATTATTGTTATCATTATTAATGATAATTATAGTAATAACGATAATGGTGACAATGAAGATGATGATAAGCAAACTGATAATGCGAAATATAATGATTGTGAAGATAATGATTAATGTTGTGATAAAGAGGAGGGGAGGAGGAGGAGGAAGATACGAGGAAGGAGAAAGCGAAAGAAAATTAGTTATAATGATATGATATTAAGAAGAAGAAAAAGGAGAATAATGAAAAGAGGAAGTGGAAGAGGAGGAGGATGAAGAAGAAGAGGAGGAGGAAGAGAAGAAGAAGAAGAAAAAGAAGGAGGAGGATAAGAGAGAGTAGGAGGAGTAGGAAGAGAATGAGAAGAGGAAGAGAAGAATAAGAATAAGAATAAGAAGGAGGTGGATAAGAGGGAG
>NW_028234411.1:3076570-3081570 GCF_977035675.1 Penaeus japonicus
CCCCTCCCCCCCGACGCTTAGCAACCCAGACCCGACGGTTCATACACACTCATACATTCAGCTTCACTCAGACAAGCAGCGCCATCAGTCATCGGGTCAGTCTTCGCTTAACAAGGTAGAGTCACGTTTCTAGGTGTTCGGTTGACTTGATATAACAACAAGATTTCAGAGGGGAGTGAAGGAGGGGAGGGGAGGGGAGGGAGGGAAGGAGGAGGAGGAGGAGGAGGAGAGGGGAGGAGGGACGTGGGAAGAGGAGGGGCGTGGGATGGAGGTAAGATTGGAGGTGGAGAAGAGGTGGTAAAGAGGGGGAAGAGGAGGTGAGGTGGGAGAAGAGGAGGTAAGGAGGGGGAAGAGGAGGAGGAGAGGGGAGGAGGGACGTGGGAAGAGAAGGGGCGTGTGGGTAGGAGGAGGTAAGATTGGAGGTGGGGAAGAGGTGGTAAGGAGGGGGAAGAGGAGGAGGAGAGGGGAGGAGGGACGTGGGGGAAGAGGAGGGGCGTGGGATGGAGGTAAGATTGGAGGTGGGGAAGAGGTGGTAAGGTGGGGGAAGAGGAGGAGGAGGTAAGATGGGGGAAGAGGAGGAGGAGAGGGGGGGAGGGACGTGGGAATAAGATTGAGGTGGTAAATGGGAGAGGTGGTAAGATGGGGGAAGAGGAGGTAAGATAGGGGGAAGAGGTGGTGAGGGGAGGAGGAGGTAAGATGGGGGAAGAGGAGGAGGAGGTAAGATGGGGGAAGAGGAGGAGGAGAGGGGAGGAGGGACGTGGGAAGAGGAGGGGCGTGGGGGTAGGAGGAGGTAAGATTGGAGGTGGGGGAAGAAGTACTAAGGTGGGGGAAGAGGAGGAGGAGAGGGGAGGAGGGACGTGGGAAGAGGAGGGGCGTGGGGGTAGGAGGAGGTAAGATTGGAGGTGGGGAAGAGGTGGTAAGGAGGGGGAAGAGGAGGAGGAGAGGGGAGGAGGGACGTGGGAAGAGGAGGGGCGTGGGGGTAGGAGGAGGTAAGATTGGAGGTGGGGGAAGAAGTACTAAGATGGGGGAAGAGGGGGAGGAGAGGGGAGGAGGGACGTGGGAAGAGGAGGGGCGTGGGGGTAGGAGGAGGTAAGATTGGAGGTGGAGAAGAGGAGGTAAGATGGGGGAAGAGGAGGTGAGGTTGAAGGTAGGGAAGAGGAGGTGAGGTTGAAGGTAGGGAAGAGGAGGTGAGGTTGGAAATGGGGGGAGGGGGGGGGGAGAGGAGATGAAAGCGAAGGTTGGAAGGAGGAGAAGGTAGGAAAGGTAGAAGAAATGTGGGCCGGGGGAAGGAAGAGGAGGAGGAGAATGAAGAAGGAGAGAGAAAGAGAGAAGAAAGAAATAAACAAGAACACGATACATCGAAAACGACAAAGAAACAAGAACGAAACAAAAAGAAATGTTCAAAAGTTCAACCGTCGTGATGAGACGTTCAACAAACAGTTCATTCCCGGTCGTCTGTCTTGTGCTTTCTGTTCTGCTGTCCTGTGCTGTGCTGTACTTGGTCTACTGTGCTGTGCTTGGTCTGTTTTGCTGTGCTTGGTCTGCTGTGCTGTGTTTGGTCTGCTGTGTTTGGTCTGCTGTGCTGTGCTGTGGTGTGCTTGGTCTGCTGTGCTGTACTTGGTCTGCTGTCCTATGCTGTACTTGGTCTGCTGTGCTGTGCTGTATTTGGTCTGCTGTGCTGTGCTGTTCTGCTGTCCTGTGCTGTGCTTGGTCTGCTGTGCTGTGCTTTGTCTGCTGTGCTGTGTTTGGTCTGCTGTGCTGTGCTTGGTCTGCTGTCCTGTGCTGTGCTGTGCTGTGCTGTGCTTGGTCTGCTGTGCTGTGCTGTGCTTGAAGCTGTGAGTCACGTCACTTGTGGATGACTGTGAGATGTGACTTAGAACTTGTCAGACTGGTCATCGGGGATGATGTGTGAGTATGGGGGTTATGGAGGTTATAGGGGGTTATGGGGGATTATGGGGGGTTATGGGGGTTCATTGTAGTTGAAGTCAGAAAAGCAAAATTCCAAATAAAACAAAAAATATCCAAAAAAATCTCAAAAAGAGTTGGGTGTCGTCCGAGGGTTCAATTGGCCTTCTTGCTGTGTCCGCTTCTGTGATTTTTTTTTTTTTTTGTCTTTCTTTGTTTTTGTTCGTTTTTTTGGTGTGTGTGTTTTTTTCTGGTATTACGCCTTCCTTCAACGTTTATATATATATATATATCCATATATATATATAAGAATATATATTATATATATATATATATATTATATATATATATATATTGTGTATATCTATATCTATATCTATATCTAGAACTATCTATCAATATATATATATATATATATATATATATATATATATGTATGTATGTATATATGTATGTATATATCATATATATGTATATATATGCTTTTTTTCCTTTTTCTTTCTGTACAGTTGTTTCTTTCGTTTTTCATCTTCTCTGTCTCTTTCACATCCTCGCCCGTTTCTTTCCTCACTGTCTTCTTCGTAGTTTTTGTCGTTGTCGCCATCGTCGTCGCCTTCTTCTTCCTCATCATCATCTCCCTTCTCCTCTTCCTCATCTCTCCCCCCCCCCCATTCTCCCCTCTCCCTCATCCTCCTCCTCATTTTCAACCTTCACGTCTCCCAATTCCCATTCCTCCCCCTCTCCTCTCCCCTCTCCTGTCCTCCATCCCCCCCTCCCCCTCCCCCTCCCCTTCCCCGGTCCCTCTTCCCCCTTTCCCCTCATCCTCCCTTCCCTTCCCTCATCCTCCCTCCCTTCCCCCCTCATCCTCCCTCCCTTCCCCCTCCCCGGTCCCTCTTCCCCCTTTCATCCTCCCTCCCCCTCCCCCTCTTCCCCACCCCATCATCCTCCCTCCCCCTCTTCCCCCTCCCTAGAGCGTGGACAGAGATCAGGTGTCACCGTCCTGTCGACGTAAGAACATGTGGTACGTAACCCAACTGCTTCTGCTGGTGCCTCTGCTGCCGTTCGTCGCCTGCTTTCGTGCAACCGTCAGCAGATAGTCTTTCTGTCTGTCTGACTGTCTGTCTGCTTATCTTTTTATTTCTCTCTCTTTCTCTCTGGCGTGTGTCTGTCTGTGTCTTTTTATTCGTTTCTCTCTCTCTTTCTCTCTTTCTCTTTCTCTGTCTTTCTCTCTGTTTCTCTCTCTCTGTTTCTCTCTCTCTCTCTCTTCAAATATGGGTTTCCTCTTCTCTTCTCTCTCTCTCTCTCTCTCTCACTTCCCACCGCACCTCAGCGTTTCTAGTTTGCTCTCTCTCTCTCTCTCTCTCTCTCTCTCTCTCTCTCTCTCTCTCTCTCTCTCTCTCTCTCTCTCTCTCTCTCTCAAATTATATGTACGTGTACGTGTGCTTGCATACATGAATACGTGGATGTATGTATATATGTTCGTGCGCTTGCACGTGTGCGTGTTCTCATGCCTGTGTGTGTGTGTGTGTGAATGTACTTTCGTGCGGGTGAATGTACTTGCGTACATGTGTATGTCTGTACGTGTGAATGTGCGTGCGAGCGCATGTGTGTGTGTGTGTGTGTGTATGTTTGCGTGCGAATGTACGTGCATGTGTGTGCGCGCGCGCGCATGTCTGTGTGTGTGTGTGTGTGTGTGTGTGTGTGTGTGTGTGTGTGTGTGTGTGTGTGTGTGTGTGTGTGTGTGTGCCAGTACGTGTCTGAATGCGTCTGCGTAAGCCATCGGTGGGTCGGCCGGGGTAACATCACGACTTCCTCCGTCCGTCCGTCCGTCCGCCCCCCCCCCCCCCCGCCACCCCCGGGGGCAACGTCACGAGACAACCGCATCAGTGACTCACCTGGACGCGGGGCAGAAATGGAACGAGTGATTGCAGCGGGGAACAGCTTGCAGTTGCTCAGCTGGTTCTTGGCGGGGTTGTTGTTGCTCGTTGGATGTTATGTGTTGCGGGTTATCTCCCTCCGCCTTAACCTCTGAGTTTAGTGAAGTTCGTGATAGTTTGTCCGTCTGTTTGTCTGTCTGTCTTTTTCTGTCTGTCTTTTTACTGTCTGTCTTTTTATTGTCTGTCTTTATCTATCTATCTGTCTATCTATCTATCTATCTGTTTATCTATCTGTCTATCTATCTGTCTATCAATCTATCTGTCTGTCTATCTATACACACACGCACACACAAATATATCTAATATATTCTATATTATGTATATATATATATAAAATTATATATAATATATATATATTAATATATATATATATAAATAATCTGTCTCTCTCCTCTTCGTCTCTCTCGTCTCTCCCACTCTCTCGTCGTCACTGATCGTCTAAATCTCTCTCTATCTATATATAATATAAATTATATATATCTATATATATATATATATATATAATATATATAGCACAATATATCTATACACCTTTTCACATCCCTTTCTTCAGCAACCCCACTCTCTCTATCTCTTTATCTATCTCAACCTATCTATCTCTTTATCTCTTTGTCTCTCTCTGTCCTTTCCTCCGCCTCTCTCACACACACTTCTCGGCCGTCTGAAATTGTTGTGTCTGGCGAAAGATAAACAAGCCATGTCAAACTTTCCAAACACACACACACACACACACACATACACACACACACACACACACACACACACACACACACACATACACGCGCGCGCGCGCACACACACACACACATGCACAAACACACACAAACACAAACACACACACAAACATACAAACACACAAACACACACACACACACATACAAACATACAAACACACAAACACACACAAACACAAACACACACAAACACACACAAACGCACAAACACACACACAAACACAAACACACACACAGAGACCAAATGTATGCACACAAAAAAGAAAATTAAAGAAACATATTGAATGCCACATCTGACACCGTTACTGATGGACTGGTGACCAAACCCCGATATAGTGTGTCGGAGAGACTTCCTGAGTGCCTGTTTCTGCTTGTGGGCGTGATTGTGTGTCTGTGACTGCTTATTTGTTAGCCCTTGGTGGAT
>NW_028234411.1:3086570-3094070 GCF_977035675.1 Penaeus japonicus
ATTGAGTGAGTGGATGAATTAATGAATAAAGGAGTGAATGAATGAATGAATAGAGAGAGGGAAGAAAGGAGTTAGGGAGCGAGAGAGGGAAGGAGGAAAGGAGGAAGAGGGAGGGATGGAGGGAGGGAGGGAAGGAAGGAGGGAAGGAGGGAGGGAATGATTAATAGATGGAAGAAGAGATGCATTCGTGTATGCAATTACGTAAGTAAATATACACATGAGTAAATAAATATTCACACGTTGTATGTAAATGTTTTATTCAGTGATATGCTCATGCAAGTGGCAACGACATTGCATATCAATCTACCGAGAGTACATGAGTGGCATACGTGACGGCAGACGTGTTAGTGCAACTTTCTGCAATGTGTCAACTGTGATACCTACGGAGGGGGAGGGGGGGACGAGGGGGGGTGAGGGGTGGGGGGGGGTAGGAGGGAGAAATCCAGACTCGTAAGGAGATGAGAAGTTTTGAACACGCATGCGCAAAAACGAGAAATACTCGTTAACGGAAGCAAAAAGAAATGGAAATTGATAGATAAATGAAATAACGATGATATTATTGAATTATTTAATGTAAACGGAGGAGGAGGAGGAGAAGGAGGAGGAGGAGGAGAAGAAGAAGAAGGGCAAGAAGAAGACGGAAAAGAAGATGAAGAAGAACAAAAAGAAGAAAATAAGAAGAAAATGAAGAACAAAAAGAAAGAAAAGAAGTCGAACAAGAACAAGAACAAGAAGAAGAACGAGGAAAACAAGGACAAGAAGAAGGAGGAGGAGGAGAGAAAATAAAAAATAGAAAGAAAGAAAGACAAAATGAGACAACATCCGGTGAATCCGTCGCGCCACTGTCCTATCACGTGTACTTTCCCAGTGTGGACTTTGCACGTGTTTTGTTCTCAACGTTGATGCAGCTAAAGTTTGTTTGTTTTGATTTTGTTTTGTTTTGATTCTAGGTGGTGAGTTTTTATTTGGATACTATGTCTTTTATTATTATTATTGTTGATATTATTATTATATTACTTTTCTATTTCTCCATATAAGCCCCTACCCCCTCCCCCTCCCTGCCCCCTCACTCACCCACATGGACTTATATATATATATATATATATATATATATATATATATATATATTTCTCTCTCTCTCTCTCTCTCTCTCTCTCTCTCTCTCTCTCTCTCTCTCTCTCTCTCTCTCTCTCTCTCTCTCTCTCTCTCTCTCTCTCTCTCATTTCCATTTTCTTTCTTTCCGCCTTTACCACCATCCATACCGACACCCTCCCTCCCTCCTCCCCCTCCCCCACCATCCCTAGTCCTCCTCCCTTCACCCCCACCCCTCCCACCCCCCTCTATCACTTTCATCCTCTATACTAATTAGCGATATTTTGCAATTATCTTAAAATGCTCTCGCCGGTCGCCGCCAACACAGGAAGGAGAAAGGAAAGAGGCTTTTTTAGGTTGTCCAGCATCATTCTATATGGCATTATTCTATACGGCATCGTTTTATATGGCATCATTCTATATGGCATCGTTTTATATGGCATCATTCTATACGGCATCATTCTATATGGCATCATTCTATATGACATCATTCTACACGGCATCATTCTATATGGCATCATTGTCTGCGGCATCATTATATACGGCATCATTCTATACGGCATTCAACGTGTATGTATGCGTGTATAGCAGTTATCTGTATATGTGAATATGTGTGTGTCTGTGTGTGTGTGTGTGTGTGTGTGTGTGTGTGCATGTGCGTGTGCGAGTGCGTGTGCGTGTGCGTGTGCATGTGCGTATGCGTATGCGTGTACGTGTACGTGCGTGTGTATATGCGCACACCCTAGAAAAAAAAACAACATACACGCACATCTACATCATAAGTTATTCAAATATCCCCCAACTATGACTCCTCTTCAAATGCTTTCTCGGAACCTCTTACGTACGCCATCACCTCTTACGCAAGCAACCCAAGAGAACACAAGCAACCCAAGAGAACGCAAACAACCTAACAGAACACAAACAACCCAAGAAAACACAAACAACCCAAGGCAACACAAACAACCTAAGAGAACACAAGCAACCCAAGAGAACACAAGCAACCCAAGAGAACGCAAGCAAGCAACCCGAAGTAACGACAGCTTCTCCAAGACCCCTCGTACCTCAACACGTTCCGCGGTGACTTTCAGCTCGAGTACCCCAATCAGCAAGGCCCGTGGCGACACCTATCATTTAGGGATCCCCAAATGAACCCTTGTACACACTTAAGAGCAGGAGAGGGGTAAGCCCGGAGGTAAGTGCGGTTATGTAGTACAAATCACCTCTCCGTGCTACAACTCCCGCCCGCACAAACGGTCGGTTACTTGCGGTCGAGGCGGCATTGGCGGGCGGTTGGCATCTCAATTAGGGCAGAAAATGTCATTGCTGTGTTAGAATGGCTGGGCTAGGGTCGTAGGAACGCCTCTATGCCATGCCGTTCGTTCGTTTGGAAGGAGGGGGGATGGGGGGGATGGGAGAGGGGGAAGGGAGAAGGAGATGGGGAGGGGGAGAGGGGGAGGGAGATGGGGATGGGGAGGGAGAGGGAGGGAAAGGGAGAAGGAGATGTGGGAGGGGGAGGGAAAAGGGAAAGGGGGATGGAGATTTGGAGGGGGAGGGGGGGGGAAGAAAGAGAGAAAAAAAAGATTAAGAGAGACATGGAGAGAGAAAGAGATAGATTAAGAGAAAGACAGACAGAGAAAGAAAAAGAAAGATAAAGAAAGACAGAGAGATACTCAAAACAAAACAAAAAAGATAACCATAAGAAAGACAAGTCTAAAAAAAAAGAAAAAAGAAAAAAAAGGAAATGCCACAGAACCCTATGAATGAAGAACCCTCCCTTTTCTTACATCCCTCGGTACATCAACGAGGGTACAACAACACATGTCATGGGTACGATAACCACAGCGGGGGAAACGGGTACGACAATCCAGCCAGACACCCTTATTACGCATATGATATCGTATGCCACCGACAACGACTGGGATGCATCTACTTGTCACTTTATTGATATACGGAGAATTTACCTTCCATCTTAAGTAGCATGTTGAGATGTTGATTGACGGGGTTGTTTGGTGTTATAAGAATGGATTTGCACGGTTGGTTCAAGGTTGATGGTTAGGTTTTGAGTGTTTTTTTTTTTGTTTGGTTTTTGGTATTTGTTGTTTCAGTTTGGTCGTTTTTTTATTGTTTTTGTTGTTGCTCTATTTGAAAATATCATCATCATTATCATTATCATCATCATCATCATCACCATCACCACCATCATTTAGTGTGCTCGTTATCATCATTATCAAACAACAATCACCATTTGATATTCTCATTAATACGAACCACAACCACCACATATCACCCCACACACCACAACCACCCACCAACCACACCATAAAACCACCACAATTCACCATAAACAAATTCCCCGCCAAAAAAATTCGTCCGCCATCTTGTCCTCAGCCACCCACGTCTCAACCCCATTAACAAAGACCTCAAACTAATCAAACGGACTTCCTTTGAAGAATCATGAACAAACAAGACTGACATCTTAGATAGCGGACAATTATTTCTGAGCAGGGAGAGCGCCCACGCCCATAGTCACGACGTTATCTCTGAATGCCGCCCTCAATTTGTGATCCCGTAGAATCGTCTGACACGAGGTTGGAGGCGCCATTGTCAGCTGCGGTGTAATAGGTAGGGTTGGACACGTCACGCAAATTGGTCGTTAGGGCTTGAGTGGCCGTTTGATTTTGTTGTCGTTGTTGTTTTTTTTTTGGAGAGGGTAAGGGGGGTGGGGATGGGGAGATGTTATTTTTATCTTTTAGTAATTTTTGAAGTTTGGGTTATTGGAATAGGGGTGATGGTACTGGTAATGGTAATAATGATTATTATTATTATTTCTATTATCGTTATTATTTTTTTTATTAATCTAAACATCATTGTCATCACACACACACACACACACACACACACACACACACACACACACACATATATATACATATATATATATATAGACATGTGTGTTTGTAAAAAAAACACAAAAAACAAAAGAAGAAATGTCCCTGACATCGTCCCCCTTTCGAGCAGAAGAAGAAAAAAAAAGGAACTGTCTCTAATTGTCGTTAATGCCTGGGTGGCCTCCCGCCCGCGACGCGAAAATGAAACATCCCGAGGAGGGTGTGGGCGTGTCCTTTGCCCTCAGTCGCTGTCGCCGCCATAATGGCCCTCTAATTTTCAATGCTAACTTTGCCGTCTACAGAGTGCCGTCTGGAAGATCCCCTCCCTCCTCCTCCCTCTTCCCCCCCTCCTCCCTTCCTCCTCCCCCCTCCCCTGTCCCTTCGTGTGCCATCCCCTCGTTCTCCCTCATTTCTTCTCCTTTATTCTCCTATCCACGGATTTTCTTACTCCCTCCCACATCCCTCCCCCCCCCCATCCTCCTCTAATTCTCCTACCCCCCTCATCTACCCCTCCTATCCTTCTATCCACTACCCTGCCCCCAATACCCCTCCAATATCCCATCTCCCCCCCTCCCCTCCCCCTTCTTTTTGCACGCCTTTCACTTATAAAGGTGAGGGGGATAAAAACGGAGATTAGGGAGTCTGTTTGTTCTATTTTGACACGTGGTCTCTCTCTCTCTCTCTCTCTCTCTCTCTCTCTCTCTCTCTCTCTCTCTCTCTCTCTCTCTCTCTCCCTCTCTCTCTCTCTATTCTCTCCCTTCCTCCACTTTCTTTGCTTCTATTCCTCTTTTCTTTTTTCCCCTTCATTCCTCTTCATTTTCCTTTCTTGTGTATCTTACTTTTTTGTCCCTCGTTTCTTCTTTATCCCTTTCCTTCCCTTTTCTAACCCCTCTCCTGCATTTTCCCCTCTCTCCCCTCTCCTCCTTCCCTCTTCCCTTCTCCTTCTCCTGTCTTCTTTTCTTCTCACCCTCTCCCTCCTCCCTCTAACCACCCTCCTCCTCCTCCTTGCCTCTTTCCTTCTTCCTCTTCCTTCCCTTTCTGTCTCACCCTACTGCTCCTTCTTCCCTTTTTCCCTCTTTTCTTCCTCCTCCTCCTCCTCCTTCCCTCTTTCCTTCTTCCTCCTCTTTCCCTTTCTCCCTCACCCTCCTCCTCTTCCTTCTCTTTCTCCCTCTCACTCTCCTCCTCCTCCTCCTTCCCTCTTTTCTTCCCTTCCTCCTTCTCTTTCTCCCTCACCCTCCTCCTCCTCCCTCCCTCTCACCCTCCTCCTCCTCTCCCTTTCACCCTCCTATCTTCTCCTCCCTCCCTCTCACCTTCCTCCCCGCCTTTTCCCCTCTCCCTCCTCCTCCCTCCCTCTCACCCTCCCTCCCTCTCACCCCCCTCCCCGCCTTTTCCCCTCTCCCTCCTTCCTTCTCCCCTCAACGAAAGAGCGGAACGGACCTCAGTCGATACGCAGGTTAACGGAACAAAAGCGAGCGTCATTCACCAAGCCACAGTATCACAGGTGTTGATCCCCCCTCAGAGCTGTCACCCTTTGCAACACGTCGCAAAAGGAACATACAGTGGCATTAGCACCGTGGGTATTAGCATTTTGAAACGACTTCGCGCCGCCATCGGGTAAAAAGATTTGTCAGCTGTGACTCTTGCTTATCTCGTTTCTTTTCTTACTTTATATGTGGATTAGGTTATTTGCAGGTGTCTTTGAGAGGGAGAGAGGGAGAGGGAGAAAGAAAGAGAGAGACAGAGAGGATTAGGTTATTTTCAGGTGTCTTTGAGAGGGAGAGGGAGAAAGGGAGAGAGAGAGAGAGAGAGAGAGAGAGAGAGAGAGAGAGAGAGAGAGAGAGAGAGAGAGAGAGAGAGAGAGAGAGAGAGAGAGAGAGAGAGAGAGAGAGGATTTCCAGTTGTCTTTGAGAGAGAGAGGAAGGATTAGGTTATTTTCATGTGAGAGAGTGAGAGAGAGAGAGAGAGAGAGAGGATTAAGTTATTTTAGCTGTCTTTGAGAGAGAGAGAAAGGATTAGGTTATTTTCAGGTGAGAGTGTGTGTGAGTGTCTAAGAGAGAGAGAGAGAGAAAGAGAGAGAGAGAGAGGATTAGGTTATTTTCAGGTATCTGTGTATAAGAGAGAGAAAGAAAGAGAGAGAGACAGATACAGACAAACAGAGACAGAGAAAGAGAGGGAGTAGAGAAAAAATAAATAAAATTAGAAAGAAACCTTATAATTACCCATTAAGAAAAGAACCATAACCCACATCACAAAAGAGACATATCCAGTGCCACGTTGCAACAATTCCAAGAAAGGTTAAGAACCGGAAACACTTGATTATTACGAAGCGAGGAAGAGAAACTCAAGGAGACCCACCGCCACCATCAACGCTCCTGCTAAAAGTACTTTACACGCACTAAAGCCCAACGTACACATGTACACCGAAGCCGTTCGTACATGTCTGTTAACAGTACTTCTTCTGAGACATATCATGGAACCCAACTCACTTCAAGATAAGAAGTGTTGTAACTTAAATTCCGCCATCTTAACGTTTTTTTTTTTTTTTTTTTTTTTTTGCGGAACCAGTTAATAAAACACAAGTTCAGGCGCTGGTTGGAATGTTGTCGGAATTGAGGATAAAAGAAGTACCATCTTATCTCTAGATTTAAATGATGGCGGAGGAAGGGGAGGAGGAGGTGGTGGTGGGTGGAGGAGAGAGGAGGAAGGGGAGGAGGAGGAAGGGGAGGAGGAGGAGAGGTAGGAGACAAGCAGACTGAGACAGACTAGAAAAGAAGAATTAAAGAGATAAAGAAAAAGTGAAAAAAATATAAAGATAGAAAAAACGCCATTAAAACAAAAAGTAGAAAAAGCAAAAGACACACACACACATACACAAACACACGCACACGCACTCTCTCTCTCTCTCTCTCTTTTACACACACACACACACACACACTCTCTCTCTCTCACACACACACACAGACACTCTCTCTCTCTCTCTCTCTCTCTCTCTCTCTCTCTCTCTCTCTCCTCTCTCTCTCTCTCTCTCTCTCTCTCTCTCTCTCTCTCTCTCTCTCTCTCTCTCTCTCTCTCTCTCTCTCTCTCTCTCTCTTTCTCTCTCTCTCTCACACAAACACACACACACACAGAAAACCACCTATACGCCGTGTCCTTTTGCATCGTCCTTCAAAACCGATCGCTCTGTCGCCAGATAAAGGCCGAAGTACCGCCGTAAAGTCGCAACACGGGTGTTAAATCCGGTTGATAAATGGTTAATTGATGGCTTGTTCTCGAGGGATAATTGAGCTTGTTAGTCTTTGGATTCATAGCTTCGAGTCTTACCATAGATGCCCGTCTTTTTTTTTTTTTTTTTTTTTTTTTTTAGGCGGATTGTTTGTCATTAGATATGATGGGGGGGGGGGAGCGGGGGAGTTAGATGACATGACAATTCTCTTATTATTTTCTAAGATTTTCTAGTTTTAGAGAGTCTTATCACCAAAATCTCTTAAATTAAGCATTCCTAATCGCTATACCTATTAAT
>NW_028234411.1:3104070-3106570 GCF_977035675.1 Penaeus japonicus
TTCGATAAGGTTCATCGCTAAGTGGCTGTAAAACCCCGATGCCTGTGGTGTTACGTATGCCATATGCAAATCTGCTTGTGAGATCTCGCTTGCTCTGCCTGCTTTGGGGGACCCGATCCTTCGTTCCTTCCTTCCTTCTCTGGTCCCCTTTTACTACTGCCTTTGCTCCTGCTTCTGCCTGCTTCTGCTATGCCTTAAGATCGTGGCTCGAGGGGGAAAGGGGAGAGTGGGAGAGGGTTGAAGGGGAGGGGTAGGGGGAGGGTTTAGCGAGCCCTAAGCTCCGTCTTCTTATTAGCGTGTAGGAGGAGGAGGAGGAGGAGGAGGAGAAGGAGGAGGAGGAGGAAGAACAGGAAGCCTTCTTTTGTTGCTGCGTGCGGGCGGCCCAACGGCAAAGTAAGTGGCATGCAATGAAACGAGTCCACGCTGTCCTTGGGGCGACGAGAGCATTATTCGTCTCGGCGTCTGTCACCTCCTCTTCTCTCAGACGCGCGGACCTCGGACGCACATTGCGAAACACGACCGCAAAGTCTCGGCCGCAATGAGTCCCTGCGTGCGGTTGGGGCCAGCGTCTCGGTCCTCTTGACCTCCTTGGGGGTGGAGGGGGAGAGGGGGGGAGGGCGGGGAGGGGTGAAATACTGACCTAACGACCTTAAGCTTACGATCTAGCTAGCGCTTGCAAGCACAAGCACAAGCACACGCCGACGTCTGTAATTCACAGACATGAACTCGCTATCGTGTAATTACCTTACGTTTTTTTTTTTCTTTCTTTCTTTTCCGTCCCACTCGCCTCAAACCACGAAACACTGCAAGCGAGACAGAAGTACGTTTCGCTGCATCACGTGGCGACGCGTAAAAAAGATAATCGCGGACGGGCATGACGTTCGGAATCTCCTCGGAGGACTCACTCGCGGCGGAGTCCGGATGAATGTCAAGGACACGGGCTTCGGCAGCCACGGCGGCGCCTCCATCCGGACTCTGGGGCGAGTCTCGACTTTACGCCGGATGTCCCGAAGGCTCACGTCCCCCTGCGACGTGCCAGAGGCGAGCCGGCCAGCGCACTCATCTACACACCTCCTGTTACACCTACGTGGAGATTTTCTCCGAGACCAGACGAGTCTGCCTCCCTTGCCTTGTGGGATCACGCACGTACGCACATACACACAGACAGACACGCATGCACGTACGCATGAACGCACGCACGCAGGCACGCACTCACGCACACGCGCACACACAAACATATATGCACGTACGCATAAACAAGCAAATAAACAGACTAACAACCAAACAAACAAACGCACAAACAAACAACCAAACAAGACAAGACAAGACAACCAACCAACCAACACAAACACAACCAAATAAACAAAACAAAACAAAACAAAACAACCAACCTTTTAAAAAATATCAAAACCCCAAAAAGCAAATATCAACAACCCGATAATAGGTCACAACAACCCCAATATCCAAATGTATCCACTCTCCACCCGTTCGTAACAGCGGGAGGGTCGTGTGTGGAGGCGACCTTAGTTAACAAGAGCTTAACCTCCTGTCCGATTTGTATACAAGCTGTTTCTTGGCGGTATTGAGAAAGGGGAAGGAGGGGAGGGGAGAGGAGAGGGGATGGGAGAGGGTGAGGGGATGGGAGAGAGGATGGGAGAGGGGGATGGGAGATGGGGGATGGGAGAGGGAGAGGGGGGAATGGGATGGGAGATGAGGAGATGGGGATGGGAGAGAATGGGAGGGGATGGGAGATGGCGAGACAGGGAGGGGAAGGGAGAGGGATAGGGGGAGGGGGCGAGAGAATTGAGGCTGAGGTAATTGATTTGTGGTGGTGGTGATGAGTGGTAAGTGGTGATGATTGTGGTGGTGATTGTGATGAATGATAGTTGTTGTGGTGGTGGTGATTGTGGTAGTTGGTGAAAATAGTGACAGGTGGTGTTAATGACATGTAGAAATGGTGGAAGCAATGATGATGATAATGACGATAGTAATTACAATAATAGTGACAAAGAGAATGATAATGAAAACTAAATGATGATGATGAAGATAATAGAAATAAGAACCGATATTAAAAACAACGATAATAACAAAACATTAGTTACGCCAAAAACGCCAATGACATAATAATAACAACAATATTATCAACCCCCCCCTAATATATATATATATATATATATATATATATATATATATATATATATATATATATATATAAATAAATATAAGCAAATAAAGGTTATTAAGAACAGATAATAAGTCACTCATGTTCTAAATTGTTCCTTATCAATATATGTACTCAGTGATTTAATCTTGTTATCATTTTATCGTAATTGAGTTTCGAAAAGTTATATATTGCTGCTAAAGTTGTTATCAATGATGTGTGTGTGTTATCTGCTTTCTATTGATATTGTTGTTATCAATGATGTGCATTATTATCATTATTAACATTATTTTTATTACAATTATGGTTATTGTTACTATTATTGCCATTATTAACTTT
>NW_028234411.1:3111570-3114070 GCF_977035675.1 Penaeus japonicus
TGTGTGTGTGTGTGTGTTTGTGTGTGTGTTTGGGTATTTGTGTGTGTGGGTGTGTGTGTATGTGTGTTTGTGTGTGTGTTTGTGTGTGTGTTTGTGGGTGTGGGTGTGTGTGTGTCTGTTTGTGTATGTGTGTGTGTGTGCTGAAACCGCTGCTCTAACACTCCCCCTTAATCGGTCACTTGCGCGGATATATGGACCACTTTAAAAGCACTTCCACGACCACTTCGGAGGCGCAAGGAGCTCATAGATCTGTCGATTACTTACATGAAAAAAAGATAAGAAAAAAAGATAAGAAAAAAAAAGATATTACAAAAAAAAAAGAAACACATCTAAGTCCTTCGTTGTAACCTAAGCCCCTCGTTTTCAGGAAATGAATTTTGTTTAATTTACGCCAGACTTTTACGGCGCCGGAATAAAGAGCAGACGACCGCTTCCTATAATGCCTAAGGTTAGAAAACTCGTTCTTTGGGTTGATTTGAATTCATCCTCGGAGTTTTATTGCCTTGCCTCCCCCCCTTACCCCCCCAACCCCTCAACCCCTCAACCCCCAACCCTCATCCCCCTTCACCCTGTTCTCCCCTCTCTCTCTCTCTCTCTCTCTCTCTCTCTCTCTCTCCCTCACTCCTCGCCTTTCTCCCTCCCCCCACCCCCCGTCCTCCTCCCCTCAGCCCTTACCTTCCGTCCGTTATTTCTCCCCCATTCTCCTCTTTCCCCCTCTCCCTCTCCTCCCTATCCCCTCTCCCACCTCCCTCTCCTCCATCCCATCCGTCCCCCCTCTCCCTCTCCCTTCCCCATCACCTCTCCCCCCTCCCTCTCCTCCCTCTCCCCTCTCCCTCTCCCTTCCCCATCCCCCCTCCCCTCTCCTCCCTCTCCCTCTCCTCCCTACCCCCTCTCCCCCCTCTCCCTCTCCCTCCCCCCTCTCCCCCTCCCTCCTCCCTCCCCCCTCTCCTCCCTTCCCCATCCCCTCCCTCCCATCCATCACCCCTCCCCCACCCCCCTACCCCTACCCCTACCCCTACACCCACGTTGAAAATGGTGTCGTAAATTAATCATCCGCTTGTGGTTATTTTTTTCTTTTTCTTCTTTTTTTCCAAACGGCAAGAAAATCTATAATTTTTTTAGATTTCGATAAGTTTTGTCTTTGCTTTTGTTTTTTTGTTTGTCTATTTTGTTTTGTTTATATATTTTTTAATCCCGTCTATTTTGTTTTGGTTATATATTTTTTAATCCCGTCTATTTTGTTTTGGTTATATATTTTTTTAATGTCATTATTATTATCAATAATATTATTCATATATTTTTACTATAATCAATAATATAATTCATTTATATTTGTTTTGCTTTTCTCTAAGAAATCCTAGACATATAAAACATTCACCAAATGATTCCCTTTTATCAAACGAAATTCCAAACAAACAAAGCAAAAAGAAAAAAAAATCATATACACAGGAATTCCGATTAAAATTCCTACCAATAAAAATCGGTCACATTGGCACTTTAATTCGATCTACGCAGCTGTCAAAATACCCCATGAATTTATAACTGACTGGCCGACTGATCGCTTAAATAATCATCTTTATAACCATCATAATTATCTTTATTACTATTATCTATTATCATTAGAATCATCATTACTATTATCATCATCGTCATCTTCATTCTCATTCCCTCATTCTCATCCACATGATCATCCATATTCTCTTCCATATCCACATAATCAATATCCTTATCCTCATCCTCATCCACATCCACATAATCATCCATATAATCATCAACATCCTCATCCGCATCTACATAATCATCCACATCCTATTTCTCATCCTCATCCACATTTTTTTTCTCATCTTTTTTCTCATCCTCATTCACATCCTCATCCACATCCTCATCATCATTATCACCAACACTACCACCACAACCACCCCCACCACAACCACCACCACCATACCATCCCCACAACCACCACCCACCACCACAACCACCCCCACCACCCCCACAACCACAACCCCCACCCTCTACCCCCACAACCACCACAACCACAACCACCATCAAAATCGAAACATTAAAATCACATGATAAACCCGTCGAGGAAATCACGTTCAGAGGATCAATTGCATATTGGTCCTTTTTGCTGAGTCATGGTCGAGTCGCTGCCTCTGCGATCGTAAAGGTGACGAGAACTGTAATGAAACTGTGTAGAGGGAGAGAGGGAGAGAGAGAGAGAGGGAGGGAGAGGGAGGGTGAGGGAGGGAGAGAGAGGGAGAGAGGGAGAGGGTGAGGGAGGGAGGGAGAGAGAGAGGGAGAGGGAGAGAGGGAGGGAGAGAGAGAGGGGAAGAGGGAGGGAGAGGGAGGGAGAGGGAGGGTGAGGGAGGGAGAGACAGAGAAGAGGGAGAGGTGAGAAGAGGGTGAAGGAGAGAGGGAGGCTACTGAAGGAGAGGGTTGGGAGGAGTGGGAGGAAGAGAGAGGGATGAGAGGATTGAGGGAGGGAGGAGAGAGGAGAGAG
>NW_028234411.1:3126878-3139378 GCF_977035675.1 Penaeus japonicus
CCCCCCTTTCTTCCTTTCCTTCCCCCCCCTTCCCCCCCCCTCCCCTTCTTCTCTCTCTTTTCTCTCTTCTCTCTTATGTCTCTTTTCTCTCTTCTCTCTCTTTTCTCTCTTCACTCTATTTTCTCTCTTTTCTCTCTCTTATCTCTCTTCTCTCTCTTCTCTATCGTCTCTCTCTTTTCTTTCTTCTCTCTCTTCTCTCTCTTATCTCTCTCCTCTCTTTTCCCTCTCTTCTCTCTCTTCTCCACTTCTTCCTCTTATCGTACTTATTGTTTATTATTATTATTATTATTATTATTATTATTATTATTATTATTATTATTATTATTGTTATCCTTATTATTATTGTTATTATTATCATTATGGTTATCATTGATGTTATTATTATTATTATTATCATTATTATTATTATTATTATTATATTTACTATTATTATTATAATTGTTATTATTGTAGTTATTTTTATTGTTTTAATTACTAAAATATTTTTTATTCCTTCTCCTCTTATCATTATTTTTTTTTCTCATCCATTTCCTCTTCTTCCTCCTTCTCCTATTCCTCCTCCTCTTCTTCTTCTTCTTTCTCCTCCTCCCCCTCCTCCTCCTCCTCCTCCTCCTCATACAAATAATCTTCTTCCTCCTACTCCCCTTCCTCCCCCTCCTCCCCTTCCACCTCCCCCTCCTCCCCCTCCTCCTCTTCCCCCTCCTCCTCCTCCCCCTCCACCTCCTCCTCCTCCTCCTCTTCTTCCCCCTTCTACCTCCACCCCTTCCTCCTCCTCCTCCACCTCCACCCCTTCCTCCTACTCCTCCTCCACCTCCTCCTCCACCCCTTCCTCCTCCTCCTCCACCTCCACCCCTTCCTCCTACTCCTCCTCCACCTCCCCCTCCCCATCCACCTCCACCTCCCCCTCCTCCCTCTCCTCCTCCACCTCCACCCCCTCCACCTACTACTTGCTTGTTGCTTCGAGTTATTCGATCCTCCATGGCGACTTACGGAGTTGTTTTGGTGGATGGCCGTTTGTGATGCGATGGAGTGGATAGTCTGGGGAGTCTGCGGGTGGAGCGGGGGGGTGGAGCGGGGGGGGGGTATGTTAAGGGCACCGCAGTAGCCCTGCTTGTCTTTAATTATAGACGTCTAAACAGAATGCTAATCCCTTCAGAAGCTCCGCGGGCGGTGGGCGTGGAGGGGCGGTGGGTCGTGGAGGGACGAGGGTAAACGGGGGTAGGGGGTAGGGGGAGAGGGAGGGGGAGGGGGAAGGGGGAACGTGGAGAAGAGGGGGAGGGAAAAGGACTGGAGGGGGTGGAGTGGGAAAGAGTGAAAGGGAAAGGGAGGAAGGGAGACAGAAGGGAGAAAGAGAAGAGGGGAAAGGGAGAAAGGGTAACAGAAGGGAGAAAGAGGCGAAAAAGGGAGGAAGAGCGAAAGAAGAAAGGGAAATTAGAAAGAAAAAGAAAGAAAAGAGTTAAGAGAGAAAGATCAAAGAATGAATGAAAGGAAAAAAGAGAATGAAGAGAGAAAGATTAGAAAATGAAGAGAGAAAGATTAGAGAATGAATGAAACGTAAAAAAAAAGAGAATGAAAGAAAGGCAGAAGGAGCCTTATAGAATAAGTAATGAATACGATAAGCTAAACACAGGCAGCGTCCGCCAGGTCAGACCCAGAAGAAGACACAGACAAGCCCCCCCCCCCTAGGCCCCAAGAACCGAGGACTTACGCCCCTTCTGGACGCGAGCTGACCGCTAACCACCTTCCTCTAGCTAATCGAAGCACTATCACGTCCCTGCCTGTCCTGCTAACCCTAGATCACCGTCGAATAAAAGAAGCACGACCTTATGAAGCACCGCGTCTGAACCTAAGGACCTGTAGGAGACTAACTTTTTTTTTTTTTTTTTTTTTTTTTGTTATTATCTCGTCTAGACATCGAAGTCCTTTTGCTTGCTCGTAGGGAGGAAGTCGTGGCACTCCTTGCTATGCAGAGGGATTGGCTGCCTCGTCTCTGCCTCCTCTCTCCCCCTCCCTCCTACCCTCCTCTTCCTACTCTTCCTTCCTTCCTTCACGTCATCCTCCTTCACCACCACCTTCTCCTCCTCCTCTTCCTCTTCCTCTTCCTCTTCCTCTTCCTCTTATTCTTCTTCTTCCTCCTCCTCCTCCTCCTCCTCCTCCTCCTCCTCCACCTCCTTCCCCTACTTCTCCTTCTCTTCCTCCTCCTCCTCCACCTCTACCACCACCACCATCACCACCACCTCGTCCTCCTCCTCCTCCTCCTTCTCCTTCTCCTTCTCCTCCTCCTTCTCCTTCTCCTCCTACTCCTCCTCTTCCTTCTTTTTCCTCCTCCTCCTTCCCTCCTCCTCCACCTCCTCCTTCCCCCACCCCCCATGCTTCCTTAAGGGCGGTAGATCCAAGAGAAGAATCCTGGTGTGGGGGAGGAGGGGGAGGGGGGAAGGGGAAGGGGGAGGGGAGGGTCCATAGCAGCGTGTCCCGTGTCGTCGTGCCGTGCATGACGATCGAGGCGGCGGCGCGGCGGTTCTCTCATGTTATGACAACAACGGGGCGATTTGCTCAGACCTTTGTCAGTGTGCATGACAAGCCTGGTTGAGGTTTGGGTTGGTGGGCTGAGGTGGGTGGGTTTTGGTTGTGGGTTTTGGTTGTGGGTTTGGGTTGGTTTGAGTTTGGGTTGGTGGGTCTGTTTGTTTGTTTGTTGGATGGGAGATAGTTAACGGCGATCTCCCTCCCTCCTACTCCTTCCCTACTTCCCTTCCTTCCTCTTTCCCTTCCTCTCCCTCCCTCTCCTTCTTCTCCCTCCCTCCCTCTCCCTTCTCCCCTCCCTTCCTTCCTCTTTCCCATCCTTCCCTCCCTCCCTATCCCATCCCATCCCTCTTTCCCCCTCCCCTCCCCCCCTCCCTCCCTCTATCCCCCCCTTCCTCTCCCTTCCCACATCCCTCTCCCTCCCTCCCCCTCCCTCTCCCATCCACTCTCCCATCCCTCTCTCCCTCCCTCTCCCTCCTTCCCCCCTCCCTCTCCCTCCCTCCCTTCCCCCCCTTCCCACCTCCCTATCCCATCCCATCCCTCATTCCCCCCTCCCTCAGGCACAGCGACTTGCACGCGGCACCGCACCGGCCTGAAAATTATTATAATGCAGATATCAATGACACAATGAAACTCAACACTCCCTCGTGCCGACCTGAGTGGACGCTACTCGGGTTACCATGGCGACATGATGATGAGGCCCAGGCGAGGCACGTGGCTGTGGGGAGGTGGGGGGGGGGGGGGTAGAGTGGGCACGTTTACCCCACAATGCGATGGGGGAGGGGGGGGGTATGTTGCCTTCGGTGAGAGAAAGGGTGGAGAGGGGGAAAGGGAGAAAAGAGTATGGATATGTGTATATATTATCCTTATCTATCTATGTATCTATTTGTCTATCTTTCTATTTATTTTTCTATCTGTCTATTTATCTATCTTTCTATATATCTATCTATCTTTCTATCTATCTACCTATCTACCTATCTATATCTACATCTACATCTACACCTATATCTACATCTACACCTATATCTATATCTATATCTATATCTATATCTATATCTATATATACATATACATATACATATACATATATCTAAAGAGGTGGATTTCTCGCAAGTAAAGCTTTTGCTACCAGTAGGAAATACAAACAGACTGAGATATTTGCTTTCGTTCGCATGAAAGTCTCTCTGTCTCTCTCTCTCTATCTCTCTCTCTCTCTCTCTCTCTCTCTCTCTCTCTCTCTCTCTCTCTCTCTCTCTCTCTCTCTCTCTCTCTCTCTCTCTCTCTCTCTCTCTGTGTGTGTGTGTGTGTGTGTGTGTGTGTGTGTGTCTCTCTCTCTCTCTCTCTCTCTAATTCTCTCTCTCATCCCCCCCCCCTCTCTCTCTTTCTAATTTTCTCTCTCATTCTCTCTCTCATTCTCGCCCCCCCCCTCTCTCTCTCTCTCTCTCTCTCTCTCTCTCTCTCTCCCTCTCTCTCTCCCCCCCCCTCTCTCTCTCTCTCTCTCTCTCTCTCTCTCTCTCTCTCTCTCTCTCTCTCTCTCTCTCTCTGTGTGTGTGTGTGTGTGTGTGTGCGTGTGTATGTCTCTCTCTCTCTCTCTCTCTAATTCTCTCTCATCCCCCCCTCTCTCTCTCTCTAATTCTCTCTCTCATCCCTCCATCCCCTAAAAAATCTCATTCTCGCCCCCCCCTCGCTCCTCTCTCTCTCTCCCCTCTCCTCTCTCATCTCTCCTTCTCTCCCTCTCTCTTCTCTCTCCTCTCCCTCTCTCTCTCTCTCTCTCTCTCTCCGATTCATCCCTCTCTCTCTCTCATCCTCTGTATCACTCCTCCTTTTTCCTCTCTCTCTCTCTCTCTCTCTCTCTCACTCTCCTCCCCCATCCGTTCGCCGCGCCTCTCGTCCTCCCCCCCCGCCTCTCTCGTCTCGCCTCTCTCTCTCATCCCGATCATAGACCATCTCCGCCGCACTTTAATCTCCAAGCTCGCGCCTCTCTCTCTCACACTAAAAATAAACACACACACTCCGCACAAACACACATTCTATCCCCCCCACCCCCCTCCGCGCCTCTCCTCGCCCTCCCCTCACCTCTCCATTACTCCTCTCTCTCCCTCTCTTCCTCTCTCTCTCACATACATAAAAACACACACATTCTCTCTCTCTCTCTTATTGTGTTTGTTGTTTTTGTCTTTGTTGTTGTGTTTGTTTGTTGTTGTTGCGGGACGTCCTTAATGCCAGACGATAAATCTCCACCTGATTTGCTTCGCTTCGTTTCATCCGATGAAATCTTCGCTTTTAATCACTGGTTCATTTTCATTTTCAATTATGGATCAGTATAATTAGTTCCCAAGCTCATTAGCAGCACGAGCCATCGTTAATTGCCTTCCAACACCACCATTAACCCAATTACCCTCATCAGTCACTGCCTCCCATCACCTTAATCATCACCATTATCGTCCACATCATCACAAACACCATCGCGTGTGGAAAGCATATTATCTCTATCACCACAACAAACATGTGTATACATTGTGGTGGACGAAGCTCAGATGAAGAGCCGGGCTGTTATGAGGGAATTAATGGCTGTTCCACCCTCTCCTCCCCTCCCTTCTCTTCCTCTCCCTTTCCACAACCTCCCCTCCTCACTTTCCTTCCTCCTCCTACTCCTCTTCCTCCTCCTCCTCCTCCTCCTCCCGTCCTCCTCCTTACCCCTTCCGTCACCCCTCACCCCCTCCTATCACCCTCCCTTCCCATCACCCCTCCCCCCTCCCCCTCACCCCTCCCCATCACCCCTCCTCCCTCCCACTGACCACTGACCGGCTGTTCACGATGCACCGCGGCGTTCATTTTTGTCTCGGCGTTCATTTTTGTCTTCGGAGTGAAAGGGTTGCCCATCGGGTCGGGTGGGTGGATGGGGGTGGGGGTGGAGGTGAGGGTGGGGGGTGGAGGGGGGGAGGGGATGGGGAGGGGGAGGGAGAGGATGTGATAGAGGGGAAAGGGAGAGGGTTTAGAGGACGTAGGTAGGTAGGGAGGTAAGGAGGGAGGGGGAGGTGAGGGTTGAGGGTTTTGTGTGTGTGTGTGTGTGTGTGTGTGTAAATAAATAGTAATAATAATAATCGGTTTATTGTATCTCATGCAGCCAGTGGCTGAAAATATACATAGTAATACAGAAAAGAGACAAACTACATCAACATCACAAAGAAAATAAACAACAAACAACAAAAAATAAGTCTATAGGAAAAAAGGAACAAAACAAGCAAGAGAAACAAAAGCAAATGCAGGTACAGTAAACTGGGAGTATTGGACTAGTAAATGTGTGTGTGTGTGTGTGTGTGTGTGTGTGTGTGTGTGTGTGTGTGTGTGTGTGTGTGTGTGTGTGTCTCATTTAAATGTAAGGTCAGTTGTATGGTATGGCGGGGAATGAGAGATGACTGGACTGGAACGGAGGGAGGGGGGGCGGGGAGGGATAGATGGAGGGAGGGGAAGGGAAGGGAAGGAGGGAGGGAGGGTGAGGAATGGAGGGAGGGTGAGGGAAGAAGGGAGGGAGAGGGAGGGAGTAAGGGATGGGGAGGGAGCTTTATCCTCCTCCTCTTCCTCCCCCTCCTCCTCCTTTCCCTCCTCCTCCTCTTCATCTTCCATCCCCATCCCCATCCCCCCCATCACTCCTCTACACCCGTCAACATCCGACTAAATAACCTCCTCCCCTCCTCCCTCCAACCTCCTCTCCTCCCCCTATCCTCCTCTTCATCTTCCATCCCCATCCCCATCCCCCCCATCACTCCTCTACACCCGTCAACATCCCCTATACCTCCCCCTATCCCCCTTCCTCCTCTACGCCCCTTTATTCCTCCCCCTTCCCCCCCACCCTTTTCAACACCTGACATGACACCCCCCACCCCCTCCTCACCTGACATGACACCGCCCCCCCCCTCCCGGTAACACCAATCAGCATCGGACGTAACGGCCAAGAATTATGATATCAATTTCCACTCATGACATCATGACATCATGACATCCCAGCCTGCGAACGAGATCTCGACAGGGCAGAGATGTGGCTCAGCATCAATATCAGCATCAGGTTCAGCATCAGGCAATAATATCCAGTATCAGCATCAGGTTCAGTGTCAGCATCATTTTCAGCATCAGCATTATCTTCAGTATCAACATCAGCTTCAGTGTCAGCAGTAGTTTCAGCATCAGCATTATCTTCAATATCAGCATCATCAACCTTTTGAGTATCAGCATCAGCTTCAGTATAATCATCATCATCATTTTCAACGTCAGCATTATCTTCAATATCAGCATCGGCTTCAGTATAAGCATCAACATCATTTTCAGCATCAACGTCATTTTCAGCATCAGCATTATCTTCGATATCAGCATCAGCATCATCATTAACATCAGCATCAGCATCAACGTCATTTTCAGCACCAGCATTATCTTCAATATCAGCCTCAGCATCATCATTAACATCAGCATCAGCATCAGCTCTTCAGCATCCCCTCTCCGTGATATGAGACGAGGTCACACATATGACATGACGAAATTATAGAAGTGCATGTTTTTTTCCCATCACCTTTGTTAATGAAATGTGTCTAATAGGATAGATATTTTCTTCTTATTTTTTTTTGTAGGGGGGGGGTAAGAGGAGGGGGGTGGGGTAGAGGGAGGGAAGAAATGAGGGAGGGATTTGTTTGTTGTTATTGTTGTTGTTGTTGTGATAAAATGGTTGTATTTAGATTTAGTTAATTGTGATTTTCTCTTTCTTGTGCAATACTCTGTGTGCGTGTGTGTGTGTGTGTGTTTGTGTGTGTGGCGTGAGTTTTTGTTGTGTGGTTTGTGTGTGAGTTGTGTGTGTTGTGTTCGCGCGTGTGTGTGTTGTCCCTTTTTATTAACTTTTTCATTATTTTATCATGGCGGTAATAATGATATACATTTTTTAACATGGGTCATTCTTGTCAACTATAACATCCTTACCATACAACCATGAAGTAAAAAACAAAAAACAACAACAACAACAAAAAACCCATTCATAATCAATCTATTATTTTGATAAACGATCGAAACACCATATAAACCAGGAATTAATACCCCCCCCCCCTTATAATGCATTACGATGATATTAAGCAATATATTTATTCTTTACTGAGTCATTCTTACCAACCATACAATTATGAAGAAAATTATATATATATATCGCGACGATTAATGTTTTACTCCAACAAACAACCAAAACTTTATATCAAACCAGGTATTGATAACCGCCCCCTCCCCCTCCCCCACCCCGACCCCTCCCAGACTACCCACCTCCCTCTTTCTTAATGTCAAGAATCACGAATATGGGAGAAGAATCATTTTGCAAATTGCATCTTTTTTTCTTTCTTTTTTTTCTTTTTTTTGTATTTTATGGATCTCCTTTTTTTTCTTTGACTTTTCCATTTGCACGCGTCGTGGTCTTGTAGATGTGATTTAAGATAGAGGTTTTAGATAACTTTTTTTTGAAAGGGGGGGGGGTCTCGGTTTTATTTGTTTCCTTTTTTTTCTTCTTCTCCTTCTTCCTCATCTTTTACTTAATATTTTTCTTATGTTTTCTTTTTCTTTTTCTTCTTTTTCATTCTCCTCCTCCTCCTCCCCCTTCCAGTACATCCTCTTCCCTTCTCCCTCCCCCTCCTCCTCTAAAGTTAACTCTCCCTTCATCTCTCCTCTTTTTTCCCCTTACTCCCTCCCTTCTCCCTCCCCACCTCGACCACATCCTTTCTCCATCTGCATCCTCATCCCCTTTCCTTCCTGCCCCTTCCCTCGCCCCCCCCCCCCTCACCCTCTCTCACCCTCACCACTCTACCTACCCCCTTCCCTTCCCCCTCCCTTTCTTCTCCTTCTTCCTCCATCCTCCTCCCTCACCTCGCCCCTTTGCCCCATACATGGCCATACAACCCCCCTCCCCCTCTTCCCCCCACTGTACCACCCCTCCCCCTTCCCCCCACTCTACCACCCCAATCTCCCCTTCCCTCCACTAGACCACCCCTCCCCCTCCCCACTCTACCACCCCACCCCGTTCCCCCCACTCTACCACCCCTCCCCCATCTCCCCTTGCTACCACCCCCCCCCATCTCCCACTATCTCTCCCCCCCCACCCCTCTCTCCAATCCCCCACCATCCCTTCCCTTCCCCCCACTCTACCACCCCTCCCACCTTCCCCCATTATACCACCCCTCCCCAATCTTCCCCTCTTTCCCCTTCCCCCACTCATCGCTCCTCCACCTCGCCCCCTACTCCCCACCCACTCCCCATCTCCCTTTGCTACACCCCCTAGACCCTAACCCATCCTCTTCCCCCCCTCCTTCTCTCCCCCTCCTCCATCTCTCTACCCTCCTCCCAGCCCCCCTCCCACCTACACCCCACCCCGTTCCCCTCACTCTACCACCCACCCTTCTCTCGCCCTTCCCCCCACTCTACCATCCCTCCCCCACTCTCCCCCACTCTACCACCCCCCCATCTCCCCTCCCCTCTCCCTACCTAAACGTCCTATCACAATCCTTATCTCAATCTATAGGACTTGCGTAACGCCTTACAAGCCCCGCGTCGAACTGCATTGGTAGCCAAGGCGTGTCCGGAGGTTGTCTGCCGGAAACCTTTTTTTTTTTTTTTTTTTTTTTTTTTTTTTTGGTGGTGGTGGTCGTGTTGTTGTTGTTGTGAGACAGAGAGAAAGATAAAAAGAGAGATAGATGGAGAGATGGATGGCTAGATAGATGGAGAGATAGATGGATTGATGATAGATTGATTGATAGATTGTTAGATATAGGTAGATAGATAGATAGATGATAGATTAATTGATAGATAGATAGATAGATAGATAGATAGATAGATAGATAGAGAGAGAGAGAGAGAGAGAGAGAAAGAGAGAGAGAGAGAGGGAGACAGACCGATAGACAGATATAGAGAGAGATAGATAGATAAATAGAGAGAGAGAGAGAGAGAGATAGACAAACAGATAAATAGAGAGATAGATAGATGTAGTGAGATGGTTAGACTTAGAAATATGAAAACAAAGGAGTCAGTGTCAATCAAAATGCATTTGCAATATTGAACAGACAAACGTCAACAAAGAGGAAGAACAAACAAAATGACAGACAGCGCCAATGCAACAACAAGAGAATGATTTATCACGACACCTTTCTCTCTCTCACTCTCTCACTCTCTCTCTCTCTCTCTCTCTCTCTCTCTCTCTCTCTCTCTCTCTCTCTCTCTCTCTCTCTCCCTCCCTCTCTCTCTCTCTCTCTCTCTCTCTCTCTCTCTCTCTCTCTCTCTCTCTCTCTCTCTCTCTCTCTCTCTCTCCCTCCCTCCCTCCCTCTCTCCCTCCCTCTCTCTCTCTCTCTCTCTCTCTCTCTCTCTCACCATCAACGTCCCCTGTCACCATCAACGTCCCCTGTCACCCCCTCTCCCTTCATCCCCCCCTCTACCCAGCCTTCAACCTAACCTCCCCACCCCCCTCCATATGCCCCCACCCACTCCATAAGCCCCCCCCCCCCACGCCCATAAGCCCCTCCCACCCCCGCCCATAAGCTTCGCCCCATCAGACAAGTGTATGGTTGCTCAGACTGCAGTTCTATCAGGTCTAGCGAGGAGGAATGCAGACCAGAAGGAGGAGACAAGTTGGCCTGTGATAAATATGTCACTTTGACAGGACTTCGCTCTTTTTCTGTCTCTCTCTCTCTCTCTCTTTCTCTTTTTTTCTCTCTCTTTCTCTTTGTCTTTCTCTTTCTCTTTATCTTTGTCTTTCTCTTTTTCTCTCTCTCTTTTTTTTTCTCTCTCCCTCTTTCTCTGTCTTTCTCTCTCTCTCTCTCTCTCTCTCTCTCACTCCCCCCCTCTCTCTCTCCCTCTCTCCCTCCCTCTCTCTCTCTCTCTCTCTCCCTCTCTCCCTCCCTCTCCATTTCTATCTCTCCCCTCCCTCTCCCCCTCTCTCATTCTCTTTCTTCTCCCTCGTATTACTGAACTCACCCTTTTTTTCCCCCTTTTAGTTAATGACACTTCCCCCTTCCTCTGCGATAAGTGTCCCCGCTGACTCCCGTATAGTAAGGTGATCAACTTAAGTGGACATGAAGTGGTTTACACGTGAAGTGGTTTACTGACTTGGGTCGATGGGGCTGCGTTCTTCTCAATACACATGTACATTGCACAGGTACGCTAGCCTGACACTCATTACGAGGATAGTAGCCCTGAGTAGTTCTGAGTAGTCCTTGATAGCCCTGTGTAGCCCCGAGTAGCCTCGAGTAGTCCTAAGTAGTCCTGAGTAGTCCTGAATAGCCTCGAGTAGTCCTGAGTAGTCCTTGATAGCCCTGAGTAGTCCTGAGTAGTCCTTGATAGCCCTGGGTAGCCTCGAGTAGTCCTGTGTAGCCTCGAGTAGTCCTAGATAGCCCTGAGTAGTCTCGAGTAGCCCTGTGTAGCCCTGAACAGCTTGCCTAGTCTTTTAATATGTCCCTTAGTACCGTCCCTAGTTGCAGGGGATGGGGGTGGGGGGTAGGGGTTGGGGGGTGGAGGGGTATGGAAGGTGGGCATGGAACATGGAACAGGTGGGTAGGCTGAGGTAGGGTGGGTGGGTGAGGGGTGGGTAGGTGGGTGGGTGGGTGTGGGGAGGGTGAGGGTAAGGTGAGGATAGTGGGCGGGGATGGAGTTGCAATGGGCGTCTTAAGTACGTCTTCACGACCGCTATTACACGCTCTAGTGACACCTGTGTGTTGAGACCGGGGGGAGGGGGGGGGTGTAGGTGTAGGAAGGGGAGGTTTGGGAGAGAATAGGATGGGGGGGGATTGTAGAGGGGAGGGGGGAGGAGGGAGGAGGGGGAGGGACTGCAATAGAGGAAAAGAAGAATGGGTGAAGGGTGGTGGTGCTCTGTGTGTAGAGGTAGAGGGAAAGGGCGTGGAACCCAGGTATGTGATGCCCTGCAATGTTGCACAGCTTGGCATACATACATCTCTGGCACCCCCGGCATACATCTATCTTCGTTCTCTGGCACTCCCGGCATGGCGCTGTGCCGCACTAAGGATGCCTGTTGCATGAATGCCTGTATATCTGCTTTCAGTGAGTGTCACCTTAATCACTATCATCTTTCCCTTTATTCGGTCGGTGGGCGTGAGGGCGGGCTTCCTTATGGAGTGAGGTGGGCGGGGGAAGGTGTGAGGGATAAGACTTAGGCTTAGGGGTGAGGGGGAGGGGGGGAGAAGAGGAGGAGGAGGGGGGGAGGATGGAAAAGGGGGAAGGCCACACCGCGTGTCTTACCACTTCGGTGATAAACCACAGGGCTCAGGTGACAGGTGGGGCTCTCCCTGGTCTTTCTCTCTCTCTTTGTCTCTCTTTCTCTCTCTTTCTCTCATTCTTTTTCTCTCTTTCTCTCTTTCTCTCTTTCTTTTTCCTCTTTCTCTCATTCTCTTTCTCTCTTTCTCTCTTTCTATCTTTCTCTCTCTCTCGCTCTTTCACTCTCTCACTCTTTCTCTCTCACACACCCTCTCTTCCTCCCGCTCCCATTCCCTCCCTCCTTCCCTCCTTCCTCCCCCTCCACATCTCTTTCTCACATTCCGCTCTCTTTCCCTCCCAGGTACACACACGCCTCCTCTCGCCTCAGCAGTCAGAAAGGCGAAAGGGAACTGACGTAATGGTCGAAAGAATGAATTTGATACTATAGGGCCTAGACCACACACATACACGCACACACACACACACACACACACAGATACACACGCGTAAACACACACACACGCGTGAACACACACACACGCGTAAACACACACACACGCGTAAACACACACACACACACACACAAACACACACACAGATACACACGCGTAAACACACACACACACACACACACACACACACACACACACACACACACGTTCACACGAACACATGCATACACATATCTGTCTATATACCTACCCATCTATCTACCTATCTATCTATCTACCAATCTATCTGTCTATATATCTATCTATTTA
>NW_028234411.1:3141878-3146878 GCF_977035675.1 Penaeus japonicus
CTTGTATCACCTTCTCCCCTCCCTTCATTCTCCTCCCCTCCGCTCCCCCTCCCCCCACTCCTTCCTTCTCGTGGGTGGGAAGTAAGAAGGTTAATAGAGATGGGGACGGGGGGGGGGGGGAGTGGAGTGAAGGGGAGGGGAGGAGGGGTAGGGGTGGTCTTACCTTCATTTTCTTTTTCTTTCTTTTTTTGTGCCTCCATTTCGGGACTAGCTGTCAGGTGTCGTGATTGTTTTCGCATCAGAGAGAGGGAGAGAGAGAGAGGGAGAGAGAGAGAGAGAGAGAGAGAGAGAGAGAGAGAGAGAGAGAGAGAGAGAGAGAGAGAGAGAGAGAGAGAGAGAGAGAGAGAGGAAGAGAAGAGAGAGAGAGAGAGAGAAGAAAGAGAGAGAGAGGGAGATAGGAGAAAGAAGGGAGAGGGAGAGAGAGAGATGGGGAAAGGGAGAGAGAGAGAGAGAGAGAGAGAGAGAGAAAGAGAGGAGAGAGAGAAAAGAGAGAGGAGGGAGAGGGAGAGAGAAGAGGGAGAGGGAGGGAGAGGGAGGGAGACAGAGAGAGAGAAGAGCGAGGAGAAGAGAGGAGAGGGGAGAGAGAGAGAGAGAGAGAGAGAGAGAGAGAGGAATCCTTAAAACCGTATCCTCATATTTGATCGACATCCATTAATTTAAATCATGATTTTTTTTTTTCAATTTGCACTTTTTTTTTCTCAATTTGCACGACCTAAGAACAAGAGCCACGCAATCCCGCCCGCCACCAGAACTAGCCGGCAGCACCATGAACCCCACCCCCCACCCCCGCCAGAGGCCTACAGTATAAACCTCATGGCAACCACTACTCGCCCACCCACCCGCCCTTCCGCATTGATAGTCAACAGCTCTGCAACCAGACTTGCAATTCAGACCGCGAGTGTGTCTCTGTCTGGACGCGCACCGTGTAATAGATTCATCGGGTCGCAAGCAGCCTCCTTGCGACCTCCTTGGTGAAATCCGAAAACCGAAATCCTCCGCTTCCGTTCCGCTTCCGTTCCGTCGGGGGTTCGATCCTTCGAAGGACCCCGACGGCCGGAGGGTTCACCGAAAGGTGGTTTGTCTCCCGTAACCTTTCGGAGGCACGGGTGGCCATCACGTGCCTGACAGCCGTGCCCTTAAAGGAGGCATATCTGTGGTCACATGATCAAAGGCTTAGATTTAGACTTAGACTTGCAAGGCTGGGTTGGGGGGGGGGGGACCGGAGGGCAAAAAAATGCATAATGGCGATTGATCAACGGGTTACTTCTTGCAATGCAATGCTTCCCGTTTTGTTGTTTTCCCCATAACCCCCGGGGGCATTTCTGCCTCAGATTGGAGGTTGGGTGACTGGGTGACTGGCACTATTACCCATTAGGTCGACGGTTTATGATGCGGTGACTCTGCAACTTCGCATGCCGGATCTGCAAAGAGGAAGAATTAAAAAAAAAAAAAAAAAAGGGAGGAGAAAGAAACGCAAAGATACAATAGAACCTTTTATTTTTTTGGGGAGAGTACCTAGTGCCCTAGATCAGGAAATACGAAAGGACTTAAATTCCCATCTGGCCTTCGATGAAGTTGCTCTTAATTCGATCATACTCAGTCCCTATTATTCCCCATTAAATAACAATTATACAATCAAGAAAGAGACTCTTACACTCTTACTGCAAGGCAAACACGAGTCAATCATTACCATTAAAAGGCTATCTAATCACACACTATATAAGGAAGCCACAAGACTCAAATTACCACAGGAACAAACAGAAAGGTGATCTCAATAACCATGCATCCAGGTCATAAACACAGAGTACAAGAGTCCGGACCTGTTTTCACATACAGAACCCCGTGTTAATATGGATTCCGAAGAGGTTGAGTCAAAGGGGTTAGTGTTCGGTTGTGCCAAAGGGGTTAGCAGTTGCAAGACCGTAGTGTTTTTTTGTTTTTTTGTTTTTTTTAATAGCGGTGTTCAAGATGATATTGCTATTGCAATCGTATTTGCTACGACTACTGTCATTGCTGTATCAGGTAGAAGTAGCAGTGACTGGACAGTGTTATTAAGAAAACTACTTCTGCTACTGTTAAGAATTGTTTTTGTTTTTTTTCTTTTAATTAAAAAATAATTATGATGATGATGATAATAATGATGGTGATATTGATAATGATGATGATGATGATAATAAAGCCAATATAACTGAGAGAAATTATAACGATCACAATTATAATAATGATAACAATAATGCGTGCGTGTGTGTGTGTGTGTGTGTGTGTGTGTGTCTGTGTGTGTGTGTGTGTGTGTGTGTGTGTGTGTGTGTGTGTGTGTGTGTGTGTGTGTGTGTGTGTGTGTGTGTGTGTGTGTGTGTGTGTGTGTGTGTGTGTGTGTGTGTGTGTGTGTGTGTGTGTGTGTGTGTGTGTGTGTGTGTATGTGTGTGTGTGTGTGTGTGTGTGTGTGTGTGTGTGTGTGTGTGTGTGCGTGTGTGTGACAGAGATGCATCAAGATTATCTATGACAACTAAAAGGTGTGTGCTTCCCTCTTATCTTGCGTTGCTTTTACCACTTACCCAAACTACTCTGTTGCAATTAAAGCCACTTACTGATAAGCCATCTTATCTCGAAATCAGTGGATTCTAAAATTGGATGATAATAAAAAAATTGGATTACTCATCCGAATCGTGATGCTAATGGTGTTCCTTGATAGTGATGATTGTGATGATTGTGATGATGATGCTTATGGTGATAAAAATGATGATCCTCGTCTTTCGGATTAAGTATATTACGTATCATTCGCTTTTATTAATGTTTTTTTTTTCTTTTTATCACATTCTTATTGAAACACATCTCCCCCACGTGTCCCCTCACCCCCCCCCCCCTATATCTCTCAGGAATAATTAATCGCACCTCATAATGTTATCGCGTTCCTCTCATGTTCCACCTTCCCCCCTCATGGATCCGAATGTCCATTTTTCAAAAGACTTCGATCACTTTCGCATATCTTTTCGCTCGCAGCATCCACCAGGAGGAATCTACGGCGTATGAAAGATAAAGTGAGATGTTACGAGCGGGAATTTTATAATGATGATAATAATGATTGGGAAAAAAAGGCCAAACAAAAACTATAGTGTATAAAAAAAAGAAAAAAAATAAGAAAAGCAGTTATACACACGAGTATTCCCTACCCTCCCTCTTGCTCGCTCACGAATTTGCAATCACCTGCCGTTAATTTAGCACCTTGCACATGGCATGACTTATCTACCATCTACCATTAAGCTTACTTAGTTTATGTGGCAACTAGGCTATACTTACGCTATCCCAGGTAGCTATTATATCTACCTGCAGATTACTAGTGTCCATCTACAACTACCGACTGCCTGCTTACCGCACTACAATAGCTCTATTACATCGAGCAGGAGATAGCAGGGACGCGCCGGTAATCCCAAAGTGTACCCAATCTCCCGCTGTCTGTGCTGGATCTGATGCAATCACTGTCGGACTAGGGCGATTCCCTTCTCCTCTCCCCCTCCCTCCTTTCTCCTTCTTTAAGAGTCATTCCCTCTCCTTATCTCTTATCCTGTATGGTGGTTTGGGAGGGGAGGGGGGAGGGGGGAGGGTAGGTAGTTGGGGTCTATAAGTCGAGGTCCAAATAAGGTTTCCCGCTGAGATATCACGCGAATTTCTCCGGATTACGCGGGCGATTTTATCGGGAAGATAGATGGCGCTTTGAACAAGCTTAAGAGGGGAGTCTGTTTGCCGATGCGCTCCCTTATGGAAGCAAGATTTATTAGAAGGCAAATTAACTAGATGATGTTTATAAACTAAACACATTATTGATAAAAGATTATCTATAAAACTTCCGACCACAGCATGATACCATCCTAAGGCAACCCTGACAACACTAATGCATCCGCCACTGTTAGATAAGATACCGTCTCACTTTTAGAGTAATGGATTAACCAGCCTTTCTCGAGGTGGGTCCTAGCTAGACATGCCATAATTAACAAACAACTTACTCGCCTCGTTATTGCAATACATATAGCCTACCGATATGTAAAGATGTCGGGGCGAGACTGTAAATCCTGCAACGGAACCATATCTGGGACTAATATCTTGCGTCTAGCCATCCAGCAGCCATGGCGTGTGTGTGTGTACGTGTGTGTGTGTGTGTGTGTGTTTACGTGTGTGTGTGTGTGTGTGTGTGTGTGTGTTTTACGTGTGTGTGTGTGTGTGTGTGTTTACGTGTGTGTGTGTGTGTGTGTGTGTGTGTGTTTTACGTGTGTGTGTGTGTGTGTGTGTGTGTTTTACGTGTGTGTGTGTGTGTGTGTGTTTACGTGTGTGTATGTGTGTGTGTGTGTGTGTATGTGTGCGTGTTTACGTGTGTGTGTGTGTGTTTACGTGCGTGTGTGTGTGTTTGTTTACGTGCGTGTGTGTGCGTGCATGTTTACGAGTGTGTATGTGTGTGTATGTTTGTGTGCGTGCGCGCGCGTGCGTACCTGCCAGGGTGTGGTCACGTGATCGTAAAGTGCACCGTATCTCGAATATGATCTGTTTCTGCGAAATTTACGCAGCACAGCCTTTCTGGAGTAAATTTCCAAAGGGTTGAAAAAGAACAGAGGGGCAAAGGGGTAGGGACGTGGTCGTAGTAAAGTGGCGAGGTTGAGTCAAGGTCTCTCACATACGCATTCTCAATATATGCAATAAATGCAATTATGCAATTAAGACGCACAAGCAGTTTCTTTGTGTCTTTGTATGTGTCTTTGTCTTTGTATGTGTTATGTGTATTTCCACACACGTCGCTTTCACGTAAAGACATAACACGCAACGACACATGTTGAACAAATCATCAAGAAGCAACATTACATAACTAATTATCATAATAAGGTGTCGTTAACTTTCGCACATCCATATTCCACAAAAAGACGCAAGTCGCAAAAGAGGGGGAGGAGGAAAATGAATCGAATAGCCAGCATCGCGAAAGAGGGGGAGGAGGAGAATGAATCGAATAGCCAGCA
>NW_028234411.1:3159378-3186878 GCF_977035675.1 Penaeus japonicus
AAATAAATAAATAAAATAAAAAAAACGAAAACAGGAACATCAAGTCCCAGAACAAGAACACGGGGAAGAGGAAGAGATAGAGATAGAGAGAGAAAAAAAAAGTAGAAAAGTCACCTTGCTCATTGCGTTTGGCTGATACCATCTCTTCGGGTCTCGGCGTGTGCTCGCCCACAGTCAAATTTCGGGCGTAAATATATGACCACACGTTTTTCTTCTTTTTCTTCTTCTTCTTCTTCTTCTTCTTCTTCTTCTTTTGCTTTTTTGTTGTTGTTGTTGTTGTTTTTTTGTTTCTTCATCTTCTTCTGTTTCTTTTTTGGCTTTGTTTATTTTTTTGTTTTTGTGTTTCTTCATCTTCTTCTTCTTCTTTTTGGTTGTCTTCTTCTTCTCTCTCTCTTTCTTTTTTTTTATTTTATTTATCTTCTCTTTCTCTTTCTTTTTTTTTATTTTAGTTTTCTTCCTGTTCTTCTATAACTTTTTTCTTCTTCTTCTCCTTCTTCTTTTTCCTTTCCTACTTCTTCTTCACCTCCTCCCCCATCTCCTCCTTCTTCTCCTCCTCCTCCTCATCATCATCATCCTCATCCTCCTCCTCCTCCTCCACCTTCTTCTTTTCCTCCTTCTTAATCCTCTTCTCTTCTCTCTCTCTATTTTATTATTATTATTTATGCTTATTGTGGAATGTCATGTTTATCTCCCCACTTGTCTCTGAGACAATAAGACCTCATTAAGCAACTTCACTCCAACTTCTCTCCCTCCCTCCCTCCCCCCCTTTACCCTCTCCCCACCTCTCCCTTCTCCGTCATTCTCGAATAAAAAGCATGGAGATGGAAGAAAGAATATTAAAAGAATATTAAAATATATTTGATATTTCTTATTTTATTTTATTATTGTAGTCATTATTTTTATTATCATTATCATCAATTTTATTATTATCATCATCATCATCATCAATCACATCATCATCATCATCATCATGATCATCACCATCATCATCATCACCATCACCATCATCATCATCATCATCATCATCATCATCATCAACATCATCACCACCATCAATCACCATCATCATCATCACCATCATCATCATCAATCCCATCCTCCTCCTCCACCACCACCACCTCCCTCCCCCTCCCCCTCCCCCTCATATTTTCCGAAATTCCCCCAATGATTCCAATCTTTCATTTTCCTTCTGGGTACCGGATGGAATGCCCAAAGGTCCCTCGATACCCAATACCCGATACCCAGGGTTGCATCTTACCTGAAGTCATTAACTGATGAATAGATAGGTGGCCCTTTTTTTTTTTTTTTTTTTTTTTTTTTTTTTTTTTTTTTTTTTTTTTAGATGTGGTTTGTCGTAAAAGGTGATGGTGATCTTGGCTGATGGTGGTGACGGTGGTGATAGGGTATGTGTGTATATATATATATATTTTTTTTTTTTTTTTTTTTTTTTTTGGGGGGGGGGTCGTTGTTTTTTGTTTATTTTTGTGTGTGTGTGTTTTCGTTTTTTTTTTCTTTTATTGTGGTTTTCTTTTGATTTCGTTTTAATATTTTATTTATCTCTCTTTATATTCATCAACTTGTTTATTCACCTGTTTGTTAGTTTTTGCTTATATCCACTATTACGTTTTCCGTTACACTGAAAATTAGAAGGAAAAAAAATAGTACCTCGAGGAAATAATAGTCACCGTGGACCTTCCAGTATCCCCCCCCCCCACCCTAGTATTAACAATCCCAATTTAAATGTTTATCTATTTTAACGAGACGAAGTCATTGCAGACAAAGAATTTCTCGGCAGAAATTGCAAGCTTTAGACACACCAAGGACAAGTTTAATGTGATTATGCATATTAATATTAATAAAGTCTTGAAGCGTTAGGAGATGGTCAACTCTTTATATATATATATATATATATATATATATATATATATATATATATATATATATATATATTATATATATATATATATATGTGTTATATATTATATATAATATATATATACATATATATATATATATATGTATATGTTTGTGTATGTGAGTGTGTGTGTGTGTATGTATGTATGTATGTATATGTTTATGCTTGTGTATGTGGTGTGTTTTTTATGTGTGTTTGTATGTGTGTGTGTGTGCGTGTGTGTTTTCATGTGTGTTTGTGTGTGTATTCGTGTGTGTATTCGTGTGTGTCCGTATTCCTCTGATCATTACCACCATCACTACTAATAGTATTAGAAAAAAAAATGTAATACAGTACTCTACCTACCCCCTCCCCCCACCCCCACCCTCACCCCCACCCCCAGTGTTCCTTTCCGCCCCAGGGATTCTTAATTAAGATTAAGAATCCTATAGAAGAAGCCAGGACGTCTCTCCTTCTCTTCTCCTTCTCGCTAGGATCTGCGCCTGAGATTCTCCCGTGGGAATCCATCTGGCTTAGAAATAGGGATGAAGAGTAACATGGAATCCTGGCTTTTTCTCGTCCTTCTTAACGCTTCTTTAGCTGCTCTGTGTGTGTGTGTTTCTCTCTCTTTCTCTCTCTCTCTCTCTCTCTCTCTCTCTCTCTCTCTCTCTCTCTCATTCTCTGGTTTTCTTTTAGCTCTCTCTCTCTCTGGTTTTCTTTCGCTCTCTCTCTCTTTATCATTCTCTCTCTCTCTCTCTCTCTCTCTCTCTCTCTCTCTCTCTCTCTCTCTCTCTCTCTCTCTCTCTCTCTCTCTCTCTCTCTCTCTCTCTCTCTCTCTCTCTCTGTCCATCTTTTCCTTTTTTCTAGCTTTTCTATCTTCTTTGTTTTTTCTATTTCTTGGTCCTTTTTTGTATTATTATTGTTTGTTTTTGTTTTTTTTATTCGTTTTTTCCACTTTTTTCCCTTTCTTCCTTTTCTTTCTTTCTTCTTCTTCTTCTTCATCCTCCTCCTCCTCCTCCTCCCCCTCCTACTCCTCCTCCTCTTCCTCCTCTTCCTCCTCCTCTCAATCCATCCTCCTCCTTTGTCCCTTCCTCCTCCATCCATCCTCCCCTCCCCTTCCTCCTCTTCCTCCTCTTCCTCCTCCCCCTCCTCCTCCTCCTCCTCCTTCTCCTCCTCTTCCTCCATCCTCCTCCTCCTCCTCTCCATCCATCCTCCTCCTCCTTTGTCCCTTCCTCCTCCATCCATCCTCCCTTCTAGCCCTCCACCCTCCTCTTCCTCCTTCTCCTCCTCCTCCCCTCCCCTTCCTCCTCCTCCTCTCCCTCCCCCCTCCTTCTACAACATAAGGTCAACCCCCAAGATCGTTATCAGAGATCAGCTGATAGGACAAGAAATACTATTAAATTTCGATATTTAATTTACGATAAGTCTTAGGCCTATGGTATTTTTATTTTACTTTTATTTTTATATATATATTCTTTTGGCTTTTATATTTTAATAGAAATATGATATCAGGAACGATGATTAAGAAGAAGGAAGAAGAAGAAGAAGAAAGAAAAGGATGAAGTGAAAAAAAGGAAAAATAAAAAGAAGTAGAAAAATAAAATGAAGAAAAGAACGGGAGATTTGGGAAGAAATTGGAAGATGAAAAGATATTGAATAAATGAGATAGAAAAAAGATGACAGATAAAGAGGGAAGAATTGACGAAAATGATGAAACAAAGATGCAGAAGACGAGGAATACAGAGAATAGAAGAGAGAGAGAGAATAGACAGAGAGGGAGAGAGAAAAGAAAGAGAGAGAGAGGTACAGTAGAAAGAGAGAGAGAGAGAGAGAGATCGAAAGAAAATCAGAGAGAGAGAGAGAGAGAGATCGAAAGAAAATCAGAGAGAGAGAGAGAGATCGATCGAAAGAAAATCAGAGAGAGAGAGAGAGAGAAATGACCACCCTACCACACACGCCCACTTACACCGCCCTCCCAAGCTCAACCCGTGTAGAGACTAAGCAACGCTCAGACAGATAGAAAATTGATTAGACACGTGGTTCCGCCCATTCCATACACGGTCTCTCGCCTCTCTAATTATCTCGCTGACTCTGGCTATGGAGGCACTGCACGCGCGCGCACTCCCGGGGGATTCTGCTGTCGCTCGCGGTGTTGCACTCTCGCTCACTTCTTTCCTCTTGGGTTTCCGTCGCTTTCCTCTCTCGGTCTGTCTGTCTGTATGTATGTCTGTTTGTCTGTCTGTCTTTCTATCTCTCTCTGGTTTTCTTTCGCTCTCTGTCTCTCCCTCTCTCTGGTTTTCTTTCGCTCTCTCTCTTTCTTTCTTTCTTTCGCTCTCTCGCTCTCTCTCTCTCGCTCTCTCTCTCTCTCTCTCTCTCTCTCTCTCTCTCTCTCTCTCTCTCTCTCTCTTCTCTCTCCTTTCTCTCTCTCTCTCTCTTCTCTCTCTCTCTCTCCCTCTCTCTCTCTCTCTCTCTCTCTCTCTCTCTCTCTCTCTCTCTCTCTCTCACTCTCTCCCTCTCTCTCTCTCTCTCTCTCTCTCTCTCTCTCTCTCTCTCTCTCTCTCTCTCTCTCTCTCTCTCTCTCTCTCTCTCTCTCTCTCTCTCTCTCTCTCTCTCTCTCTCTCTCTCTCCCTCCCACCCTCCCTCCCTCCCTCCCTCCCTCTCTATCTATCTATCTATCTCTCAGTCTGTTGATATTTCTTCTCTTTAATTACGTTTCGTCTTTGTTTCTATGCACATGACAAGTTGTATTTTCATGTACGTTGATTCGACATCCGGGTTCTCTCAATACGTAAGAGTTTGTCACTTCGATATCCAGTAAGATCGATCTTTCAAGTTCAAGTTTCCTTATGGCCAAGAAATCTCTCTTCATCCTTTTTTTTTTAAATCTCAATGATGACACAAAAGGAGACGAACCCAAACCGCCCTATTTTACTGTCCTTTATAAGATGTTCTTGTACCAATAACTACGTGAAACAAGTCCTTTGATGAGCTCGAAGAGGTAAACTTTCTTATTTTTATATACATATTTTTTTTCTTTTTTTTTGTAATAGAATTTGCTGTCGATGTCTATAGGGGATTTAGGATATTTACGATACAAATAGTGCCTGAGTGTGTCGTGTCTTTTCCGTTTTAAAGCTCCGACCACAAATGTTGCAAGTCGTTTACTCTATCTGTTGCTCGTTGCAGTGTGGACGTGGTACGTTGTCTGGGTGACAGTGATATCCTTTTGATGATTGTGAAGATTGCAATGGTGATGCTGATGATAGATATAGATAAATAGTAATGGCGGTATGTGTACACACACACACAAATATATATATATATATATATATATATATATATATATATATATATATATATATACATATATACATACATGTCCAGAGCTCTATATATCTATATGTATATATATATATATATATATATATATATATATACATATATGTATATATATGTATATACAGTATATGTATATATATATATATATTTATATATATATACATATATATACATACATACATATATATATATATATATCATATATATATATATATATATATATATATATATATATATATATATGTATATATATATATATATATATATATATATATATATATATATATATACATATACATACATATATATACACACACCTCAAAAGCAATCAATATTCTTATCAACAACAACTTACCTGTTCAATACATCAGGTGTGCAACCAGGCGTCAGACCTCATTTAAACCTCGGCATTTTTATCTCCGGTGCAAAGAACCCGCAAGTGGACTGTAACTTGGGTGCTCCTCGTAACTGCATAAGAGCGAAGCTATTATCATGATACATTATGGACTGGAGATAGGTTTAAGTATTAGGAGGGGGGGAGGGTGGGTGGGGGGGATGGGTGGGTGGGAGGGTGGGTGGGATGGGAGGGGGAGGGAAGGGGGGGAGGGTGGGAGGGAGGTAGGAAGGGGTGTAAGTAAGTGCGTTCGTTTCCTCCGATTGGTAAAGTGGGTTTGTGTATAGAAGATGGTGTGTGTGTGAGAGAGAGAGAGAGAGAGAGAGAGAAAGAAAGAAAGAAAGAAAGGCAGAAAGAGAGAGAGAAAGAAAGAAAGAAAAAGACATATCGACAAACAGACCCGAAAATCAAACAACAGATTAAGACAAAAAAAAAAAAAAAAAAAAAAAAAAAGAGAGAGAGAGAATAAGGATGATAAACAAAAACCACCAAGAATGAAAGGTGAAAAAAAATCCCCAGATCCCAAACGTACTCAAGCTCCCAACACTCCCTAAATAAGGCTAAGCAAAGGAAATCTATTTACCCCTTTGAGACACCCCCTGCCTGATGCCACCGTGCCCTCCTAACCCCTTGCTAGCAACCTGCTCCCTCGTGAAACCTTGCAATAATGATCCTGCCTGTCTTTCTTGAGTGTCTCCTGTACCATCTTTTGGGTTTGATGTTTATGGGGGTATAGGGGCTGTTTTTTTTTTTTTTTTTTTTTTTTCTTTTTTTGGCCGAAATGGCTGTTTTTTTTTTTTTTTTTTTTTTTTTTTTTTTTACATATGTTTTCAAATAGAGGTAGAGATAGACTTACATTTAGGTTATGCAAGTGTGCATGTTATACAGGTGTTGGTAAAGACTGGCACAAATACGTACACGCAACCACACGCTCACAAACGCACACACACACACACACACACACACATGTGCACACATACACACATACAAGCATTCACATACATACACACAGACATACTCTCTCTCTATCTCTCTCTCTCTCTCTCTCTCTCTCTCTCTCTCTCTCTCTCTCTCTCTCTCTCTCAAGCAGCCCTGCCTAGCACGCACCTTTCAAGGGGTTGATAGAGTGAGAAGGGTCACCGGATCCTTTGTTTGCTATTGAATTTGATCCTTAGCGACTCCCTTAACATGGGATGGGTGGGCAAGCATCTATATTTTGCATTTTTTTCTGTCCTTATTCTTGTTATTGTCTTTCGTCTTGTTTTCCTCTTCCTTTTTTCAGACCTGTGGTTCTCTCTCTCTCTCTTTTTTTTTCTCTCTCTCTATCTATCTATCTTTCTCTCTCTCTCTCTTTCTTTCTTTCTCGCTCTCTTCCTCCACCATCTCTCTCTCTGTCTCTGTCTCTCTCCCTCCTTCTCTCTTTCTCGCTCTCTCTCTATCTCTCTTCCTCCCCCATCTCTCTCTCTCGTTCATCTTTCATCCTCTCTTCAAACACTCTTTATCCAAGTATTCCATCTTCTTTTTTCTTTTTTTTTCTTTTTTTTTTTATCCCCCGCAACACCAGCTAATTCTTTTGGCCATTTATCAGGTGAGTTAAACTGCTTGTTTTGTCATTATTACGCTGCCGGCGGTGTGTACGCGCAGTAGGTGGGAAAAGGGGGGGGGGGGGAGGGGAGAGAAGAGGGGAGGAGAGGGAGGAGGGGGAGGGAGGAGAGATGGAGGAGGAGGAGGGAGGAGGGGGAGGAGAGATGGAGGGAGTACTGCTTTTTTATTTATTTTTTTATATGCAGTGCTGTGTTCATATATATATATATATATATATATATATATATATATATATATATATATATATATGTGTGTGTGTGTGTGTGTGTGTGTGTGTGTGTGTGTGTGTGTGTGTGTTTGTGTATATTACATATTTATACTTCTTATATTATTTATCCATTCTCTTTAAACTTTTCGAGATCACTTTCGTATATCAAGTGGACTGATTTTCCGTCTCAGAGGGCAATGTAAAAAAATATATATATTATATATCTATATATATTACATTCATCAGACCTTTCCCCCTCCCCCTACCCCCTCCCCTCCCCCCTCCCCTCCCCCCTCCCCCATCCCAGTTTTACATGCGCGACCTCATTTGCCCTTAGTTTTAGCCCCCCGCCCCCCCCCCTCTTCTCCCCCACGTCCCTGTTAACACCCTTCTCCCCACTCCAGTACGTTCATCCCCTCCCCCCCTCTCCCTTCTCTCCCCTCTCCCTTAATTCGTTCCGCTGCGGCCAGAAATCCTTCATGAAGTTTGAAATTATAGCCTCAACTATATCCTTACCTCTCCCCCTCCTCCTACTCCTATCTCCCACTCCCCTACTATCTCCCTCTCCCTCCCCTACCCCCGTCTCCCTCTCCCTCCCCCTACCCTCGTCTACCACTCTCCTTACTATCTCCCTCTCCCTCCCCTCCTCCCTTCTTATTCTCTCTCTTCTTATCTTCTTCCCTTCCTTTCTCCCCTCTCCTTATCATCCTACCTCCCTCCGTCCTCTCTCCTTCTCCCTATCATTTTCCCCTCTCCCTCTCCCTCTCCCTCTCCTCTCTCCCCCTTCTTATCCTCCTCCTCTCTCCCTCTCCCCCTCCTTATCCTCCTCCTCCTCTCTCCCTCTCCCCCTCCTTATCCTCCTCCTCCTCTCTCCCTCTCCCACTCCCCCTTCTTACCCTCCTCCTCTCTCCCCTCCTTCTCCCTCTCCCTCTCCCATTTCTTATCCTCCTCCTCCTCTCTCCCCCTCCCTCTCTCCCCTCCCCTCCCTCTCCCCTCCACTCCCCTCCCAACTCCCCTCCCAACTCCCTCTCACGTGGTCGTTCAGTGTAGTTCAGTTGATCTGTGCCCTCGTCTCCTCTTGCTTCATATGTTGCACCGAGTCATGGTTTCAATTGCAATCGTCTTTTGCCCTTCGTCCCAACACGGTTTCACCCCAAGTCGCCTGCCAGCTTCTTTCAATGGCTGTGGCGAACGGTATCTCTTTGTTGATATCATTTTTATCTCTGTGTCTTTCTATTCGTCTCTCCCTCTCTGTTTTGTGTGTGTTTATTTGTGTATTTGTTTTGCTCGTTTATCTATATTTTTTGGATTAGTTTCTCTCGTTATTTATTTCTGTCTCTCTAGTATGATTTTGTCTCTCTTTTTCTTATCTGTCTGTTTCTCTTTCTTTCTCTCTCTCTCTCTATCTCTCTCTCTCTCTCTCTCTCTCTCTCTCTCTCTCTCCTTCCCTCCCTCCCTCTCTTTATCTCTCTCTCTCTCTCTCTCTCTCTCTCTCTCTCTCTCTCTCTCTCTCTCTCTCTCTCTCTCTCTCTCTCTCTCTCTCTCTCTCTCTCTCTCTCTCTCCTTCCTTCCCTGCCTCCCTCTCTCTCTCTCTCTCCCTCCCTCCCTCCCTCCCTCCTTCCCTCTCTCCCTCCCTCCCCCTCTCACTCTGTCTCTCTGTCTCTGTCTCCTGTAGCTCAATTATCTACCTGTGGAAGTAATTTATGTCAAGATCTTTCACTCTCTCTCTCTCGGTGATCAATGAAGCGTCACAGACAAATCAAGTAACACGTTTTCTAAGTGATTAGGGTAGACTAAAGAAGAGAGAGAGAGAGAGAGAGAGAGAGAGAGAGAGAGAGAGAGAGAGAGAGAGAGAGAGAGAGAGAGAGAGAGAGAGAGAGAGAGAGAGAGAGAGAGAGAGAGAGAGAGGGAGAGAGAGAGAGAGAAAGAGAGAGAGAGACAGAGAGAGAGGAAGAGAGAGAGGAAGAGAGACAGACAGACAGAGAAAGAGAGAGAGAGAGAGAGAGAGAGAGAGAGGGTGAGAAAGAGAGATTAAAGTATAAATACACGACAACAAGAAATGAATAGTTAGAAATGAACAACAACAAACAAAACAAAAACAAAATACAAAAGAGAGTTACAAATTGAACGAAATCGAACGAAAGAACGCCGACAGAACGCAAAGAACAAGCCAGCGAGAGAACATGAACAGCGGAACAGCTTACTCCTCATGGCAGAGGTGCGGTGACAGTTCCGGGTGCCTTTGGAGTACAATCGGGGGGGCTGGGGGGGGGGGAGACGGGGGGAGGAAGGGTGGAAGGAGTGAGTGGGGAGGTAGTAGGGGGTGGGGGATGGGGGAGGAAGGATGGAAGGAGTAGGGGGGAGGTAGTAAGGGGTGGGGGATGGGGGAGGAAGGATGGGTGGAGTGAGGGGGGAGGTAGTAGAGGGTGGGAGATGGGGGGGAGGAATGGTGGAAGGAGTGGGGGTGGGGGGACATGGGGTTGAGGAGGAGGGAGGGGGGGTATGGAGGGTAGGGGTAGGGGGGGAGTCGAAGTTGCATGACCGGCTGTCTTACCACTTTGTAATATGATGGAATACTTGGGTGGAGTATGTGTGGCAGCGCGTGCGTATGTGTGTGTGTGTGTGTGTGTGCGTGTGCATATGTGTGTGTGCGTATGTGTGTGTGTAAGTGGGCGTTAGTGCGTCATTCTTATGAATGTGTTTGCACGTGTCCTTTTATTTATTTGCAATAAAATGACAAAAAAAGAAAAGACGGGATTAGATAGACGAGAGAAAAAAAACATTTTAATACCTCAATGACCCGAGCGACGTAATAAACAGGTCTGAAAAAAAATATTTAAAAAAGATAAATAGATAAATAAAATATTTTTAAAAATACGCATACGCAATTTTGAAAGCATTTCCTTCACTGCTAATGCCATTCATTTGCATAAACGCAAGCACAACCACAGACACGGAAGCACCAAACATAAATTAAGAAATTACAAGGTAATCACTTTTTACCTCTGGGAATATTAGATAATTAAGATCTTGGGATAATAATCTGCTCTTCGTTGCTTGTTGATAATTGCAATGCAACCGCTGTGAAATTTGTTATGATGTTATGTTGTTTTGTTTTTATTTATCTCATCGTTTATTGATTTGATGAGGAAATTATTGATAATAAGTGCATGGTACCTATCATTTTTTATTATTATTATTTTTTTAAAATTTAATGATCGCCTCCGTTTTTTTTGTTTTTTTTATGATTTATAAATATCGTAAGTGTAGGTTAGCCATTAAGAGTGACTTTTATATATATATGATGGTTATTATCCATTCAAGAAGCAGAGAAGTAGAGATATCTTAAGTGCATGTCATCTGTGTTATCTCACCTGCCCCCTACCCTTACTCCTACCCCTACCCCTACCCACTATCCGTCTCACCTCCCTTTGCTCCTTTCCCCTCCCCCCTTCCCCCTTCCCCTTCCCCTCACCACCATCCCTTTCCCTCTTCCTCATCCTTCTCCCTTACCCCTTATCTTTTCCTTATCTTTCCCTCTTATCTTTTCCTCATCATTTTCTCTTACCTCTTACCTCTTCCTCATCCTTCCCCCTTACCCCTTATCTTTTCCTCATCCTTCCCCCTTACCCCCCTTACCCCTTACCTCTTCCTCATCCCCTCCCCCCTCTCCCGCTCCCCCTGTCTCCCTCCCCCTTCCCCCTCAACCCTCCTCCCACCATCCATCCTCCATTACCTATCCTCCCCCTACCCCCCCCCCCTTCCTACCACCCCAATTCACGGCACTCGGTCTCGCGCGTCACGTGACCGGGCGAGTCGCGTCGGAAGCACGACTTTTTGGCGTCACGCTAGACCATCGCCGACCGTCACACCACACACGTTAACTTTCGCTCTTTCTATCTCTCTCTCTCTCTCTGTATCGGTCTCTCTCTCTCTCTCTGTATCGGTATCTCTTTTCTCTCTTTCTTTTACTTTCTCTCTCTCTTTCTATCTCTCTCTCTTACTCTCTCTCTCTGTCTGTCTGTCTGTCTGTCTCTCTCTCTCTCTCTCTCTTTCTCTCTCTCTCTCTCTCTCTCTCTCTCTCTCTCTCTCTCTCTCTCTCTCTCTCTCTCTCTCTCTCTCTCTCTCTCTCTCTCTCTCTCGCTAATCACCTGGTGCAATATAGCTTTTTGTCAGTTTGTCAGACCACCCGCATTCTTCTTTTCTTTTCACTACTTTCCACTTTCTTTATTCGTTTTCTCTTCTACACAACTACTTCCAATCTAGCTTCTTCAAAGCTTCCTAGAAGTCGTGTCCTGTCCTGAGTGTCCAGTGTCCATCTTAATCCCGTGTGCTTCTGGAGACACCGGTCTATCAGCTGATCTTTCTCCGTCTCGTTGTCAAAATACCAAAATGTCACCGAGGCAAGTTCATGATCTTTGGTGTAAAGATCAGGTCCCTAAATATACCGGACGGTTCATTATATATCCGTATAACTGAACTCCCTTGATGGTTACGTAACTTAAGTCACTGGCTTTCTATCTAGATTTTTTTTTTATTGGAACACGATAAGGCGAGAAGGTTGAAGAGCCTCGACTGATTGCGGCGACTTGTCCAAATATAGACTTGAGAATTATTTGGAGAAATTCATGGGGCGTTCTTGTGTTTCGACTGTTCTCCGTATTTCTAGTAGATCGGATAAGGTTTGAATAGTTGTTGGAGGCTTAGAAAGAGAGAAAGAGAGAGAGAGAGAGAGAGCGACAGAGAGAGAGAGAGACAGAAACAGAAATAGAGACAGACAGAGAAAGAGACAGAAAGAGACACACATAAACAACCAGGCAGACATACAAAAAGACACGCCTGAACCAAACAGAGAGACAGCGAGACAACGACCAAGACACGAGATAAGAGGAAGGGAAGGGTTGCGTAAGAGAAACATCCCCAAACCCCCACTCAACCCCCACAGACACTAACATTAAGACCCTCTCGTCATTAGCAGAGATTTGACGGCTCTGATGTCACCGCGTGTCACAGGGGCGGGGAGGGGGGGGGGGGGGGCGAGATGACCTAAAAGAAATCTCAAAGGGTTAGAGAAGAATCGAGAACCTTTGAGATGGTGATAGAGGTACGCGCCTCGCTGAGAGATAAGAGCTGCGACACAAAGCACTCGGTTGTGAAGGCAGAGAGAGACACTCGACTTCTTTGAGGTTTCATTTGCATGCATGACGTGACCTTTTAATGATTGCGGTGCATGATTTCGGCAGGGTTTTTTTCATGAGCCAGAGAGATAGAGAAAGAGCGAAAGAGAGATAGAGAGAAAAAAAGAAGATGAATAGAGAAGAATTAATAATGATGTGGCAGAGAGATAGAGCGAGAGCGAAAGGGAGATAGAGAAAAAAAAGAAGATGAATATAGAAGAATTAATAATAATGATAATCCTAATAACAGCCACGCCGAAGAGAGATGTAAAGCTCAGCGCACAGAAGCAACACGAGTGAGAAATTGACAGGTTGCAGATGTCACGAGCGAGAGGGAGACGTTATCTGACAGACCACCTGCGACGGCCATGAATCTCACCATCTGGCTTGCACCACCTACGAGCCGGTAGTGTTGGTACGTGTGTGTGAAGTGCTGTTTTGAGTGAATCTGCCAGTTTGTTTGTGAGATAATGTACTTGTGTTTTGTGATAATGGCGGTGATAATGTGAAGGAAAATTTGAAAACAAAGATAGATGTGACAAAATATTTTGGGCAATGGTATCGTTTTTCTGTGTGTGTGTTTGTGTGTGATAATGTTTTGATGTTTATATATAGGTTAGGGATATTATTGACAGTAATTTGGGTGAGAGATTTCCTGTTTTTTTGTGTTTTTTTCACTCTTTTTTGTTGATTGTTTTATACATGGTTTCTTTGTTTCTTGTTTGGGTTGTTCTTCTCTCTCTCTATCTATCTATCTATCTCTCTCTTTCTCTCTCTCTCTATCTATCTATCTCTCTATCTATCTCTCCCTCCCTCCTTCCCTTCCCTCCGTACCCTCCCTCCCTTTCCCTCCCTCAATCTCCTCCCCCTCCCCCCACCTCCCCCTTCTCTCCCCTACCCCTTCCCCTCCCTCCACCTCCCTCCATCCCAACCCCTCGCCTATCACTCCTACCCCCCCTCCCTCCAACCCCATCCCCCCTTCCAAACAGCCATTATAGTTGTCCTCATGAGCACCAGGAAACCCTTTCTCATGACTGGCAGGCGTGAAATGCCCACAGGAACAAACATGCGCGCCCGGGGGAGTGAATCATGCAATCGAAACGAGTACTTTAATCGCATCGTGGACTGAATACTAATTGTGTGCTTGTTGAATCACTCCGCCCTCTACCCTCCCCCCTACCCACCTCTCTCCCTCTATCTCTCCCTCCCTCCCTCTACCTCTACCCAGCACTACCCACCTCTCTCCCTCTGTCTCTCCCTCTATCTCTCCCTCTATCTCTCCCTCCCTCCATCTATCTCTCCCTCCCTCCCTCTATCTCTCTTCCTCCCTCCCTCCCTCTATCTCTCTATCTCTCCCTCTATCTCTCCCTCCCTTCCTCCCTCTATCTCTCCCTCCCTCTGTCTCTCTCTCCCTCTATCTCTCTATCTCTCCCTCTATCTCCCCCTCTCTCCCTCTATCTCTCCCTCTATCTCTCCCTCCCTCCCTCCCTCTATATCTCCCTCTATCTCTTTCTCCCTCCCTCCCTCTACCTCTCTCTGTCCCTCCCTCTATCTCTCTCTCCCTCCCTCTATCTCTCTGTCCCTCCCTCTATCTCTCTCTCCTTCCCTCTATCTCTCTGTCCCTCCCTCTATCTCTCCCTCCCTCCCTCTATCTCTCCTCCCTCCTCTATCTTTCTCTCCCTCCCTCTATCTCTACCCACCACTACCCACTACTACCCAACACATGCCTTCTTGCTTGTTTGCTTGCTTGCCTGCCTGCATGCCTGCCTGATTGCTTGCCTTCATGTCTATATATATATATATATATATATATATATATATATATATATATATATATATATATATATATATGAATATATATATAAATATATATACATATATATATATATATATATATATATATATAGACATGCAGGCAAGCAAGCAAGCAAGCAAGCAAGCAAGCAAACAAACAAGAAGGCACACCTGCATGCAGATTGAATGTTTAATAACTGATAAATCAGCATACCTGCTAGACTGTAAATTGACAGATAAAATCAGCTGCGAAATTGTTGCTTCCAATTACGCAACGATTTATGCAGTGGTGGGGGGGGTTGAAGAATGGGTGGAAATAGAGAGAGAAAGAGAGAGAGAGAGAGAGAGAGAGAGAGAGGGGGGGAGGGGGGGGGAGAGAGAGAGAGAGAGAGAGAGGGAGGGAGGGAGAAAGAGAGAGAGAGGGAGAGAGAGAGAGAGAGAGAGAGAGAGAGAGAGAGGGGGGGGGGGGGAGAGAGAAAGGGGGGGAGGGAGAAAGAGAGAGAGAGAGAGAGAGACAGAGAAAGAAACAGAGACAGACAGAGATACAGATACAGACACAGAAAAATAAAAGAAAGAAAAGAAAGAAAAATAGTAAGAAAGAGAACTAGAAAGAACCACCGATTTACTCCTTGAAATGCATAAAATACATAAATCACCCCCACTCCCCCACACCCACCCAAAAAAAAAAAAAAAAAAAAAAAAAAAAAAAAAAAAAAAAAAAAAAAAAAAAATGAACGAAACTCAATACCACAATAAATACTCATTAAAACACAATACATGAAGTAGACATAGCAAGAAGACCATAAAAAAAGAGAAAAAAACAACACAGAACAAGCAAACCGGACAAAGCATAGTAGTGCCAAGTGAATATAAATGCTTCCATATAAGGCGTGGAAGGCATATATAGAAAAGCACGCTGAATGAATACTTAATGAGATGCAACAACTAGTTTTATGATATATATATATACTCTTTGTTTTTGTATCTTGATAGATGCGTCATTGTTCTCGCCCTTTGAATGGCTATGCCGATTCCTTTAGGATATGAGAGAGAGAGAGAGAGAGAGGGAGAGGGAGAGGGGGAGGGGAGAGAGAGAGAGAGAGAGAGAGAGAGAGAGAGAGAGAGAGAGAGAGAGAGAGAGAGGGAGGGATGGGGAGACTGTAAGAGTGATATTAAAAGAGAGAGAGAGAGAGACGAAGAGAAATGAGGGTAGTGAATGAGTGAGAGAGAGAGAGAGAAAGAGAGAGAGAGAGGGGGGGGGGGGAGAGAGAGAGAGAGAGGGGGGGGGGAGAGAAAGAGAGAGAGAGAGAGAGAGAGAGAGAAAGGGAGAGAGGGAGGGATGGGGAGACTGTAAGAGTGATATTAAAAGAGTGAGAGAAAAAGAGAGAGAGACAGACAGACAGATAGACAGATAGAGACAGACAGACAGAGATAGAGAGCGAGAGAAAAACAGGAGAATGTGATAAAAATTAAATTGTATATTTGCACAAAATTCTACCTGCTTCCTCTCCGAAAAAGGCAATGCAATTCTAGTCTTGCAAGACAATGATAACCCTCTCAAAATTTGGCCAAGACTAAAGAGATGTTGGAGAAGGAAGATAAGGATGGTTAAGAGAAGAAGAAGAAGAAGAAGAAGATAATAGAAGGAAACAAGTGATAATCATGATAATGATAATATTGATAATGATAATAAGGATAATAAAGATAAGCGCAACCACAACAATGATAATTATAGTTATAATAATGATAACGATAATAACAACAATAACAATACGAATACGAAAAATAAACAACAAGAACAACAACAAACACAGAACCAACAAAACAAACAAATAAACAAAATGGAAAAGAGAATAGCAGGGTAATTGGCAAACCCCCTTCATTTTGTTCTATAGCAATGAAGACGCAAGATTAATAGCCATTGATTAACATATAAAAGAGCGTTTACATAGCAAGGCAACCCAGGCATCCATCTTCATCGAGCCAGGAGTACCAACACTCCCGACACACGTTGCGGAAGAATGGAAGCAGAGGGAGAGGGAGAGAGGGAGAGGGAGAGAGAGGGGGGGAGGGAGGGAGGGAGGGAGGGAGAAAGAGGGAGAGAGAGAGAGAGAGAGAGAGAGAGAGAAAGAGAGAGAGAGAGAAAATGAATGATGGAGCCAGGAGTACCAACACTCCCGACGCACGTTGCGGAAGAATGGAAGCAGAGAGAGAGAGAGAGAGAGAGAGAGAGAGAGAGAGAGAGAGAGAGAGAGAGAGAGAGAGAAAAACAAAGAGAGAGAACGCGAGAGAGAGAAGGCGAGCGAGAAGGCGAATAAGCAAGCAAGAACAAGAGAGAGAGAAGGAAAGAGAGAGAGAGAGATGAAAACAAAAAAAATGATTGATGGAGAAATAATACTATGATATAAAGACGGATATAGATATAGACATCAAATATGTTCGTCGTGTATTTTGCTAGACAGCGATGGATTAAAATCACCTTTTGTCAGGTTCTTAAGTTCGATGATCGTGTTTCGATTTAAAAAAAACTTTTTTCTTTCTTTCTTTTTCCTTGGAGGGTAGGGGTGGGGGGGTGGGGGTGGGGGGTAACGTTGCAAAACCAAGTCGCTGCGTGATGATTTTGTCGAATAAATCACAATCAAGTGACTTAGATGATATTTATCTGCTCGTCATTATTGTTATTACAGCTGGGTGGTGGCGGGTCGTTGTGACGTCACTATGATGTGCGTAGATGTTGTGGCTTCAAGATCGGTGCAAGTGAATTTAAAATTTGTTATGACTTGTATATATATATATATATATATATATATATATATATATATATATATATATATATATATATATAATTGCATATACATACATATACAAATAAAGAGAGAGAGAACGAGAGACATAGACAGAGAGAGAGAGAGACAGACAGACAGACAGATAGGCACACACACACACACACACACACACACACACCACACACACACACAACACACACCTCATGGAAAAAAAAAAAAAAGCAACCAAGACTAAGAAGAAAACCAAAAATATTCTACAAAACATACGCTATAGTCCTTTACAAATTCAGTATCATATCGAAATGTGTACAACTCTCCCAGATGTAAATACAGGTCATTGCAGACTAACCTGTAACCACGCGTAGAGCAACAGGTCTAGGTGGACCCCACGCAGCGAGGGGGAAGGGGGGGGGCGAGAGGGGGGGAGGGGGGGAGGGCGAGAGGGGGGAGGGCGAAAGAGAGGGGGGGATCAAGGACATGAATAAAAAGGAAGGAACACACCCCTACCCCTCCCCCTCCTACTCCTACTCCTACTCCTTCCCCCACTCCCCACCCCCCCTTCCCGAATTGCATATGCAATCTCGATTCATCTTGCTCTATGATAAAGCTCTCACGACCAATCGGTCATGGTGGATTTGCATCTATCTATCTATCTATTTATCTATCGTTCTATCTGTTCATCTGTCTGTTTGGATTTGGAGGCGTTTTGAAAAATATGTTCAAATATGTTGGGTGATTTTGTTCAGATATATGGAGGATTTTGTTCAGATATGTTGGATTTTGTTCAGATATGCTGGCGGATTTACCGTATATGTTGATGTATGTTGGGGATTGTTAGATATGAGGTTTCAGATATTTTAGAAGTGTGTTTGGGTATGCTGGAGGTTTGTTGATTCGTTTGTTTTTGTTCAGATATGTTGGTAATTTTTTCGGATATGATGGCAATTTTTAAAGATATGTTGGCCATTGTTCGGATATGTTGGCCTCTTTTTAGATATGTTGGCCATTTTTTTAGATATGCTGGCCATTTTTCAGATATGTTGGCAATTTTTAAAGATATATTGGCCATCTTCTTTCGGATATGTTGAAAAATAATTGGCATATTTGCGATTATCTCAGATAAATTAGAGATAAATTTCTATTAGGTTTTCGAGCAGAGGAAGAAAAATAGGAAATAAACATAGCAAGGAGAGAAGGAGAGAGAGAGAGAGAGAGAGAGAGAGAGAGAGAGAGAGAGAGAGAGAGATAATAACATACCATAAATACTATGAGGATAATGAGGAAAACACGATTACTTTAGAAAAAAAAGGTAAGAATTTTATGCTTCTAAGACGCCAATCACGAAATCCGAACGAGACTAAAGATAAAAAGAGAGAGAGAGAGAGAGAAAAAAAAAATGACCGGGCGTTTATGTGCAGCGTTCGACAATCACCCCACGATACACGATCGCTATAAATTCCTCCCTTTTTGCGATTTTCTTTTTTTTTTCTCTTTTTTTTTTCTTTTTATTCACTCGTGTGAGAAAGTTCCATTTCGTGTGGTTTATGACACTCACGGTTTAGGGACACCCCGTCTCTCTCTCTCTCTCTCTCTCTCTCTCTCTCTCCTTTTCTCTCTCTCCCTTCTCTTCCACCCCCCCTCTACCCCCTACCCTCTGTGTTCTATACCCCTATACCCCTATACCCATGAGGGTGCTAGGCTGCCATAGAATTTGGACCACCCGCGTCCAGAGGCCCATTTCTTCCTTCTCTTTATTCTCTCTCTCTCATTCTGTTTCTCTATCTCTCTCTTTCTCTTTCTCATTTTGTTTCTCTTTCTTTCTTTCTCATTCTGTCTTTCTCTTTCTTTCTCATTCTATCTCTCTCTCTCGCTTGGATTCTCTCTCTCTCTCTCTTTCTCTTTCTCATTCTGTTTCTTTCTTTCTTTATTTCTCATTCTCTCTCTCTCTCTCTCTCTCTCTCTCTCTCTCTCTCTCTCTCTCTCTCTCTCTCTCTCTCTTTCTCATTCTGTTTCTCTTTCTTTCTTTCTCATTCTTTCTCTCTCTTTCTTTCTCATTCTCTCTCTCTCTTTCTCTTTCTCATTCCGTTTCTCTCTCTCTCTCTACTTTTTCATCTACTCTTGTCTCTACTCTCTAACCCTATGCCTCCCCTCCCCCTACCTCAGGCCCTCCCTTCCCTCCCCCTACTTCCTCCTCCCTACCTTCCCTCCTCCCCTCCACACCCTCCCTTCCCACCCTCCTCCCCTCCCCACCCTCCCTCCCCACCCTCCCTCCTCCTTCCCACCCTCCTTCTCCTCCCACTCTCCCTCCCCACCCTCCCTCCCTCCCGACCTTCCCTCCTCCCCTCCCCACCCTCCCACCCTCCCACCCTCCTCCCTTCCTCCTCCCTTCCCACCCCTCCCTCCCTCCCCTTCTCTCGTTCACGCCGTCGGTTGCATTTATAGTAAAGGCATCTTCCTCCTCCCTCTCCTCCTCCTCCTCCTCCTCTTCCTCCTCCTCCTCCTCCTCCTATTCCTCCTCCTCCTCCTCCTCCTCCGGCGGGGCTTCGTCCGACAGACCTATTTATAAACACTTTACAGTTTCTACTTTCGGTCGATTGCACATCCAAGGGCCCCCACGTTAGCCAAACGGGTCGCTCATAAGGTACAGGGTAAATGTTTTTTTTTTTTTTTTTTTTTTTTTTTTTTTTTTTTTTTTGGGGGGGGGGTGGCGGGTTGTCTTTTGATGTATCTGATTTTTGTTTTGTCTTTCTCTCTCTCTCTTTTGTTTTTCTTACTTATCTCTTTTGTTTATTTCTCTCCGTTTTATCTCTCTTTCCCTGTCTGTTACTTTCTCTCTTTTTCTTTGTTTCTTTCGTTCTGTCTCTCTCTCTCTCTCTCTCTCTCTCTCTCTCTCTCTCTCTCTCTCTCTCTCTCCCTCTGTCTCTCCATCCTACCCTCCCTCCCTCCCCCCTTCTCACCCTCCCCTCTCTCTCTCTCCCTTCCTCTTCCCATTTTAAACATTCCTTTTTTTCTAAATTCCTTCCCCCTCTGCTTTCGTGGTCTGCATCCTCCCCCCCACCCCCCACCCCCTCCCCATCCATCCCCCTAGTTTCTAAGAGGTGTGTCTTCCGGGCTTAAAAAAAAGGGGGGGGGGGGGGAACACCAAGTTGTCAACACTCCTCTTCATAAGCGTTCGGTGATGTACACTTTTGAAAATCAGTTTTTTTTTTCTTTCTTTCTTTCTTTCGTTGCAGAGAGATGTTGCATTCCGCCCTTTCGTCTGTCAGTTAGTTGATGATTGCAATTTCTGTGTTGCACCTTCTCTCTTTTCGGTGATCAACCGTGTTATGTTGATAGATGCGAAGAAATTATGTTGTAAATGGATATAGATAGATAGATAGATAAGTTGATAGATGGATGGTTGGATGGGTGTGTGTGTGTGTGTGTGTGTGTGTGTGTGTGTGTGTGTGTGTGTGTGTGTATGTATATGTATGTGTGTATGTATATGTGTATGTGTATGTATGTGTATGTGTGTATGTATGTATATGTGTATGTGTATGTGTATGTGTATATGTATATGTGTATGTGTATGTATGTAAGTGTACGTGTATTTACTTCATGCAGATCATCATGCACTCATTCCGTGTATCAAATATCACGAAAAATAAACAACCAAAGCCCATAACATATTATCGAACAGGCCCTCTCGGTCTCTTGTTCAGTATTACTTATTTCTCTCCTGATTCACCATAGCAATATTTCTCTCAATCTGCTAGTCCATCTGCCAACTCACCCTCCTCCCCTCCCCCCTCCCCCTATCGCCCGTAGCTGATCCTTAGCCTGATAAGATGGCGGCGGAAAATGGCTTTTGTTTCTCTTTGTCTGCCTGTGTCTGTCTCTGTTTGTATCTGTTTATATGTTTGTTTGTTTGTTTGTCTGTCTATCTGTCTGTTTCTCTCTCTCCATTTCTCCCTCCCTCCCTTCCTCTCTACCTCTCCCTCTCTCCCTCCCTCCCTCACCCTCTACCTCTCAATCTATCCCTCCCTCTCCCTCCCTCTCACCCTCACTCTCTCCCTTCTTCAACCCCCCCCCCTCCCTACCTCTCCCTCCTCCATCCCCTCCCCCCTTAAACAAAAAAAAAAAAAAAAACAACAAAAAAAAAAACAAAAAAAAAAAAAAAAGCCAAGCCAAGCCAAGGCCCAGGCCCAGTTCACCCCCATGCTATCAGATAGGCTCATCCTTTCATTCTTTCCACACGTTTACAGGTCGACGTTTATGCACAGAGAGCTATCCATGTGCGACAAATTATAAGGTGTTTTAATGGGTCTCGTTGGCTAGGCGGTTATGCATTAAACATGTGCTCGGAATGCGGTGGAGACTGGGTTGGTAGGAGAAGGAGAAAGAGAAGGAGGAGAATTGAGATAGATAGATAGATAGATAGGAGGAGATGGAGGGAGGAAGGGAGGAAGGATGGAGAGGGAGAGTGGGAGAGAAGTGTTTTGCAGAAGATGGAGACTTGAGATAGATAGATTGATAGGAGGAGATGGAGGAAGGAAGGAAGGATGGAGAGGGAGAGGGAGAGGGAGAGGGAGAGGGAGAGGGAGAGGGAGAGGGAGAGGGAGAGGGAGAGGGAGATGGGGAAGAAAGGGATGATGAAGGGACAGATGAAGAGGATTGGAAAGGTTAAGTGGAGAGGGAGTGGGGATGAAGGAAGGGAGGGAGGGAGAGAGAGAGAGAGAGAGAGAGAGAGAGAGAGAGAGAGAGAGAGAGAGAGAGAGAGAGAGAGAGAGAGAGAGAGAGAGAGAGAGGGGGGGAGAGAGAATGAGAAAGAGAGAGAGAGAGAGAGAATGAGAAAGAGAGAGAGAGAGTGAGAAAGAGAGACAGAGAGAGAGAGAGGATAGTTTAGATAAAGCAGTAAAAGACAAAAGCGAAACGACAATACCCTGTCTGTTGGGTGGTCAGATTAAACACTTCTTGCTCGTTAAAGGTGTGAAGAAGCCTTCGTTAACACATTTATTCCCCCGAAACACATCCAACGTCCCATCCGACCCTATCCCCCTACCCCCTCTACCCTCTCTACCCCCTCCCTCTCTTCCAACTAACTCTCCCCATCCCCCACCCCACCCCACCCCCACCCCACGCATCCGCCCCTTCCCTCTCCTCCCCCCACCCCGCGCATCCACTCCCCTCCCTTCCCTCCCTCTACTCCCCTCCCCTCCCTCCCTCCCCCCACCCGCTCTATCTGGCTTCGTTAATACTTCGTTAATGATCTCGAAGCATCGGATCCCGAGTCGTTCGCTGGGTTCGAAGCAACGCGACTCTCGCTTCGGTACCGGTTTGGTGTGAGGATTTTAGCCCGAGTGAATTGCATCTTGCACGCTGTTGATCTATCTTGCAAAGCGCCCCATTTTCCCCTTTGCGTTGAGAACATGTCGTAGGGACAAGCATCAACGTGAGGTAATATGGATCGTAAATTTTACTTGAAGACATCAATGAGGAAAAAGAAAGAGAGATAGAGAGAGAGAGAAAAGAAAAAAGAAGCTTGTTGCATATCGAACAGCTTTTTGCCAGCGAGTATGGATAGCGATATCGTAAGTTTTTGTTGTTGTTTTTTTAAGTAGTTCATTACAAAGATAAGATTTGTGGAAAGAAGAGGAGAAAAACGCCGCAAAATTCTGGAATTCAACCAGAAAAATGCGTTCAACACAAGGACGAAAACACATTCGCAAGCATACACATATGCGAAAATAATTGGGAAGAGGGAAAAAAAATATATATAATCCAGTTTCTACTGACCAAACGAACTAGAAGTATTTATTGCCATTTTCTTCTCTTTATCTTTTTTGGTTTTTATTCTGTTTTCAACGTCTAAGCAAAAATTGATTACTCACATCATTATACAGAACCCAAGAATGTAAACACAGGATACTTCAGACACCAATATTATGCGGAGAGAGAGGGAGAGGGAGAGGGAGAGGAAGAGGAAGAGGGAGAGGGAGAGAGGGAGGGAGAGGAAGAGGAAGAGGGAGAGGGAGAGGGAAAGGGAGGGAGAGAGAGAGAGAGGGAGAGGGAGAGGGAGATAGAGGGGAAGAGAGAGAGAGGAAGGGAGGGAGGGAGAGAGAGAGAGGGGGGGGGGGAGAGGAAGAGGAAGAGAGAGAGAGAGAGAGAGAGAGAGACGGAAAAGAAGAAGGAGAATAAGACAGAAAGAGAGAAGGGATGAGAGACCAACACAGAGACAACGAGGAGAAGGAGAAAGAGAGAAAGAGAAGAGGAGAGAGAGAGAGAATTTGTTATTCGCACAACCAAAAGCACAAGTATCCGTTGTTTACAAATTCAGGAACGCAGCACGAGGTCCAAAATACACTCTGAAGTTTAGCTTTTTTTTTTTTTTTTTTTTTAGACACTTCTTTACTTCGCGTTTCATTGGCAATTGACTCTGCAACCTAATCGCAAAGTTGATGTGTGAATGATTTGCATACATCTGCTAAAAGGGGGGGTGGGGGCGGGGAGGGGAGGAGAGGAGGGGGAGGGGGGGGAAAGGAGAGGAGGGGGGAGAGGGGAGGGGAGGAGAGGAGGGGGAGAGGAGGAGAGGAGAGGAGAGGGGGAGAGGAGGAGAGGGAGAGGAGAGGAGAGGGGGGGAGGGGAGGGAGGGAGGGGGAGAGGAGAGGAGGGGTGGGGAGAGGAGAGGAGGAGAGGGGAAGGGAGAGGAGAGGAGAGGAGGGGAGTGGAGGAGAGGAGAGGAGGGGGAGGGGAGGGGAGGGGAGGGGAGGGGAGGAGAGGAGAGGAGGGGGAGGGGGAGGGGGAGGAGGGGAGGGGAGGGCGCTCATAATCAACGCATACTAAGACAAGTCCTTTTAAGTTCATATTTATTCCCCACTTAAAACAGAGGCACTATTCATCCTCAGCCAAGAATCCACTCTTGCGCAATATTGAGCGAATTTGCTTCTTGCTCTCGCAGTATTGAATACGAGAGAAATAAACGAACGAAAACTAAACTAAAAAGAGAGATAAGAAGAAGAGACAAAAAAAGACAGAAAAAAAAATCCTTAATCGTCAACTCTCCCGATCTTCAAAATTTCAGGATCGGAATCGCCAATTAATGGGATCGAATCCTAAGTATATAGCATTAGGAAATGTAACAGATGCTCCGATAGCGAAGGGGATACGAGCACACACACACACACACCAAGTACCTAAGTACATTTATTTTCTAAACGTGTGGGTTCAGCAAAGGTCAAATAAAACGTAAAAATTCGGTGGTAATAGACAGTTACGTTTCCGATCGCATGTTCGGACAACGGCTATTTGTAGAAACGACTGTCTTTTGTCTTCCTTCTTTTTTTTTTTTGTATAATCTTTCTCGTAGTGGTTTGCGTTGTGCCTTTATGTTTGATGATTGTACCCCCTCGAGGAATATTTCAAAGGAATGTGTGTAATTTCTGTAGAGACGGATGTATGATTATAAAACCGCTATTTATTTTTGGGTGTTGATTCTCTAAACCGTTCGACGTTTGTCTTTGTTTGTTTGTTTGTTTGAAGAAAGTTTTGGTTGTGGTGGGATTGCGTTTAACAAGCATGTTATATATTATCACTGTATGTTATTTGATTTACCGAGAAGGATATGTTAGGGAGAGGATTATTTCTTTAGCTTCTTAGGGAAAGTGTTCTTGTAAATGTTATTTTTTGCTGCGTTTGTCTGTAGGTATTGGAGAGGGTCATGAGTAATCTTTGAATTTTTTCTTTCTTTTTTTTGGACATGTGTGTGTGTGTGTGTGTGTGTGTGTGTGTGTGTTAATCCCATCTATTTTTATTATAAGAAAGTTATTATTATCATTCCAGTAACATCAATACAATCTTTTAACAGATCTAACACTGTTATTACAATCTCTCCAATTCCACTGTCTTATTCCTTTCTCCCCTCCCCCCCACCCCACCCTTTTGGGTCCTTCTCCCTCCACAAGCCAAGAAAAAATCAAGACTCCTCTCTCTTCATCCCAATCCCCGAATCCTAATCATTCCATCATCTAATCACCCCCCCCCACCCCGCCCGCACGCCTACCTGTCACGCCCGCAACAACCGTAACGGATAACCATCAAAAAGCGGATAATATCATTAGTCCCACTTCAATTAATCGTATCTTATCACGCCTCGAGTCAAATCATCACTTAATTGCCCCGTCTAAGTTCACCGTGACAGACTTATCTCCTTGCAATCTGTCCATGGGGGTGAGGTTGCGCTGTTGCAAATCCCCCCCTCCCCCCCCCCACTCAGCAATTATCAGTGGTGTGGCACCGACGCATGTAATTGCAGTCTACGGGATCTCGAACGCACGAGCTGAGTGGTTACAGGTGGAGCCAGATTCGATTAGCCAATCGCCTGCTATTTATTCTCACTACGTCTTCCTTCCTCTCCTCCTTCCCCTCTTCCTCCCCCGCCTGTTTTTTCTCTCTCTTTGTTTGTTTGTTTCTTTTCTGTGTATGTATGTGTCTCATTTTCTCTTTCTCTCTATCTCTTCTCTCTCTCTCTCTTTCCTTTCTCTTTTTCTTTGTTTCTTTACTTTTCTCTCTTGTTCTTTCTCTCTATGTATCTATCTATCTATCTATCTATCCATCCATCTATCCATCTTTCTCTCTCTCTACCCATCTCTCTCTCCCTCTCTCCCTCCCTTTCCCTCCCTCCCCCTCCCTCCTCTAACCACCAGAAGGACACAGACTTGACTATTCTACAGTCGTCCTCTTAAAGCTTTTATCCATTATCCAAAATCCGCTCGTTACGCAGCTGCCACTCCGCTCCCTAGGCCTACCTACTCCCTGCCGTCGGTCGCCCGTATGCTATATCAATCAGGATATCTGGTGATAGAAGGCCTAACTCCGTAATGTTGAAGAAGAGAGAAAGAGGAGAGAGAGAGAGAGAAAAAAAAAGGAGAGATAGGTCTTCCCGTCTTCCCTTTCTATGGTTATCTCTTAGGGACCACTTAAGGTCGGTGGTTATGGGTGTTTATGACTGCTGGTTGTGGGCCATTAACAGGTCGTTAATGAGATTATGGGGGTGCCCGGCCGCCATTATGACCTCGTGAGACCGCTTACCAAATTATCGTTAAAATAGCCTTTTGTCTTTTCCGTTTTGGGGATATGAAGCTATTAGGTATGATGTGGACACGAGGGGGGGGGGTTCATATGTTGGATGGATGGATGGGAGGTTGGTGTTGGTGTTGGGGTATGGTTGGTGTGGTGTTGGGGGGTGTTGGGGTATGTCTGGTGTGGTGGGGTTTGGGGTGTGGGGTATGGTGTGTGTGTGTGGGGGGGTTGGGGGTTGTCTGGTGTGGTGTGGTGTGGGGGTATGGTGTGTGTGTGTGGGGGTTGGGGGTTGTCTGGTGTGGGGGTATGGTGTGGGGTTGGGGGTATGGTGTGGGGTGGGGGGTATGGTGTTTTGCGGTGTGGTGTGATGTGTGATCTTGTGTTGTGTTATATATGTGTTACATCACGTCGGAGACAATAGGCTTTCTCGTGTAACACCTAATGCAGTAGCAAGAAGATAATACGGAATAACATCCTTCATGCTTGTGATAGAAATAACACGAAAATAACAAAACCGGCAACCGGGAGGCCTGTTGCTACCACTCCGATCAACAAGCGATTGTGCGCATTACGGTACACCAACAACCTGTACCATGACAACATCTCCGTGTAAACAAGAGATGATACGAACACACCACCCGAGATTAGGCTCGCGAGACAAGCCAAGGTACCAAAGAGGCTCATGTTGAAAGCCGCGTGCAAGTTGCAAGGTGGGGGGGGGGGGCGTGTAAGACAAGCCTCGACCGGGACCCCGTCTATTGTTTACCATATCTGATTTTCCGTGTCGGCGCCGTGCCCGTGATAGCGAATACAAGCCCAGATGCGGTACGGCGCCGTAACTCGGGGCTCGAACGGCCAGAAATACGCTAACGATGACGCTAATCTCCCGAGGAGCGCGCCCGTGGCCCTCGCGAAACCGGTAGTTGAGCCCAGCAATTTGCCAAGCGCGGCGCCCGTAAACATTCGCTTAGCCTGTGTCGGTCCCGATTCACCCGACGCCCATTTGCATATGGCCGAGACGCGATCGGACCGCCCTCCTCGCCCGCCCGTATAATATGCATATGTAGCGTGTGTGTCACTCAGGGTGTTCTGAGTGCCCTACCGCCGAGTCTTCAGAAAAAAAGAAGAAAAAAAAAATATGACAGGGGTAAAGACTCAACGGGAGATAGGAGGAAGGGTTGGGGCTCGCGTAGGGGGAGGGGGGAGGGGGGGAGTCAGTAAGGGGGGGGCAGGGGAAGGGGGAAGA
>NW_028234411.1:3194378-3200049 GCF_977035675.1 Penaeus japonicus
GTAGAGAGAGAGATATGGAAAGATAGAAAACAATTCTGCCGGTCATCTTGTTTTTCTCTTTAAACTTTTACAGGTTTTAGGATATTGTAAAATAGTGTTTCGAAACATTATGGAAGTACTTTTGTAAGTTTTCTTTATGTCCTTTTATGTAGAAACATGTGATTACCTTTATCTATGTAAGAAAAAAGAAAAAAAAACAACAACATGAAATGCGTACTAATGTAAAAGATTCCCAACCACACGCGGATTTGAGTTCCATAATTCTCTCGTGTAAATCTTAAAAGCGCTACAGTGTGAATCTTAAACCTTCCAATTAGCATATCACACCTCCTTAATCCCGTCAGTCCAGCGAAGGAGAAGTGCAGTCGAGAATAAGGAACCAAAAATCTTGAAGAATTTCGGCGTCCATGATGGAAATGTCTCGGTGTTTGGCATTCGAGCAAGGTTCGTTTGCTTCGAACCTACCTGGGTGTTTCGACGTCTGTATGCACAGGCAGCTACTTCAAACCTTCCAAATGTTTTATGCATGTAAGTAAAGCCGTGTAAAGCAAATTGAAAATCGCTGCAAGGCCAACATGCAACTCCAACTGGCATGTGACGCTAATGCTCCGTTTGGAATGACTCTATCCGGCGCACGAGTGAGAGCTCTACTATCCGCCCTGTTAGTACAGTGCGAATTATGTCCACGTAAATTGTGTTGCTCAAGTGATTGGGTGGCGAGGGACGAGCTGTAACTACTCTTTTAGATACGGTTGTAGGGATAATGAGTTTTTTTTTCTGCTTCATTTATCTTGGGGGAAAAAAGAGGAAGAAAAGAAAATGTTTGGTGAAAGAGAAGAAGAAGAAGAAGAAGAAAAAAAAAAGAAGTAAATTCAAAGATAACACCAATTGGTCAATCTGATCTAAACCAAAATTGATAATCAGATAAACAGATAACCAAAGAAAAACTAAAAGGAATAACGAAATGAAAAGAAAAAAATCCCATCCAAGCTGAACACACAAAAGGCAAAAACAGCTATCACAGGGTGCTCAAAGCAAGCAAGCAAGCAAGCACCTCTCTAGAGTCGTATGCTGTCCCCACGACCCCGGAGGACAAATATACAACGGGTCACTAAGGAGAAAAAATGGGAGCTTTCTGTCTGACACAACAACACCGGCGGCTGTCAACTGACTGGGTCTCGGAGTGAGGGGGGCTGTTGCGAGTTAGCGGCCAAGGGTCTGCTGAGAGAGAGAGAGAGAGAGAGGGAAGGAGGGAGGAAGAGAGATAGAGGGTTAGAGCGGGAGGGAGGGAGAGAGGGAGGGAAGGTTTAGAATGGGAGGGAGGGAGGAAGAGAGAGAGGGGAGGAGAAGGAGGGAGAGGGAGGGAGGTAGGAAGATAGTAGAGGGTTAGAGAGGGAGGTAGGGAGGGAAGGAAGGAATGAGAGAGATAGTGAATAAAGGAGAGAGATAGGGAATGAAGGAGAGAGAGGGAGGAAGAGAGATAGAGGGTTAGAGTGGGAGGGAGGGAGGGAAGGAAGGAGAGAGAGGGAGGGAGGGAAAGATATAGAGGGTTAAAGTGGGGGGGAGGGAAGGAAGCAGAACGAGAGAGGGAGGGAAGGAAGGAAGGAGAGAGATAGTGTGTTAGAGTTGGAGGGAGGGAAGGAGAGAGAAGGAGTGAGAAGAAAAGGAGAGGGAGGGAGGGAGAAATAAAGAAGGTTAGAGTGGGAGTTGGAAGGAAGGAGAGAGAGAGGGGGGGAGGGGAGGAAGAGAGAAAAAGCAAGGGAGAGAGAGAATTTAAGAAAAAAAAAATAAAAAAAATCAAGCGAAAGTTAATCTTAACGGATAATTCGGATCTCGAAATTAAACAAAAAAAAATAAGATCAACAAGTTTATTCTCTTCTGATATGTATATTAATGTTGCATTTTTCCCTCTCACTTTAGCCCATGGTTGGGAGTCACCGAGGGTTCAAGGCAATATTGGAACGATCTACTTAGTTGCCATGGTAACGAGTTGTATGTGTTAGTGGAGTCGAAATATATTAATATGTGGTGACTTGTCTTTGTGTTTCTTAATAGTTCTTGATGTAAAATGAATACGCTCCTGCATAATTTAATAACGTTTTTAATTTTGTTTTGGCATAATATATATATACATATATATACATATATATATATATATATATATATATATATATATATATATATATATATATATATATATATATATATATATTATATATGATTCATTTATTTATTCATCTATTGGTAATACTGTCATTATTATCATTATTACTGTTATCATTATCATCTCTATCCTCATTATTGTCACCATCATTATTACCATCATTATAACGATGACAGTAGTCACTATTTCAATCATTATCATCATCATCATCATTCTCATTATCGTTACCATTATTCCAATTATACTCATTTTTGCCTTCGTTAAGCTGCTCCCGCCGTCTGCTTGTTCTCATGTCAAGTGTCATGTCATGTCAAGTGGTGATTCAGCCGCGGCGCAAGTGCTTGTTATGCCTACCTCGTTTCCTCGCATACAGAGCCCCCGAGGAAAGCGATCTGCCTTCTGCAATTGCAAGTTGATAGGCAGTATCTCTGTGGCCCCCTCTGGCCCCCTCTGGCCCCCTCTGGCCCCCTCTGCCACTCCAGGTATACGAAGCACGGCCGCTGCTTTCAAATTGTTTCTGAGAGCATGGGAAGACCCCCTCCTCCCCATCACACCCCCACCCACCCCTACCCATCCCCACCCCCTGCATGAGAGCTTGGGAAGACCCCCCCCCCACCTCTACCCCCTCCTAACATTCCCCCCCCTGACCTTCTCCATCTCTTCTTCCTTCTTATCACCCCCCTACCCCCCACCCCCCACCCACTACCCCCTACCCTATTACCCATCGCCATCAAACTCTCGCCTTGGAGTTGCCTTGTTGCATGCATCGCGATTATGCACCATGCGACATGCACGATCTGTTTGAGATGGAAAGGACACTAATTACATAATCTTTAACAAGGAGAGGACTCTTTTGAATCTTATGTGTGGTTGTTCTCAGGCTAGGAGCGTTGCTTGCTTGGCCTGAATCCATGATTGTAGGGCGGGAGGTGTTGCGTTTTTTGCTTGCAAGCGTCTTGGTAACACAATAACAAGATTGAGACTGATCTCGCATAAATGATAATGGTCCGTCTTTTTTTTTTTTTTTTTTTTTTTTTTTTGATGGCTTATCTTTTTCTTCTCTATCTCTTCCTTCTTACCTGCTAACGCAACATTGTTTCTCTTTCTTCTATGTCTTTCTGTTGCTTTGTCTCTCTCTTTCTCTCTCTCTCTCTCTCTCGCTCTTTCCCTCTCTCTCTCTCTCTCTCTCTCTCTTTATTTCTTTCTCCCTCTCTCTCTCTCTCTCTCCCCCTCCCTCCTTCCCTCTTTCTCTCCTCCCTGTCCCCAGCCCCTTCGCCCTTCTCCTCCCCTCCTCCCTTCCCTCTCCTCCTGTCCTCCCCTCTCCTCCCCCTCCTCCTGTCCTCCTGTCCTCCCGACTACATTCCTCTGCTTGAGTTATCTGTGATATAAAAACCCCAGTATTTCAATTATCCCCCTCTATCTCATCCCCGCTGAAAGATATTACGCAGACGGTCCACGACCCCGAATGGCGGGAAAATCATCCCAGGAGCTTTTATGTTCTTCTTCGTCAAGCATGATCTCAGCATCCATAAAGTTCTTTGGTCAACGAACAAACGATGTCGGCATTTTGCGACATGGACATGGGGTTAGATTAACGAGCGAGAGACAGATACAGATGATGAGGGGGTATGGAGGTAGGGGTGGGGGGAGGGGGGATGGAGGGGTGGAAGGAGGGAGGGAGGAAGGAGGGAGGGGAGGTTGTACTCATTTTCTCCCTTTTGCTCTTCGTCTTTTCCTTGTCTCTGCCTCCCTCTTTCTTTTCTAATACTCTCTCTTCATATCATTCTCCTTCTCCTCTCTCTTTCTATCACTCTCTCTCCTTTTCCTTCTCCTTCTCCTCCCCTCAATTTCTCTCTCGACTTCCTTCTCCATCTCCTCGTCTCTCTCATTCTTCCTTCTCCTACTCTCCCCTTTATCTATATCCCTCCCCATCTCCTATCTCCCTTCCTCACCCTTGGCCTCCCCAGCCCTTACATGTACATATACATTGTACACCCTCTTACTGGTACCCGGTAGGACCCATCCCCAGGACCCACCCCCACTACCTCCCAAGCACCAATCATCAGACGGCGCCGAGGTCCTCCTATAACTCCCATCACCGAAGCCCTCTTAACCTGCTGGCCAACATCACACTCCTCATAACTCTGAGCTAAGTGTACTGTACGACAGAGGAGGTTGATGCATTTAGAGTCCATAAAATACATCAACAATGTATTCATCACTGAGGGTCGATGGGGCTAAGTACAGTCTTCAAGAGAACTAAAGGTAGACAGGCAGTAAAATGCTTTAAAACTGCCTGATTGAATATGATGTACTGCACACGTAGACTGGGGCTGTGGGTGGCTTTTTTTTTTTTTGGGGGGGGGGATGAGGGGGTGTGTTTGTTTTGTTTTGTGTGTGTTTTGTGCGAGTGTGTTTTTGTGCGCGTGTAAGAAAGGAGGGTTCCTAGTGTCACAATGCCGTTATTGTCACAGGTGTTATATTTTACTACCTCGTCTTTATGTCTGGATGATACTTTTTTTTCTTTCCTTTTTTTTATCTTTTCATTTAGACGTACCCCTGTGTCCCTCAGTATCCTTCTCCATTTCCTCGTCTCTCTCAAGTTCCTTTTCCTACTCTCCCCTCTGTCTCCTATCTCCCTCTCCTATCTCCCTTCCTCACCCTTGGCCTCCCCAACCCTTACAATGCCCGACGAGAAATGTGTAAAAAAAGGAAAAAAAAAGAGTTGAAATTACAAAACTAGGACTCCAAACACACAAGTTTATGAAGGGAGGCGAGAAATGTCGATAACCAACCTCTTTTCACCCCACGCTCTACGAAAGCTATTTTCAATGCACGCTGTTTATCGTAAGCCGCGCTCGATAAGGGGACCACGTAAACACCCCCCCTAGATAATAAATATAGCAAAGTCCATGATTAATCTGTTGTAATTATAGACCTCGACCAACAACCAGAGGCCATCTTCTGGTATCTTCCATCTGTCGTAAGTGTGAATCTTGCTTGAAAGCAGGACAGCCACAGATGGACTAAGTTGCTCGATCCTGTCCGTAAAGAAGTCACCGGACGTCTTGCCTCTGTACTTATCGTGTTGATAACGTGATCTAGCCCCCCCCCTTCCCCCACCCCCACCCCGCCCCTTCCCCCTCCCGCCTTCCCCCGAACGTGCTTAGCAACGGGTGAAGCCTAGATTTTTTTTTTTTTTTTTTTTTTGGATCGATTCAAAAGTGATATATATCTCTGAAGTGACGTTGCAACCAACCTGTTTCTATTAGACTGTGCAAGTTATGGTTAGGAATTGCAATACGAAAATGAGAAATGGAGCCTTGGCGTAAGATCCACCAGATGATCCTTCTGCTTGCAAGACTGCAATACCGAGCCATTGTGACACATGAATACGAAGTTGACATCATGCCTTTTTAGCATTGCGATGGAAAAACAACGCTGTGACTGCCATCCTCAACTCGAGTGTCTGAGAAAGCTGGAGGTGGACGAGTCATTTGCTTTGTA
>NW_028234411.1:3200149-3202649 GCF_977035675.1 Penaeus japonicus
GAGAAGGAGGGAGGGAGAAAGAGAGAAAGGGAGGAAGCGAGGGAGATAAAGAAAAAAAGAAGGGAGGGAAGGAGGGGAAAAGGAAAGGAGAAGAGAAGGAAATAAGAGGGCCAGTGGGCGATAGTGAGAAGAACAGAAGCGAAAGAACAAAGGAGAAGAGAAAGACGAGAGAAAGAGGTATAGGAAGAGTTCATGCATAGCAGATGGGGACTCCATCACTATCTCAGTCCAGTGGCCTATCTGATACCCAGGCTACCCAGTCTCGCTCTTCTTCCGGCCCGGTTAAACGTCGAATCCCTTGCTCTAAATTAATAGCTTTTTCTTCTTCTTCTTCTTCTTCTTCTTCTTCTTCTTCTTCTTAGTTTATGGTTTTGTCTTCTTCCTCTTCGTGGATTTCATTTCCATCATCGCGATTGTCATCTCTACTTCCACTACTATCTTCCTGTTTATTTCCTCTTCCTTTTTTATCCACCTCTACCTCTCTCTATCTCCACCTCTATCTATTCTTCCACCACCTCCACTTCTACCACCCCCTCCACCTCCACCTCCACCACGACGACCACATCCACCTCCACCTCCACCTCCCCTTCCACCCCTACCTTCTCCGCCTCCACCTCCACCACGACGACCACATCCCCCTACATCTCCACCTCCCCCTCCACCCCTACCTTCTCCACCTCCACCTTCACCACGACGACCACATCCCCCTCCACCTCCCCCTCCCCCTCCACCCCTACCTTCTCCACCTCCACCTCCACCACCCCCTCCCCCACCCCACCTTGATGTCAGTTCCCTTCTTCCGATAAGCCAGTGACCGCTGCCTCCTCCTCTTCTTCCTCCCCCTCCCCCTCCTCCTCCTCCTCCTCTCCGATCTCATCTCCCTCCCCTTCCCCTCCTCCTCCTCCTCTCCGATCTCATCTCCCTCCTCCTCCTCCTCCTCCCCCTCCCCTCCCTCTTCCTTCTCCCTCCCCTCCTCCTCCTCTCCCCCTTCTTCCCCTCCCCCGCCCCCTCCTCCCTTCCTCCCCCTCCCCCTCCCCCTCCTCCCCCCCCTCCTACTCCTCCCCTTCCCCTTCCTCCCCCTCCTCCTCCTTCTCCTCCTCCTCCTCCCCCTCCTCTTCCTCCTTCTTCTCCTCTCCTCCTCCCCCCCTCCTCTCCTCCTCCTCCTCCTCCTCCTCCTCCTCCTCCTCCTCCCCCTCCTCCTCCTCCTCCTCCTCCTCCCCCTCCTCCTCCTCCTCCTCTTCCTCTCCGATCTCATCTCCCTCGCGACGTCTCACCGGTAGTGTAAAACCCACGTTGATATCTTCATAGCTTAAATTCTGGTACTTTGTAAGTCGTTCGCTTTTTTTTGTGTGTAAGTTGTGTGTGGGAGAAACGAGTCAGTAATCTTTCTGGAATCGTTTTCTGTTTCTGTGTCTGTGTTTGTTTGTTTCTTTGTTTTTGTCTTTGTCTTTTTTTCTGTCTCTGTCTCTGTCTCTGTCTCTGTCTCTCTCTCCCTCTCTATTTCTTTCTCTTTCTCTCTCTCTCTCTCTCACTTTCTCTTTCTCTCTCTCTCTCACTCTCTCTCCAACTCCTCTTTCTCCCTCTCCCTCTCCCTCTCTCTCTCTCTCTCTCTCTCTCTCTCTCCCTCTCTCTCTGTCTCTCTCTCTCTCTCTCCCTCTCCCTTTCTCTCCCTCTCAAATATTATGCAAAGTCATCATCGTGAAAAAGTTACTGTTGGTTTTGTTTCTAAATATATAATGATAAACATTTATGTTACTAGTTTCTCAATATTTGTTTTCCCATCATGATGACTATCGGGAATTTTATGAGGGTGTATTTCGTTTTTGTTGCTGTTGTTGTTGTTGTTGACTTATCAATCAAATCATTATCAGTAATAATGATATTCAACTTTTTTTTCTTAATTCTATAATTATGATCCGTTTCCTCCTTCCTTTCTTTCCCAAAAAAGAAAAAAAGAAGAAAAAAAATATATATATATATAATATATATATATAAATATATATATATTAAATAAAAAGCATTATCCCGAAAAAACATCCCCCTTTTTCGAAAACTATCCAAGAAAAAGGAAAGATTCTCATAATTCGCATAGGCTTTAAGTGACCTTTGAAATTCCCGAAGTTTAGTCCAAACTTCTAAGGTCCTCGAAGTTCCTTCTTTTTCCCTCCGGATTCTTTCCTTGACTAGCCAATTATCGTCCCCGTTAAAGTGTACAGTTGGCTAGTTAACCCTCGTCTTATCAGGCTTCAGGTTGCTTGCGTTCGCGTAACCTGTCTCTATCAATCCATGAGAATCCGCGCGTGCTGTTTGTTTACGAGGTGTCGACTCTCTCTCTCTCTCTCGCTCTCTCTCTCATCTTTACGCATCAGCGACTTCACACAAAGGGGGTTGAGTACTCCTGAGGCTAAGGGTGCATGCGTCTCGATTCCCCTTGTAAGCGCAGATCACATTCCTTATTGTCGGGGGACTCATCCTGATAGGATCGAGTGAAGGAAAATGG
>NW_028234411.1:3210149-3216237 GCF_977035675.1 Penaeus japonicus
AGAGAGAGAGAGAGAGAGAGAGAGAGAGAGAGAGAGAGAGAGAGAGAGAGAGAAAGAGAAAACGAGAAAGAAAGAAAGAGAAAAAGAGAAAGAGAAAGAGAGAGACAGAGAAACAGACAGACAGATAGAGAGAAAAAGAAAGAGAGAGAGAGAGAGAATGAGAAAGAAAGAAAGATAAAAAGAGAAAGAGAAAGAGAGAGAGAGAGAGAGACAGAAAAAGAAAGAGAGAGAGAAAGAGAAAAAGAGAGAAACAGAGAGAAACAGAAAGTGAAAGAGAAAGAGAGAGATAGAGAGAGAGAGATAGATAGAGAGAGAAAGAGAGAGAGAGACAGAAAAAGAGAGAGAGAAAGAGGTACTCACAGCCTATGTTAGCAAGAGATGGCTCTCCCAACAGCAGCCCCTCCTGTCGGGTCTGAGAATCTTCTGTCTCGGTTCATGGTTGCTTACCTGAAAAGAAAAAAAAATATCTTTAAATATACTGAATATATCGTTGTACGTGTGAAATTATTGTCTTGGTAATTGTGATTTATCTTTTTTAATATCCTGATTTCCTTGTTTTTTTGTTTTTTTTTCGTTAATGTTGATATAGTTGGAATATATATACATACACACACACACACACACATATATATATATATATATATATATATATATATATATATATATATATATATATATTTTTATATTTATATATATATATGTATGTATTTCTATACGTGTGTATTTGTGTGTTTGTTTGTTTGTTTGTGTGTGTGTGTGTGTGTGTGTGCGTGTGTTTGCAGATATAAAACTCATATTCACCACCTCTACAAACAAAAAACACCAACAGCGTGCGAATGATATCTAAATTACCTCCAGAAAAAAGTATTATTCCCGCCCATAAGAACACACAACATGGGAAAAGTCCTGTTTCAGGCAGAGGGAGGGAGAGAGAGAGAGAGAGAGAGAGAGAGAGAGAGAAGGAGAGAGGGGGGGAGGAGAGAGAGAGAGAGAGAGAGAGAGAGAGAGAGAGAGAGAGAGAGAGAGAGAGAGAGAGAGAGAGAGAGAGAGAGAGAGAGAGAGAGAGAGAGAGAGCGAAAGAGATAGATAGACAAACAGATAGATAGATAGAGAGAGAGAAAAATATATAGAGAGGGAAATAGAGAGAGAGAGAAAGAGAAAAAGACAGCGAAAGAGATAGACAGACAAACAGATAGAGAGAGAGAGAGAGAGAGAGTTGAGTACATTCCAGAGAGAGTCCCGTAGAGATTCAAAGTTCATAAACTTGTCGACGAGATAGCGGCCTACGCTCGACACATGATCACAGGCCAGAAGCCGTAAATGAGGCCCGTATTTTTCCTTTTTTTCTTTTTTTTCTTTTTTTACTTTTTTTTATCTTTTTTTTTCTTTGAGGAAGGCGTATCTGACTAGACTGGAAGGCTGGCCGACCAAGAGGTAAGATTTTTCCCTACCACTTCGCTGTCTTTTCTTCTTAAGTGTAACTGAACTATTTTATAAACGTAAAAAGATATATAAATCGGGAAATATGATAAATAGGAAGATAATCATATGCATGAAACGTTAATAAATATCGAAAAACCTAGTGTTAAAGGAACCTCAGATAACTGTATATTACAAAAACTCTTTATCATTATAATCCCTGGTCAGTGAACCCGAGGCGTGTGTGATGAGAGATTCTCAATTTTTATTAATCGGTAATTCACTTGAATGAGCAACATTTCTGTATATATTTTACTTTGCAAAAACCCTTTTTCACTTAGAGTTTTCGGCATTCTTTACACCAGCGGCGCCGGAGTTCAACTTTGGAAATCTTTACATAAATAAAGTTGATTACATCGGCACCGGTGGGGCGAGGTCTCAGTCAGCTATGTATAAAAATAAAGGGAAAAAAATCAAAATTAAAACGTCATAAATGTACCTCTATTTTTTCTTATTAAATTTCACTTTTTTCGAAAAGATGGATTAAACAAAATGGCGAATGGATGCAAGACGGCAAAGAGATTCGTAGAAAAGAGAACAAAGATGGTTCCCTCTCCCTCTTCTCCCTCCTCCTCTCCCTCACCCTCTCCCTTTCCCCCTCCTCCTCTCCCTCTCCTTCTCCCTCCCCCTCCCCCTTTCCCTCTCTCTCCCCTCCCTCCCTCTCCTCCTCTCCCTCCCCCCTCCCTCTCCTCCTCTCCCTCTCCCTCTCCCTCTCCCCTCCCCCTCCTCCTCTCCCTCTCCCTGGCACAATAATACATAAAAGAACGGATTCCAACCGTCCAAACATGAATGTGTGAGTACTTCTCGACCTTTTGTAGAAGGGGGGAAACGCCCATCTACCCCCCATCGCCCTACCTTCCCCCTATCCCTCTTAACCCCATACCCCCATGTTCCTACAAGCATGTGGACATTTTTATATCGTCTTATATCGTCTTATATCGTTTTTATATTCCCTTCTCCTTATCACAACACAACCAGTTCCGTCAGATGCATATCATTGGCTCTTGTCCCTTTCCATCAGCGAGCTAAGACGCCGCCCACCCGCCCGCCAGCTCGCCGCCCGCCAGCTCGCTGCCCGCCAGCCAGCTAGCTCGAGGCCCAAGAAAGGTCTGCTGGTTTGACTCTTCAGTCAAGGTGGTCTTATGATTCCTTTTCGGTTTCCTTTGTGATAAGATAGGCTGCTCTCTCGACTCTCTTGACACTCTCTTCTCTCTTCTCTCTTCTCTCTCTCTCTCTGTCTTTCTGCCTCTTTGTTTTTTTGTTTTTTTTTTTTCTTTGTCCCTCTATCCCTTACACACTCTCTCCTTTTTCTTTCACTCTCCCCTCACCTTCTCTCTTTCTCTTTCTCTCCTTTTTATTCATTTATATGCAAGATAGGCGAATGAGTGACACTTGAATGACACCGTAAGATATAAAGTCAGAACTTTGACACATACATCAGCCACCACACACGCGCATCAAATTCAGAAAACACACACGCATTCAGAACTCACAAACGCACATTACAGGACACAACAAGCAATTAGACATTCAGACACACACACTCACACTCACACATTCAGACACACACATACGCACATTCAGACACTCACACACACGCACATTCAGACACACACTCACACTCACACATTCAGACACACACACACGCACATTCAGACACTCACACACACGCACATTCAGACACACACACGCACATTCAGACACTCACACACACGCACATTCAGACACACACACGCACATTCAGACATTCAGACACACACTCACACTCACACATTCAGACACACACACACGCACATTCAGACACTCACACTCACTAACATTCAGACACACACACACGCACATTCAGACACTCACACTCACTAACATTCAGACACTCACACACGCACATTCAGACATTCACACTCACACATTCAGACATACACAAATACATATAAATATAGATATATAGCGAAATTAATATCGACTTTTTCTCTTTCCTTCTTACTGTACACTCCTTTCGCTAGTCTACTATTACTATCCTCGTAGATAATAGTACCAGGAAGTATGACTCATCATGAGAGACTAGTCAAGCAAGAATCATCTCCCCCCCTCCCCCCTCCCCCTCCACCCCTCCCTACCACCCTATCATGCATGTCTTCGCTTGTATGTGCTTGTGTTCATTGCTTTATTGCCTTCATTATCACTTAATGGTTGTTGTTAGTATGCTTGCTTCATTCACTGCTATCACTATAATTATAGTCATTATTATTCCCTCGTTTGGATTGCTAATGATCGTAGTTACTAAAATCGGCTACATAATTGTGCATTGTTGATCGATTTGTTTGCAAGAAGCCGAGTCATTGTGAAGGTTCTTTTTGTGTGCTTAAAATAGCTCACACGGGAGAACACGGATGAATGATGTGAGAATACGGGTTGTGTGTGTGTGTGCATGCGTGTGTGTGTGTGTGTGTGTGAGAGAGAGAGAGAGAGAGGGAGGAAGGGAGGGAGAGAGAGAAAGAAAGGGAGTTTTGTTTTGATATTCGTGTTTTCGTAACTATTTTTGTTCATTGTTTTTATAAGTTATTGTTGTTATAATGGCTTTCGTTGATATTTTTGAAATTATTATGTTTACTATTATTGTTATTATTAATACTATTATAATTATCATCATCATCACTATCATTATTACTACTATTATCATCACTGTCATTATCATTATAAGCATTATCACACACACACACACACACACACATCCACACACCCACACCCCTATATATTTACCCACACCCACCTCCAGTAACCATAAGCTCAATTGACCCAGCTATAAAAGCAAGGAAAAACACCACGACCCTCTGAAACCCGAGAGCCAAAGTACAGCGTGAATTATAATTACCCCCCCTCCCTCCCTCCTATTAACCCTTCCGTCCCTATACCCTTGTACCATACCCACCCCACCCCACCCCACCCCACCACCATCCTCAATACCCCCATGTCCCCATTATTTTACCAATACCCCCTTACCCATCCGCTTTACCATCAAACCCATGGCAGCAGCCGTCGGGTTCATGAATAATGACTAGCTCCCTAAGAAAACGCTCTATGGATACCGAACTATCTATATGACAGCGAAGTTAGTCCCCATTTTTAAGGGGGATTATCACCTCCGGCCGCGTGGGGCGTTTGTAGAACACCTCCCGCGCCCACATGGTGTCCGGCCGCCCATCCATCAGGAGGTTTTGTGTCAGCTTGGCTTCGGGGGCTTCAGGCGGGCTGGCGTCTTCATCATGGGTGTTGATGGTTACTCACGGAAGAGGGTATGGTATAAATGTATATAGGGAGGGAGGGAGAGAAATGAGGGGATGGGAGGGAGGGAGAGAGGGAAAATGGGAGGATGGGAGCGAGGGAGGGAGAGATAGAGGGAGGGAGGGAGAGATAGAGGGAGGGAGATATAGAGGGAGAGAGGAAAGGGAGATATAGAGGGAGAGAGGAAAGGGAGATATAGAGGGAGAGAGGGAGGGAGAAAAAGAGAAAGAGAGAGAGAGTTACAGTAAAGAGAAAGAGAGAGAAAAGAGAGTTACAGCAAAGAGAGAGAAGGGAGTTACAGTAGAGAGAGGGAGAGAGAGAGAGCCACAGAGACACACACACACAGAGATAGCTTTGTAAATGGACGTGATCATTCTTTCTTTTCCTCTTTTAGTCAACGCTTCCTATCGTCACCATCCGACACCCCTACCCCACCCCCCCCACCCCCACATATACCCCTCCACCCCCACCAATCCAACGAAAGTACAAATACCCCGCTTGCCATTGTTCCAAGCCTCTCCCCCTCCCCCTACCCCCTCCCCTACCCCCAACACAATCCCCACCGCCACCCCCCTCCCCCCTACCCCCCCCTCCCAAAGCTCCCATTTACGCCCGCTCCGAGTCCTGCCTGTCAGATATCCCGTCAGATTAGTCACCGATCTGACAATAAGAGCCATAAAGACACAAAGCTATAGAATCAGCTGTTTTTTCTTTTCTTTTTTTTCCTTTCTCTCTCTCTCTCTCTCTCTCTCTCTCTCTCTCTCTCTCTCTCTCTCTCTCTCTCTCTCTCTCTCTCCTGCTGGCAATTAGTCTCACAGACGGTTGCTCTCCCAAAGGGCCTCGTAAACAGATGGTTGGAACAGAGAACCATCTGGGAGTAGAAGAGCCAAGACGTAAACAAAAGCCAGTCATAATGGATGAAATTGTTTATCTCACTTAGCACGGCAGGTAGCTGGATGCTGGATGATGCTGATAAGTGGAGACACATTCAATCACCGATAGGAAAGGGTGGTGGTGAGTTCCTGGGAAGACATTGGTGTTGACTTGGATTGATTTGAGTGGAAGATATTTATTTGATTGAGGATTTGTGACCAATGTTTTGTGGCTGGTTGTCGTCGCTCTGTTATGTAGGGATTTGCGTGTCGTGATAGCTATGATAATGATGATAATGATGATGATGATGATAATAATAATAATAATCATGATAATGTTAATAATCATGATAATAATAATAATAATTATAATAACAATGATGATGATAATAATAGTAATAATAATAATGATAATAATAATGATAATAATAACAACAATAATAATAATGATAGTA
>NW_028234411.1:3218837-3228837 GCF_977035675.1 Penaeus japonicus
CTCTCCTCCCCCCCTCTCCCTCCTCCCCCTTCTCCCCCCTCTCCCCGAAAACTCGTCCCCAAAATCCAGTTCTATATATCAGCTCGTCATGTAGGACTGACCAGGCTAGGTGATTAACTACAAAGCAAGGCGCACCTGGCACCTGCTCGGCGAATCCGTGAGATGATTGACATCTTAGCTCCATCAGCCCGGGAAATGGCGGGGCGGTTTTTGGTAGTTTAAGCGACCTCCGAGAGAGAGAGTCTGGCGGGAGTGGATAGATCGTTTTCCGTTTTCTTTTTTTTTCTTTGTACCTTTTTTTTTATGAAGGGGGACGGAGCTAGATTTTTTTTTTTTTTTTGAGGGGGGGGGGGGGATGGTCGTTGTTTCTGACGGATTGAGAACATGTGGGAAGTAATGGAAGGAGGGATGATGGTAATAAATGAAGGTTAAATTAATTTTTTTAAAATAATGATAACCGAAAACAAAACAAATAGAAGCTAAAGGAGTCACAAGCTATAAAACAAACAATCACAAAACCACAATAAAAAAAAATAATAATAAAAAATAAAAAACAAATCAAAGTAACAGAGAAGAAGAAACTCAAAACAGAAAGGAGAAAAAACAGAAAAAAGAAAAAGAAAAAAATCAGGGAAAAGCGCATTTTTTACTGACGTTCGCAGAGCCAGCGTTCGCGTAGCAACGAGCAGGTGTGCAATAGCAACCACTGCATGCGGAATGTGTCGTCGGCGGTGATACGGCTGCGTCGGCGGAGAACCCATTAAAAAGTCCCTTTAAGTTAGTAATTAGACCATTCTCATGCACCCCCGTTGCCCGTTATTGATTCCTATGACCGGAGAAAGATCGTTAGAAGAATTTTTTATTTTCATTTTTTTTTTATGTTTTGTGTTTGTATTCTCGTGTTCTCGTTCGTGTTCTCAATCTCTTTCTCTTTCTCTTTCTCTCTCTTTTTCTCTCTTTCTCTCTCTCTCTCTCTCTCTCTCTCTCTCTCTTTCTTTCTCTCTCTCTCTCTCTCTCTCTCTCTCTCTCTCTCTCTCTCTCTCTCTCTCTCCCTCTCCCTCCCTCCCTCTCCCTCTCCCTCTCCCTCTCCCTCCCTCCCTCCCTCCCTCTCTCTCTCTTCCTACCTTCCTCCCCTCCTTTCCCGGCCAGTCGACCTGAGGTTTAGTAAGTTGATAGGAGAAACAGGTGTGGGTCGTCAGCTCTCGGCAGTCGCATGAACCGTTGTAAGTGATAGGGCGAGACCTGGCCTCGTTTATACTTCTTTATCTTGGCCACGGTCCTTCGCCTTCCGCCTATCTGGCCCGGCCTCGGGTTTATCTTTCACGCCCTCTCGCTCTCTCGCTCTCTAAATTGTCTGTCTGTCTGTCTGTCTCTCTCTCTCTCTCTCTCTCTCTCTCTCTCTCTCTCTCTCTCTCTCTCTCTCTCTCTCTCTCTCTCTCTTTATATATATATATATATATATATATATATATATATATATATATATATATATATATATATATATATATATATATATATATATATATATATATATATTCTCATCCAACTACCTACCTGCCTACTTTCCTATCTTCTTTTCTTCCTTCTTACCCACCTACCTCACTCTCTACCTATTTACCTGTCTACCTACCTACCCACCCAAAACCCACCCACCCAAAGCCCACCCACCCAAAACCCGCCCACCCACCCAAAGCCCACCCACCTCCAAACCCACCTACCAACCTACACACATCTGTATCCCTCCAGCATGCATATCTCCATACAAACACATCCTTTTATTGTTCCTCCGTGCCCTCCTTCGCCAAGGTGTTGCTGCCTTGCGGGTAGATGACGTGTGACTCCCTTGGCCATAAATCTTCATATCTGTCTTCAGACTCTGGGATCAGTATGAATAATTCAGTGCCTTCGAACCCAGCAAGCATGGCCCTGGGAGGAGCAATCATGTGTGCAGGCAGTCAGCCATATGAGTCTGTAATTGGTCTCTGCCTTATCCCTTCTACTTTTCTGTCTGTCTCTCGATTTTATTCTCTCTCTGTCTCTCTCTTCATCTCCTTTTCTTTCTTTCGATCTCCTTCTATTTCTCTCTCTCTCCATCTCCTTCTCTCTTTCTCTCTCGATCTCCTTCTCTCTCTCTCGATCTCCTTCTCTCTCTCTCTCTCTCCTTATCCCTTCTACTTCTCCCTCTTTCTCTCGATTTTATTATCTCTCTGTCTCTTTTTCCATCTCCTTTTCTTTCTTTCGATCTCCTTCTATTTCTCTCTCTCTCCATCTCCTTCTCTTTCTCTCGATCTCCTTCTCTCTCTCTCTCTCTCTCTCTCTCTCTCTCTCTCTCTCTTTCTCTTTATTTCCTTCCTCTTCCTTGTCTGTTTGGATGGGTCTGTCCTCTCTGGTTAGCTTTTATTTTTGTCTCTGTCCCTGTTTCTGTCTGTCTGGTTGTTTGTTCGTATCTCTCTCTCTCTCTTCTTCCCCTCCCTCCCATCCCTCCCTCTCTCTTTCTCCCCTCCCCCCCTTCCCTCCCTCCCTCCCCCCTTCCCATCCCTCCCTCCCTCCCCCCTTCCCCCTCTCCCTCCCTCCCTCCCCCTCCCCCTTCTCCTTCTCCATCCCCTTTCACAAAAGTAAAATAATTGGATAAGTTCCCCGTTAGATTTCGCAAAGAAAACGGCACAGATTCCGAAGGTGAAGTGAAAGCCATTGAATTAATGAAAAAGCTTCTCGTTATGACCTGTTTATTAAAGGTTTTGGTGTTGCTTCTAATTCTAAATCTAAATCTAATCTGACGTCTTTGACATTCGCTGGATATAAGATCGTATTTTGATTTTGTGTTTGGTTGGTGTTTGACTTTGCTGTGTGTTTGTTTTTGGCTTTAAGTCCGTGTATATATCCTGTGTAATTCTTCTTATTCCTCTTTTTTTCTCTTTATTTTCTTTTTATTATTATTGTTCACTTCTCCTTTGTTGTTATTCACCTTTTTATTTTTATTTTTATTCACATTATTATTATTATTATTGTTGTTATCCTTTGACTTTTTTCTTCCTCTTCTTCTTCTTTTTATCTTCTCATTATTTTTTGTTATTATCATTATTATTATTATTATTATTATTATTATTATTATTATCATTATCATTATTATTATTATTATCATTATTATTATTATCATTATTTTTCATCTTTTTCTTTTTCTCCTCCTCCTCCTCCTCCTCTTCCTCCACTTCCTCCTCCCCCTCCTCCCCCCTCCTCCTCCCCTCCTCCTCCTCCAGTCCCCCTCCTCCCCCTCCTCCTCCTCCCCCTCCTCCTCCTCCTCTTCCTCCTCCTCCTCCTCCTCCCTCTCCTCCCTCTCCTCTTCCCCCTCCTCTTTTTTCTTTCTGTTTTGTAATTCTTCCTTCTTCGTCTATCAACTCTCGACCTTTCATCCATTCTCTGATTCGTTTTGTTGTATCTTCATCAAGGAAAAAGAATAAGAAACGAAAAACGAAAACAAAGAATCCACTAATGATCCTAACCTTAACCTTCAGAAGCTTCTCGAAATGTCGCAAAAAAAAAAAAGAGAAAAAAAGAAAAAAAAACATACAAACGAAAGAAGAACAAACAAATAAATATATGAATAGATAAATAAATAGATAAAAAAAAAACATTATGAAAAAGTAAAACAAAATATCTAAAATACAAAAAAATAATAATAATAATAAAACCAAATATCTAAAATACACAAAAAATAAATAAAAAGTAAATTAAATAACATCAAGGCAAAACAATAAAAGAGAGAGAGAGAGCGAAAAAAAACAAAAAAAAAACGGAATCCACTCCACACTTGCTTTTCACGCGAATCAATATGCATAGTGAAGTAAGCGACCGAAACACGGCGACTTGTGTTGACCTGGTCGAAAATAAGTAGATAAAGAAGAAGAAGAAGAAGGAAAGGGAGAGGGAGAAGGAAAGGGAGGGGGAGAGAGAGGGAGGGGTGAGGGATAAGGAGAAGGGGAGGGAGAGGGAGTGGGTGAGGGGGAGGGAGGGGGAGGGAGAAGGTGAGGGAGAGAGAGGGGAGAGGGAGGGAGAGGGAGTGGGTGAGGGGGAAGGGGAGGGAAGAGGAGGGAGGGAGAGGGAGATGGAGAAAGAGAGGGAGAGAGAGAGGGAAAAGAGGAGAAAGAGAGGGGGAAGGAGATAGAGGAGAGGGAGAGAGAGAGAGAGAAAGAGTGAGAGAGAGAGGGGGGAGGAGAGGGAGAGAGAGAGAGAGAGAGAGAGAGAGAGAGAGAGAGAGAGAGAGAGAGAAAGAGAGAAAGAGCGAGAGCGAGAGAGAGAAAGAGAAAGAGAAAGAGAAAGAGAAAGAGCGAGAGAGAGAGAGAGAGAGACAAACAGACACGCAAAGAAAGCGACAGAGAGAAAGAAACAGACAGACAGAAAGAACAATAGAGAGAGAGAAAGAAAGAGAAGAGAACTATTCATAGAAGAAACAAAAAAAAGAAAAGCGATCCTCGCATCTTTCTGCTTGCAAGCGTGGGTGGTTGACAGAGCAAGCAGAAGGAACCTGATGATTAGCCTTTTTACCTTTTTTTTTTTTATCTTTGTTGTTTTCTTTCATTCCACTGGAGGCTTTAATCAACAGCTGTTCAAATCCTGGGGTTTTATTATGTATTTATGTATTTATCTGATTATTTATTTATTCATTTATCTATTTATCTATCTATTTATTCATCTATCATTTAATAATTAATTTAGATATTTAGCTATTTATTTCTCTACTTATTTGTTTATTTATCTATTCATTTATTAATTTATTTATCCGTTTATCTATTTATCACTCTCTTTATCTATTTATCTATCCATTTATCTCTTTATCTCTTTATCTCTCTATTTATCAGAAGGTGTCTTGGTTTCATCTTAGCAACGTCTATTTTTAGTTTTATGTGGTCTCTCTGACTTCTTGTCTTTGGCTCTGTCTTTCTTTGCTTGTTTTTGTTTGTTTGTTTGTCTTTTTGGTGATTTATCTCTCTGTCTGTGTCTGTCTGTGTGTCTGTCTGTGTGTCTGTCTGTCTGTCTCTCTCTCTCTCTCTCTCTCTCTCTCTCTCTCTCTCTCTCTCTTTATATATATATATATATATATATATATATATATATATATATATATATATATATATCATCATCCTCTTCTCCTCTTCCCCCCCCTTCCCCTTTTACCTCCACCATCCCTTACCCAAACCCCCTACCCTCCTTCCTTCATCCCCCCCCACCCTATTCCCCCAACTTCCCCCACACCAACCCTCCTCCTTCCTCCCTCACATACCTCCCTCTTCCCTCAATCCTCACCTCCCCTTTCCCCCCCCAACCCTTATCTCCCCCTTTCCCCCTTTCTCCCTCCCCCATCCTCCCTTACCCTCTCCTCACCACTCCCCCATCCCCTCCCCTCCCCTCCCCCCTACCTCTATTCCTCCTACGAAGTCATCAGTCTTTGTAAATAAAGGCATTATGTGAGAGTCTTACAAACCAGTTGTCGTAAGTCTTGTCGTAAGTCTTCCGTGCACTCGTAACTATTGACCGAGGTAACTAACAGCTATGATAATTATTAGTGAAAATGAGTAGATAGGGTAGGAGGGAGAGGCAGAAAGGATGACAGCTAGAGGGTGAAAGTGAGTGAGAAGGAAGAGAGAGAACGAAAGGAGAAGAAAAATAAAAAAATAAAAAAGGAGACCCGGCTGGGGATGGTGGTGATGGGAGGGGAGGGGGGGTTATGTTGTGAGATATAACAGCCGTTCTTGTGTGAATCTGTCCCGACAAGCGAGTTCATGTGAGAACATTTAATTTCCCTCTCTCTTTCCCCCACAATTCTTCCCTTTTAATTTGTTCAAAGAGGAAGACAAAGAACACCGCCGGTATCTACCTAAACCACCATTCAAATACTAAGATTTTAACAGAGATATAAAACCGAGGCTTTAGAAGCTATAAACAAAAACAAAAAAAGAGCAACTCGAAACAAATAAAAACCAAAATAAAGTTGATGTACATGATTCAAAAGATGCAACACTGCTGTTGACTTTCACCCGCCCTTGGTCTGTCGAGGCAGTTGTATGCAAGGAACATGAAGTCTATTAAGCATTAAGTTACTCCTCTTTATCTTTATTTTCTCTAATTCTTACTTTTATTGTGATTGTCTTCTTTGTTCATCTTAATTCGTGTTTTTTTTATGACTTTCACTTCTTTTTTTTTGGTTAAATCACGCGAATAGTTTGATAAATGATCAAAATCAACGTAATATAAGCGAATATTATACTGTACGCCCCCCCCCACCCCCCTTGCACAAACCCATAATTCTTAGATGTAGCTACAGTACCCCCCCAGCTCCCCACCCCCCTCAAATCCCCCCCAACACACCCTCCCCCACCCCCTCCCCCTCACCCCAACACACCTTCACCCTCACCCCCACACCCTCACCCTCCCCCTCACCCCCTCACCCTCACCCCCCAACCCCCTCACCCTCACCCCCCCAACACCCCCAACCCCCACACCCTCACCCTCACCTCCAACCCCCTCACCTTCACCCTCACCCCTAACCCCCTCCCCCTCCCCAACACACCCTCCCCCTCACCCCTCACCCTCACCCCCACCCCCACCCCCCAACACCCCCTAAAATCTGACCCTCAGCTACAATACTCCTCCTCCTTCTTGATGGCTCTCGCTACGGTTCTCGCCAGCATGTCTGTGGCTTAGACCCTCGTAGTTAAAGGTTTAATCTACGACAAATTGAGTCTTTGCAAGAAGTTGTCTTCGATCCGGTTTGGTCTCAGGTGAATGAGGGAACCCCCCTGCGACCTTAAGAACGAGCGAGATTACTTGCAAGATAATGCAAGAGACCAACTTCGTCCTTACGCTTTGCAATGGCTTTTTTTTTTTTTTTTTTTTTTTTTGAGGGGGTGGAGGGTGGATGGGAGATTTTTTTGTTTTTTTTTTAGAGAAAAAGGATTATGAGTTTGATTTTTTTGGAAACGGTAAGATAAAAGGATATTGGATTTTTTGTTTTATTTTATAAGATAGAAAGAATGTGAAATCAGACTGTTTTACGTCGATGTCTTTCGAAGGCAAGGCTGACGAGGTCACTCCTAGCATTGCAGGAACTTTGCAATTTTTCTGCTGCACTTGAGAGAAAGTGTATCCATGTCCTTAAGTAAAGAAAGAATCAATAAAACAATAATGGTCGATAAGCTAACTATAAACAGAAGGAAAATCGACCCAAAAGACTTCGAATAAAGTCCAACATACGAGATGATGAAGAAAAAGAAAAAAAAAATGTTCACGGGGGAAACTTCGGTATTTCGTTCCTCCGTAAAAGGAAGTGTCACTAGCCTTGCGTCTCGTGCTTGCTTGCTTGCTCTTAGCCAACGCCTTGTGCTTTCTCTGCCAAGGAGGCGCACGTGCATGCCACTGTTTTTTTTTTTTTTTTTTTTTTTTTTTTTTTTTTTTTTTACTTTTTTTTTTTTTTTTTTTTTTTTTAAGGACGGTGGGACTTCGGGACGTCCTTCGAAGGATCTGAATATGTGTCTTAGTGTCTTGGAAGGTCTTGGATGTGTGGAAGGAGGGGGGGAGGGGGGTATATATATGGGGTGGGATAGGTAGGGGAGGGGGGAGATATGGGAGGGTATGGAAAGGAAGGCTGAGGAGGTGGGTGGTTGAGTGAGTGTTTGTCCAAGACTCGTGGGCGGTCTTTAAGGGTGGGTGGGTGGGTGGGTGGGGGGTTGGGTTGGAAGAGGGGCTGAGGAACAGCGCCCACCTCCGCCCCCGCGTCTTGTGGGTGGGGGTGGGTGATAGAGGGGTGTATGGGGGGAGGGGGGTGTAGGGGGGGAGTAAGGTAGTGTTTGTGCTGCCGCGGAAACAGTAATTTAAACACATCAGGAGTTTTTGCCTAATCATGGTGATTTTTTTTTTTTTTTTTTTTTCGTCTGTTCGGAAGAAATCCGGTCGCGTTTCTGTCCGCTCCGACTCGACACCTGTTGAAAGAACACCTGGTTTCCCAGATGCTGATTATATCGACCGCCTAGTTAGTACGACCCTGAATCTAGTGGGCGCGAGATTGTCTGACATTCGTTTCGCCGCTAATTACAGTACGTTGGATTTCTTTGCAGGAAACATGTTTACGCCACCTGTTGATGGACGCGAAAGTAGCGCTTTTATTGGTTTGTAAACCTATAATCTGCATGGACCCGCTGTGTAATGTGCCCTTGGATTTTAGGGCTAGTTCCACGAAGTAGTTAGATGTTGTTTCTTATTGTTTTTTGCTCTCTGTGTCTGTCTTTGTGTCTGTCTCGGTCTCTGTTTCTTTCTGTCTTTAACATACACACGCACCCACACACACACATACACACATACACACACACACACACACACACACACACACACACACACACACACACACACACACACACACACACACCCTCTTACCTTGCTTCCCTCCCTTTCTTCTCTTCCTCCTTCCCTCCCTCCCTCCTTTCCTCCTCCTCCTTCCCGCCACACCTTCCCTCCCTCTACTTTTCCCTCCTCCTACCTTGCTTCCTTCCCTTCCTCCTACCTTGCTTCCTTCCTTTCCTTCCCCTCCTCCTCCTTCCCGCCACACCTTCCCTCCCTCTACTTTTCCCTCCTCCTACCTTGCTTCCTTCCCTTCCTCCTCCTTCCCACCGCACCTCCCCTCCTTCTCCTTCCCGCATCACCTTCCATCCCTCTACTTTTCCCTCCTCCTACCTTACTTCCTTCCCCTCCTCCTCCTCCTCCTTCCCGCCACACCTTCCCTCCTTCCCTCCTTCCCTCCCTCCCTCCACTTTCCCCAAGATGTCAGGAATGCCTTTTCATTGTTTGAAGACATCAGCAGACAGGATCAGTTGCCCCTCGCTGTCACCACGTCACTTGCCTTCAATTTATGACCTTGTCCCTGTCAGATGGGCGAGGGCGCGTCTCTGCTGTCTGCTTGTCTGCCGTGTCTGCCAGTCAGGCTAGCTGGCAGAGTGGCTAGTTGGCTGAACGTGATCTTTGGCCATTTGTATCTGTCTGGCTATCTAGTTGGCTAGGTTTGTCCTGTCTGTCGTGTCTTCTGAGTCTTCCGAATATGTCTGTCTGCCTTTCTGTCTGACTGAACGTGTCTATAACCTTGTGTGCCTCTCTGTTTGTCTGCTTGTCTGCCTTTCTGTCTAAATACTCGAATGTCTGGCTCGGTGAATAGATCTCTTGCGCTAGACACTGTGACCGCAACATAATTTGCTCTGAAAACATTTCCTGAGTTTCTTTCATTCTGAGGAATCTTTTGATTTATTTTATTTACTTCTTTATTTTTTTTCTGATATATATATATATTTTTTAAATAAAATTATTTATAATAGTTTCTATTTTCAGAGGATGGGGGTGGGGGGCAGTGTTTAGAGATATTTCGTGTGTAAATGAGTGTTACGCATATTAATGACCTGTTTAATCATCGTATTAAGTGAATTAATATTTGCAATAAAGTGCAACAACAACAACAAAAAAGCCCCCCTCCCCCTCCCCCCCTAAAAAAAGGGCAATTTCTTAATACGAGTACTAAATTTTCAGATAAACGAGTACTCATAAAGTGAAATTAATAGGTTAATTAACATTAATGATATTAAAGTCAGTTTGGCCAAAGAATCAACTCATCAGAGGACAGGATCTCAAAAAAAAAAAAAAAAAAAAAGTGACAGGACTTGTGTGGTCTTGAAGGCATCGTCGAAATACTTCCCATTCTTCGACTTCTCTCTATGTTGTTGTTGTTGTTGTTGTTGTAAATGGTGGTGGTAGTAGTGGTAGTGGTGGTGGTGGTTCTCTCTCTTGTTGTTCTTCCTTTCTGTTTGTCATTCTCTTTGTTTTTTTTCTGTCTGATTTTTTTTGTTTGTTTGTTTGTCTGACTGTCTCTCTCTCTGTCTCTCTGTTTCTCTCTCTCTCTGTCTCTCTCTCTCTCTCTCTCTCTCTCTCTCTCTCTCTCTCTCTCTATATATATATATATATATATATA
>NW_028234411.1:3236337-3241337 GCF_977035675.1 Penaeus japonicus
AACCGACCATGAGTGAGTCATGGCGCCATCTTGTGGGATTGCAGTAAGTTCGTTACAGGCTCAAAGGGCTTCGTTGTTGTAGATGTGCGTGAGCGTGAAAAGGGAGATGAATATATATATATATATATATTTATATGTATGTGTGTGTGTGTGTGTGTGTATATGTTTGGTACATATGCATGTACAGACACACACACACAAACATACACGCATACACACACACACACACACACACACAAACACTTACACACATATATATACATACACACACACACACAAACAAAACACACACACATACAACAAACACAAACCCCCTCCTCATCCACACCCCTCCCTCCCCACACTCACACAACCACACCCCTCCAGCTCGCCATAACTCACCCGAGGAAGGGCCACCACGCCCACACCTCAGCGAGACGCCAAAGCACCCACGTCGAAACACAAAGGCTTCACGTGGGCGGCGCGGGCAGCGGTGCTTGCTTGGATCCCGCGTGCGAGAGAGGATTTGATTTCCCCGGAACGAGAGAGAGAGAAAGGGGGGAGGGGGAGGGAGAGAGGAAGGGGAGGGGGGATAGGGAGGGAGAGGGAGAGAGAGAGAGAGAGGGAAATCAGAAAAGAATAAGAGAAAGAAGGATGAAATGATAGCCGAGATCTTCGATTAAAAAAATGAAATAAAAAAAAAATAATATATATATATATATATTATATCACATCAGAAAAAAATAATTCGTCTCCTCTTTTCTCTAACCCAACCTTTTCTTCTCTCCCATATTCTACGATTAACAAAAAAATAACTTCTTTCTCTCCCCCCCCTCTCCCCCTCCCCCCATATCTACACACACAAAAAAGCCCTCCCCATTAGGCATTCGAAATACACTAATTTTTACTAATTATCTTTCTGATGATTCGTTCATTATGTTACCAGGCCATAGAAAAAAGCCTAAGGCATTCTGCTGTTGTTAAAATTTTAATTACATTTATCCATTCGTGGGAGGGTTAAGGGCGGTAAGGGGGTGAAGGGGGGAGGGAGGGAGGGAGGGGGTGGGGGGAGTATAAAGATCGCGAACAAGAGAAACAAACGAAGAATTAAAAAAAAATCTTGGTCAGATATGAAATGGTTGAACATTCCTTCTGATCTGTTTTCTTTTTCTCCTTTTTCTTTTATCTTCTTCGTTACTTTTTCTTTCTTTCTTTACGGGGTTTATTTTCAGACTTGAATTTCTAATCTGGGATTGATGAATGAGGAAAGGAATAAAAAATAAGAGGGGAAAGAGAATGATTTCGGAAATAGTAAAGTACAAAAAAAGAAAAAGAAAAAAAATCCGCCAACACATCCACTATATATCGTGCGATCTTACGATTAAATGAAACGAAACAAAAACAGTCAACAAACAAACAAAAAACAAAGAAGAAAACCAAAAAAATCTCATTAATATTCCCCCCTCCCCCCCTCCCTATATTAGCATAACCCATGTCTTGCATTTTGGTTGTTCTTTAAAAGTGCTCAGTATATCAACTTTCCTTCGGAACTTAACATTCAGACGAGACCAGGACGTTCACTGGACCGTCTCAGCCCTGGCCAATACTGAATCTGCAATCTGCATCAGTTGAAAAACATCAATTGATTCTCCTCGAAGCCGGCTGGAGTTTCAGAATTACGCAGGCAAGGTTTAGCACCGGTCAACTCAAGCAGAAAATAGTGTCGACCTGTTGGAGCCATTGCTGCTCTGGGTTATTGCTTCCTCTGTCCTGACGTGTTTGGACGTGTCTTGGAAGAGGAGTGCGAAAGAGGGAGGTAGGGTAGAGAGAAAATGAGAGAGAGAGAGAGAAAGAATGCTATAGATAGATAGAGAGAGAGATATCTATCTATATATATAGAGAGAGAGAGAGATAGAGAGAGAGAGATGGTGGGGGAGAGAAGAGACAAAGAGAGAGACAATGAATGCTATAGATAGAAAAATATATATAGAGGGAGAGAGAGAGAGACAGAAACAGAGAACAGAAAGAGGATCCCCAGCTTTAGCGACGGCCTGCTCAAGCAGAAAATAATAGCGACCTGCTGGAGCCAATCTACTGTAATCTATTACCCTTTTTCTCTCGCCACACATAAAGGGGATCAAGGTTTTTGTCTCAGTGTAAAGTGCTCCTTCAAGGCGTTAACTTTGGTCCGATATTTTATTTCATGTTGACTGAAGACTTGAAAGCATAAAAAGTACGAATGGGGAGGTATTATTTCACAAGGTTTATTGACGTTGCGATGCCATGGTATTCAATGATCTTGAGAGATTAGTGATTTATGTTGCATTGTGATATGGTTCATCTCAATCTGATAATGAATTCATAATTGCAATGATGATAATGATAAAAATAACTGTATTTATGATGGCAGTGATAATGATAAAAAAAAAAAAACAGTGATGATAATGGTAATAATTATAACAGTAATAATTATCAAATCAAAGTTTGTTGCTCCTGCTTTATCATCTCTCCATTAATCCTCGACCATCTAAATGTCCATACAGTGGCGAAAAAAATATGTTCTGAAAATTGGTTGAACATAAGACAAAACTTTTCATTCTAACTTCCTAATCAAAGTGACCAAATTATATAACCTTGAATTATCTCTCTCTCTCTCTCTCATTATCTATCTATCTATCTCTCGATTTATCTATTCTGTCTATCTCTTTATCTCTCTCTCGCTCTCTATCCGTCTGTCTATCTATATCTACCTGTCTATATATCTCTTTATCTCTCTCTCACTCTCTCTCTCTCTCTCTACCCGCCTTCTTCTACTTCTATTTTCTTCCTCCCAACCATTCCAACCCAAAACGTTGCAAACCGAAAGTGAGACAACGTTTCACCCCCCTCCTCCTACCCCCTCTCAAAGAAAAACAAAACAAAAGAAAGTCAAAGAAAAACAAAACAAAGTCGAAATAACTCGAAACAAGTCGAAACACGCATCGAAACATAGGCTCGACCGACCATTGCTCAACGATAAGATCACGGCGAGTGGGTGTCGACTCGTACCACGATCTGGACAAGTGGGTGGCGAAGTACCGTCTTGTAAACTTCGTACCGCCCGCGAGGCTCCTCTTTTCAACCCTTATATACGTGGTCTGTAAAGTGGTCCCCGCCCTTGTGTGATCCCGCCCGCAAGCGCAAGCAGGAAGGCAAGCAAAAGGGGTTTGCTTAGGTCTCCCGTGGAGGAGTTGTTCGGTTGGGCGGGTTGGGTTGGGTTATTGCTTGCGTGGGCGTCTTGGGCGGTTGTGTTGGTGAGGGAGGTAGAGGGAGAGGGGGAAAGGGAGAGGGAGGAGAGCGGGGAAGAGAAGAGGGATGACAAGGGGAAAGAGAAAGAAGAAGAGGGAGAGAGGGGAATAGAAAGAAATAGGGAGAAAGAGGACAAGAGGGTGAGTGAGAGGGAGGAGAGAGGGGAAGAGAAAATGGAAAAGAGGGGAAGAGAGAGGACTAAAGGGAGAGTATGAGGGAGAGAGGGGAATAGAAAGAGGGAGAGGGAGAGGGGAAGAGAAAATGGAAAAGAGGGGAAGAAAAAGAGAAAGATGGCAAAAGGGAGAGTGAGAGGCAGGAGAGAGGGGAAGAGAAAGAGGGAGAGATAGAGGAAGATAGCGGGATAGAAAGATGGAGATTGAGGAGAGAAGGGTAGAGAAAGTGGAAAAGAGGGTGATAGAAAGTAGAAGATATGGTGACAGAGAGATGGAGAGAAGGAGATAGATAGAGTGAAAGTAATGAGGTAACAAGTGAGTGGAGTGGAAGATCTTGAATGCATGAGAGAGAGAGAGAAAGAGAGAGAGAGAGAGAGAGAAAGAGAGAGAATGAGAGCGAGAGAAAGAGAAAGACAGAGAGAGAGAGAGAGAGAGAAGAAAAGGGCGAAAAAAGGAGAAAAAAAAAGAGAAAAAAAAACTCCTTGGAAGAAGAGTGGGGAGTAGCATTAGCACCCCGGGGAGATAACATGAAGTTACGCACGAGCAAACAACCCTTGATGCACGGCACGGAACCTCGTTATGCTGGAATGCATTGGGGGGAGGGGGGAGGGGGAGGGGAGGGAGGGCGGTATAGAGGTGGGGGGAGGGGAGGATAGGGGTGGGGGGGAGGGCGGTATAGGGGTGGGGGAAGGAGAGAGAGTGAGAGGGGGTGGAGGGGTGGGAGGGGGAGCAGGTAGAGGGGGATGGGGAATACAGATTAATTCACACTCCTTTTCCTGTACAAATCTGAGAAGGAGGGGAGGTATAGGTAGGTATATATATATATATATATATATATATATATATATATATATATATATATATATATATATATATATATACTCTCTGAAAGACAGATACTCAGACGTAGTTCAAGGAAACAGGCAGATAGGTAGGCAGGCAGACAGGCATGTAGGCAGGCACGCAGGCAGACAGGCAGACAGACAGACAGACAACCAGCCAGCCAGCCAGTCAGATAGCCACACATATACACATACACAAACACACACACACACACACACACACACACACACACACACACTCACACTCACACTCACACACATACAGACCGGGAGTAGTAGCTAACTGGTTATTTACTTTACATGTATTGTCAGAACACGAAGCAAAAACCCGAAAGGGCCGCCATGACCGAGGGGAAGGGGGGTGGGAGGGGGGAGGCTGACATAGGGGGTGATGGGTAGGTGGGGAGGGGGTAGGAGGGGTGGGGGTAACATGGAGGGGGAGACTCTCATGTGGGGGGGGCTGACATGGGAGGGGAGGGGTAGGAGGGGAGAGAGGGGGAGAGGATTGAAACGCGGGGGGTGGGGGGGACTCTGCTCCAAGGGTAATGGGTGGGGTTTTGAGGGGGAGGGGGGGTAAGGGGAAGGAAGGGGAGAGGGGGGGAGGGTGCTTAGAGACATGATCACGACCCAATTAGTGGCTTGTGTTAGGGAGAAAGAGGAAGAGATCTGGCAGGGTGGCTTATGACCGCGCAGGGGTAAGTGGGGGGATGGGGGTCCA
>NW_028234411.1:3248837-3251337 GCF_977035675.1 Penaeus japonicus
TAGGAGGAAGATAAATAGACTAGATATATATATATGCAAATGTATGCCATTGAGAGGGAAAAGATGCATTGATTCTGCAAACAGGTACGTAGGTACTTTCGGAGGCAAATGGTGGAACAGGAATTTGTAGTTCTTCGTTGATTCCGTCTGGCGTGTTTAGTAGAAGTCTCTCTGCTTACCTTTGGCAACTTTCCCTCCCTCCCTCCCTCCTTCTTCCCTCTCTCTCTCTCTTTCTCTCTCTCTCTCTCTCTCTCTCTCTCTCTCTCTCTCTCTCTCTCTCTCTCTCTCTCTCTCTCTCGATCCTTCTTCTTCCTTACTGCTCATACTTTTTTTCTCCCCTTCCCCCTCTTCGTTCTTTCTTACTTCTCCTCCTCACTCCTCCTTGCTCCTCTTCTCCTTTCCCCTCTTTCTCCTTCTCCTCCTCTTCCTGCCTCCCACTCTTCCTGCTATCTCCTCCTCCCTCCCCCTCCTACCTCCTTTCCCCTCCTCCTATTACCTCCTTCCTACCTTTCCCCCCTCCTATCTTCTTTTCCTTCCTTTTCCTCCTACCTCCCTTCCCCTCCTCCACCTCCTCCATCTCCTCCCTCCCCTTCCCCCATCCCCCTCTCCCCCCTCCTACCTCCCCCCCTCCTCCCCCCTCTCCCCCCCTCCTACCTCCCCCCCCCCATCCTCCACCTCCTCCTCCCCATCCCCCTCCTCCTACCTCCTACCTCCCCCCCCCTAAATACCCCTTTTCCCAACTCTCCCCCAACTAAGCTTCGTTAATGTCTAATAGATCTCCGGTCCAGATGGCATAATTGACAATATTTTGTCAACGCCAACGTGGCTTACCGTTCGTGCTGATAGTATTGACATCAAGCAGCTTCTTTATGTTGTCGTTCGAAACCGTGTTTAAGGGTCGTGTGTGTGGTAGGGTGGGTTGTCTGTGTGTGTGTGTGGCGGCGGGGGGGGGGGGGGGAGTGTGGGTCTTGTGTGTGTGGTTTGTGGGTTTGTGGTTTGTGGGTTTGTGTGTATGTGGTAGTGTGGTTTGTGTGTGGTTTGTGTGTATGTGGTAGTGTGGTTCGTGTGTGGTAGTTGGGTTTGTGGTTTGTGTGTGGTACGTGGTTTGTGGTTTGTGTGTGTGGTACGTGGTTTGTGGGTTTTGTGTGTGGTACGTGTGGCTTGTGGTCCGCTTGTGTGTAGTAGTGTGGTTTATGTGTGGTAGTGTGGTCTATGGTTCGCGTGTAGTAGTGTGGTTTATGTGTGGCAGTGTGGTCTATGGTTCGCGTGTGGCAGTGTGGTTTATGTGTGGCAGTGTGGTCTATGGTTCGCGTGTGGCAATGTGGCTTATGGTTCTCGCCGGGTTCTCTCTCTTGGTTCAATCTCCAGGCCTGCACGCGAAGAAAGAAAGAATCTACCCCTTTTTTTAACCTCATTTTTTCTCCTTCTTCTTCTTCTCTTTCATTAGCTACGGATGTATTGTGAGTGCGGCGCCGTGTTATCAGCCGTCGTAAGGAGTGTAACGTATTATGGTGATTAATACTACACGAAATTACGTAACATTGCCTTTCTTCCTCTTTTTTTTTTTATTTTAGTTCTAGGAGCGCCACCCATGTACTTACCATATATATTCCTCGCCTTGGCTCGGTTTCTTTCTCTTTTGATCTTCCATTTCTCTTTTTCTTTCTTTTTTTTCTCTTTCTTTCTCTTCTTTTCATTTTTTTTCTTCTTCTTCTTTCCAAAGTCTTCCTTATTTTTATTCTGTTCGTCATTCTCTTCCTACTTCTGCTGCTGCTTCTCCTTCTTCTTCTTCTCCTATTTCTCCTCCTCTTCCTCTTTCTTCTCTTTATCCTCCTCCTTTCCCACCCATCCTTCTCCTCCTCTTCCATCCCCTCCTCCTCCTCTTCATTCTCCTCCTCCTCCTCCTCTTCCATCCCCCCTCCTCCTCCTCTCTCATCCCCCACCCTACCCCAATTCCCCCCATCCCCCACCTCCTCCCCCACCCATCCCCCACCCCAATCCCCATACACCCTACACTATAGAGGTCCGGGCCACCTGATCAGCGATTCTAACACGACCTGCACTTGCACTCGTAAACGCCCAATCTCAAAACCGCCCACCATAAACGACGTGTTCTATTTGATAACGTGAAATAATTAAAACGGAGACCGGAATCTGCACGCAACGTTTTCTGTCGTGGGACTGATTCGCTTTTGTTTTTTTGTTTTTGTTTTTCTCCTTTTTCTTTCTTTTTAACTAAATGTATATATCATCATTGCTTTTTATTTTTAACTTCGTTTCTTTGCTTTCTATTTTCTTGTTATCAACCGATTCGTTGATTATTTATTCCACGGCTTATTGAGGTCAATATTGCTCTACTTTTTGAAGTCGGAACCAACGCCATCTAGTGAGCATAAATCTCCCCTGATGATAACAACAATGGCGGACTATCCTCGAGGCAATATATATTCATTTAAGATTCCCACAACGAACTCTTCCCCGAAGTGAGAGAGAGAGAGAG
>NW_028234411.1:3253837-3256337 GCF_977035675.1 Penaeus japonicus
ATCGCGTCTCAACCTCCAACACGTCATTACCTCTCGTAAAAAAGAAGAAAAAAATACTTTCTAATGACCAAATTATCGCCAGACACTAACCAACCACCAACCCTATGTTCTGGCGATGATTGAAAGCAAAAGAAAGAAAAAGAAAAGGACCGCTGAAGGGACACATGATACCTGTACCTTTTCCTATCTGTTCCTCTGGTCTTTGGTCCGTTGCGGAATAGCTATTTCCTGTTTCCTCTGTCCAGGGGGAATGACGGAATGGGGCGCGCGGTAGGTAGAATACACACCAGACGGCTTGATGATGATGATGATGATGATGGGGTGAAGTATGATGAATGAGGGGGATGGGATAAATGGGATATGATGGTAAGGAGATGTGGGATGAAATTGACTTTGGGGTGACTTTTATTTGGATTGGTATTACTGGCATGATGTGTCTATTTATTTCTCTGCGTTCTCTTCTTTTATTTCTACTGTCTCTTTCTCTCTCTTTGTCTATTTTCACACTCTCTTTCCTTCACTGTGATTCCATTCTCTCTCTCTGTCTCTCAAATCTCACTCAGACACTTTTTCTCTCACTCTACTTTCTCTCTCAATCACTCATTCACTCTCTCTCATCTTCTCTTCTCACTCTCTCACACTCTGCACTCTCTCTCTCCTTTCTCTCTCTCTCTCTCTCTCTATCCTTTACTCTATCTACTCTATCTTTCTATCTCTTTTCTGTCCTATCTCTTCTCCTCTTCCAGTAAGACTATACTCTTATCTCTCTAGTTACTTTCCTCTTCTCCTCTCATATCTCGTCTCATCTCCCCATCTCTCTCTCTCTCTCTCTCTCTCTCTCTCTCTCTCTCTGTGTGTGTGTGTGTGTGTGTGTGTGTTTACGCGTGTGCGTTCGTGTGTATGAGGTTTTCTGGTCTCACATGTCGGCGATCCAATTAAAAATTCCCTCTAGAACAAAATCGATGATCTATCGAGCTTATCAGATAGTTCCGTTGCCCAAATAAGAGTCAAACCTGAGGCTTGATACTCAAAGCACGTGTACGCGGGATAAGGAACGGGCCAGAGGAGATGAAGGAGCCGGGAAGATTGACTAATTGGAACAAGAGGAACGGCATGGAACGGACCAAAGAAACATAGAAACGGAATGTACGGCCAAGGGGGGATAAAGAAAGGGTATGGAACGGATCAAAGAAACATAGAAACGGGAAGTACGACCAAGGGGGATAAAAAGAAAGGGTATGGAACGGATCAAAGAATATACAAGAACGACTTTAAGGAAACATTCATTAAAAAAACAACAACAACAACAACAACAGAACGAGATCCACACGAGGCGCGAGCTGGCGGGTTGGAGGGAGGGGGGGGGGGCACGGGGATGGGGTGGAGGAGGATGGGGGGGGGGGGGTGATCGCTAGCTATGTCTACGATGGGCAAAGATAAGATATCTGCGGTCGCTGTGGTAGATCCTTGGGCCTCGGACGTGCGATAGGCTTTTGTTGTCATGTTGTCAACGATAGAGCGTCATTAGAAGCCATTTTTATTCGCTCGAAGACCTTTAGCATCACAGTCGAGTTGACACAAACTTTCTTTTGTTATCCTTTTCAGCTTTTTTTTGTGGTTTGTTTTCGATTTTTATGTTATTGATATTACCTTTTAGTGTTTAGGTTCATTTGTTGTGTTGTTTTTTTTGTGTGGGTTTTTTGCGTATTTTTTTTTTTTTTAATAGAAATTGACTCGGAAACGATTATTTTCACCGTTGGTTGGAGCGCGGGAACTTTTTTTTTTTTTTTTTTTAATTACTTGTCTTGTTAATTATTTTTGATAATCTCTTATTAGGACGAGCAAAATAACAGTGTTTAAGATCGCAATAACAACTAGTAACTGCATCCTTAATAAAAAAAATAAAAAGATTAATAAATGCATTACAAAATAAAGAGACGGTGATATTAACAGCCACAAAATACCGCCGGTTGGAGCGCTAAAAATAGCACTCGAGACAAAAGCAAAGCAGAAAATAGCTAGCTAATTCATGTCTTTTTTTCCCCCTTTCGTTTCATCCCCCCCCCCTTTTTTTTTGGCGCAAGAAAATACAAAGCCACAACTGCGTCCCCCAAAACAAGCTTCTTTACGCTCTCTTTTCCCCTGAATCAACATCCGGCAGCGGGTTGCAGAGGCTTTGTGTGTTTTGTTGGGTGAATCTCTCGCTGTTGCCATTTTTGCAACATTTTGCCAGATGCACACACACACACACACACACACACACACACACACACACACACACACACACACGCGCGCGCGCGCGCGTCATTGTGCGTATTTTGAGGGATTATAGCTTGGTTTTAGTTCTTTTGAGTGAAGGCTTGGCGGTTATTTGTTTTTTTTGTTTTTTGTTCACATTAGTTTTTTTTTTTTTTTTCATGCTTTTTGTATATTTATCATTAGGCAGACCGCATGCATTGATGGGATGTTTTTTTTTTAATATCAATGGTTTTTTTTTGTT
>NW_028234411.1:3261004-3263504 GCF_977035675.1 Penaeus japonicus
TATGGAACGGATCAGAGAAACAGAGAAACGGGAAGTACGACCAAGGGGGATAAAAAGAAAGGGTATGGAACGGATCAAAGAAACATAGAAACGGGAAGTACGACTAAGGGGGATAAAGAAAGGGTATGGAACGGATCAAAGAATATACAATAACGACTTTAAGGAAACATTCATAAAAAAAAAAAACAACAACAACAGAACGAGATCCACGTGAGGCGCGAGCTGGCGGGTTGGGGGGAGGGAAGGGGGGGGCCTCGAGGAGGGGTAGAGGAGGGGGGGGGGGGGATCGCTAGCTATGTCTACGATGGGCAAAGATAACATATCTGCGGTCGCTGTGGTAGATCCTTCGGCCTCGGACGTGCGATAGGCTTTTGTTGTCATGTTGTCAACGATAGGGCGTCATTAGAAGCCATTTTTATTCGCTCTAAGACCTTTAGCATCACAGTCGAGTTGACACAAACTTTCTTTTGTTATCCTTTTAAGCTTTTTTTGTGTGGTTTGTTTTCGATTTTTATGTTATTGATATTACCTTTTAGTGTTTAGGTTCATTTGTTGTGATGTTTTTTTTTTATGTTTTTTTTCGTTTTTTTTTTTTTTTTTTTTTTTTTTTTTTTTTTTTTTTTAGAAATTGACTTGGAAACGATTATTTTCACCGTTGGTTGGAGCCCTGGAGCTCCTGTTTTTGTTTTTGTTTTTATTGTTACTTGTCTTGTTAATTATTTTTGATAATCTCTTATTAGGACGAGCAAAATAACAGTGTTTAAGATCGCAATGACAACTAGTAATTGCATCCTTAATAAAAAAATAAAAAGATTAATAAATGCATTACAAAAATCAATAGAGACGTGATATGTAGCACAGCCACAAAATAAGCCAGCCGGTTGGAGCGCTAAACTAAAATAAGCACTATCGAGATGTACAAAGATAAGCAAAGCAGAAAATAGCTAGCTAATTCATGTCTTTTTTTCCCCTTTCGTTTCATCCCCCCCCCCTTTTTTTTTCTTTTGGCGCAAGAAAATACAAAGCCACAACTGTGTCCCCCAAAACAAGCTTCTTTACGCTCTCTTTTCCCCTGAATCAACATCCGGCAGCGGGTTGCAGAGGCTTTGTGTGTTTTGTTGGGTGAATCTCTCGCTGTTGCCATTTTTGCAACATTTTGCCAGATACACACACACACACACACACACACACACACACACACACATACACACACACACGCGTCATTGTGCGTATTCTGAGGGATTATAGCTTGGTTTTAGTTCTTTTGAGTGAAGGCGAGGAGGTTATTTGTTTTTTTTCTCTCTTTTTTTTTCTACTTTTTTCATTTGTATTATCATTAGGCAGACGCTGCATTGATGTTTTTCTTTTTAATATCATGGTTTTGTTCCCTTTATGTGTGCATTTTTATTCATATGTTTGTATGTGGGTTTATCATGCACTATTATTATGATTATCACCATCATTATTATTATTATTATTATCATTATATATATATATATATATATATATATATATGTATATATATATATGTGTGTGTGTGTGTGTGTGTGTGTGTGTGTGTGTGTGTGTGTGTGTGTATGTATGTATATGAGTGTGTGGATTATTCCATCGCCTTTTTAAAAGCCATGATTATAACCGCCGTTTGTGTTTGTTGTTACAATCTCATTTCATCCTTAACTTCATCCTTTCTCTTTTTTATGAAAGTCGCGAGTTAGATTTGGATCCCCACCCCCCTCAGCTCCTCCTCCCTCCCCCTAAGGCCGCCCGCGTTCGAGCTAACACCCACGCCCACCCGCGAACTCGCCGAGATAAGGTTATGGGAACCCAACGGGCGCCAGGGGGGATTGTAATCAAAGGGAGAGGGGGGGTGGGGTGAGGGGGGGTGAGGGGGGTTCTCATCTCCCCCCATCCCCCTCCTCCTCCCTCCCCCCTATCCATCACCCCTCTCCCCCCTGATGACTCCCATCGTCTACTATACACACACACACACACACACACACACACACACACACACACACACACACACACACACACACACACACACACACACACACACACACACACACACACACACACACACACACGCTATTCTTCTCCCCCTCCTCTCTCTCTCTCATTCCATATCTCCTCTCTCTTCGCTCTTTCCCTCTCCCCTCTCCTTCTCTCTCATCTCTTCCATCCTACTTAATCTCTTCTCCTCTCTCTCTCTCTCTCTCCAACATCCGCACTCTTCTCTCTCTCTCTCTCTCTTCCCTCTCTTTTCTCTCTCTCTCTCTCTCTCTCTCTCTCTCTCTCTCTCTCTCTCTCTCTCTCTCTCTCTCTCTCTTTCTCCTCCCCCCCTATCCCTGCCCCTACCCATGACCCCTACACGTACCCCTGTTTTCATACTCATACCCATTTCCATGCCCGCATACCTTCCTCCCCCTTACTCATACCCCTTCTCTTCACCCCTTTTTACCCATACCCCTGCCAATGCCCCTACCCTTCCCCCCACCTTACC
>NW_028234411.1:3268504-3271004 GCF_977035675.1 Penaeus japonicus
CTCTTTCTCTTTCTCTCTCTATATCTATCTATCTATCTATCTATCTATCTATCTCTATCTATCTATCTATCTCTCTTTCTCTCTCTCTTTCTCTCTCTCTCTCTCTCTCTCTCTCTCTCTCTCTCTCTCTCTCTCTCTCTCTCTCTCTCTCTCTCTCTCTCTCTCTCTCTCTCTCTTTCTCTCTACACACACACACACACACACACACACACACACACACACACACACACACACACACACACACACACACACACACACACACACACACACACACACACACACACACACACACACACACACACACATATATATATATATATATATATATATATATATATATATATATATATATATATATATACATATATAACTGTCAATTTCTATATCTATTTATCTATCTAACTATCAATATTTCTCTGTCTATCTATCCATATATTTATCTATCTGTCTCTTTCTTAGGCTTGCATTACTCCCCTCTTACCTCTCCACCCCTATCTCTCCACTCGCCCTCCCCTTCCCCTCTCACCCCTCGCCCTCCCCTCCCTCCTCTCTCCCCTCGCCCTCCCCTTCCCCTCCCTCACTCGCGTCTATTTCCCTTTCCTCTCCCCTCACCCTCCTCTCCCCTCTCACCTTAGATTCCTTTCCCTTTTTTTCTGTGTCTCATTATCACTTTTCTGACGCCAAGCCTGTCTCCTTCGCATAGTGTCTTGTCTGTTTTTGGTAACCGTGCAATTCCCTTTGGTATTTTTTTGTATTTCTTTATTTTTTATTTTTTATTTACTTTTTTTCTTTTTAGTTTCCCCTACTCTTTCTTTCTTTCTCTCTTTTTCTCTTCCTTTCTCTCTGTCTCTTTATATATCTGTCTCTCTATCTGTCTCCTTCTCTCTCTCTCTCTCTCTCTCTCTCTCTCTCTCTCTCTCTCTCTCTCTCTCTCTCTCTCTCTCTCTCTCTCTTTCTCTCTATCTATCTCTCTACCTATCTATTTATTGATCTATCTCTGTATCTATCTATGTACCTATTTATATAGCTTTCATATATCTCTCCCTCTCTCTCCTATATTTTGATAGAGACAAAAGAAGATGAAGATGAAGACGAAGAAGAAGAAGAAGAAAAAGAACGAAGACGAAGAAAAAATAAGAAAAAGAAGGAGGTAGAGGAAAAGAAGAAAAAAATAGGAAAAGTAGACGAAAAAGACGAATAATAATAATAATAAATATAAGAATAAAAAGTCAAAGAAGAAGAAGGAGGTAGAGGGAAAGGAGAAGAAAAAGAAAGAAAATGTAAAGAAACAATATACAGAATTCACATTTTTTTCATGACTGGAGTTCAGTTTTTGTTTACGAATTCGTTGTAAAAGAAAATACAGCTGCTGCCTCGCGTGACCCTGTTGTCTCGCAGATAATTAGTCTTTAATGAAAGGGATATATATAAAAAAGTGCAGAGAAACTGTCCAAATGTAGAGTATAGACACCCGTCGTACAGGATGTCGCATTGTAACCACAGTGGAAAAGGAAAGAAAAGAAAAAAACGGATAGGAAAAAATTCGGGGGAGAGAGGAAGAAAAATGTATACAAATAAACCCTCGTTTTCTGTTGTTATTCAATGCGAGCGGAAACTATGAAAAAAGGAGTGGGAAGAATGCGAAATATGTTTTATTATTTGCTGCAGAGCGCTGGTGAATAGACTTAGGATCTTTTTTTAAAAAGAAATACGAAGCAAAAATCGGAAAATAAAACCGAATGGGAAGAATATAAAAATACTATAAAAAAATAAAATAAAAAAGATACGAGAGAGAAATGAACAAAAATCCATAAAGTACATGAAAATAGCGACAGTTGGCGATTGAAAACCTAACAAAACAAAACCAAGAAGAAGAAGAAGAAGAAGAAAGAGAAAACAGAAGAAAGAGGAAAAAGAAAACAGTTAGACGAGCGTTTTGAAAATAAAGAAAACGTAGTGTGATTTTGGCGCCTAATTTCCCGTCTTCGTTCTTCACCTTTCTCTCTCTCTCTCTCTCTCTCTCTCTCTCTCTCTCTCTCTCTCTCTCTCTCTCTCTTCTCTATTTCTTTAAGGGGAGGGGGAGGGGGCTTTTATTGACTCTTGTTCTTGTTCTCTTTGCTGTATTTACTTTACTTAATATCATTTACTTGTCATTATTCTTGGTATATATTTTTTTATTCGTGTCAAGATTATATTGTTTTTGTTATCTTCGCTGCTGACAAATAACGAAAAGAAAGAGAGATAACGAACTGCACTTAACGACAAGAATAGAAAGAAAAAAAAAAAGAAAGAAAAGAAAGAAAATACATAATAACAGATGATACAAAAAAAAATGCAACAAAAAACCATTGCAAAATAGCAAAGGCAACATTCTAGCGCACGAGACCGATGCTTGCAGTATGCCCCATTTACAATGCCTAAAATTAAACGCAACAATAAATTATGAACATGTCACTTGTTGCGCGCCGTTCGGTGCAACTTGGAACGACCGTCGCGGTAA
>NW_028234411.1:3278504-3281004 GCF_977035675.1 Penaeus japonicus
AAAGAGAGAGAGAGAATCTATAGATAACAAGACATCATTTCCTAATATCTGGTTCCTGTTTGATATACTCCTATCTGATTTTCACTTTCATTTTTTTTCAGCTTTTATTATAGCAACCATCGTCGTTTACTACCTTTCACCTTATGGTTAATTCCCGAATTATTTTAATTCCATGCCTTTCTCGTATAAGCTCGCTTAACCGTTAATTTCGAACAGACTCGGGCCTTCTTTTTTTTCCTTTTTTTTTAGTTAGTCGCCGTTCGCATGCGTCTGCATACACTCCATTCTTGCCCCGAACGGCCGCCTCCGAAACCTTGGCTGATGAGAAGAAGAAAAACAAAAGAAAGAGTAAAATAATCAAAGAAAAGAAATAGATAAACAAAAAAGTAAGAGGACATTTTGAATTGATTCAAACGTCCAAACGAGAAGAGACATTTGAATTTGATTAATAAAACGCGCTTTGGAAAAAAAAATATAATAAGCGGGGACATGTCGGCAATGTTACAAAGCCACAGACAAAAGACATTTCCAGAGACACTTTTGCTTTGCACCTCCTACCCGTTTTAGATTAAAAATGATAACTTTATATGACCCTTGCTCATTCTCTATGGCACCCTTGCCCATTATGTAAATCAATACGAAGTTTTTCGTCATAACAGAACCAGTTGATCCTACGAGAGAATTTTAGTCATTGCAGTCCTAGTGCAGCTATAATACATTAGGCCCATCATAGTAGAGTAATGCTTCCGCTCACGCTGCATACCTACGTAGTTTTTTTTAAGAGTCCCCCCTTGGCATTCTGTCCCTCTAATCAAGCCCATTTTACAAACATTTTTTTTTTTGTGTGTGTGTGTGTAGTTTGTGTGTGCAGCTGCAGTGTGTCGCTTAATTTGCCTTAATTGATGTGAAGTGATTGTGTGTGTGTGTGTTTGTGTGTATGTGTTCTAAGCCGATTCCAAACGACACTTACCTTCCGTTATACAATAAACGCAAAAAAAAAAGAAAAAGAAGAAAGAAAAAAGCGAAAAAAAACGTATATACATACATACATTCATACATATACATACATATATATAATCTATATAATATATATATATATATATTATAATAATTATAATATATCATAATCACCAACACATAAAAAACAACCTATACATCCAAAACAATAACACCAAAAGACAAAAAAAAAAAAAAAAAAAAAAACATACATAACATTACCTCACATCCTATACTCCCAAGGGACTTCAGACTTCGCCTTTCCCTCCGCCTCGCCAAAGAGAAAAGCCAACGAGCAGGAGACCCTAAGCCTGCCTCCGAGGAACTTTACTTAACGTATTGAAATGAAAAAAAAAGAAGAGAAACTTGTTTATACGTTGGCCATTGACGTCATCGAGTTATTGGCGTGACATCGTGTTTTCTTAATATGGGACGGTACTTTGGGCGATCTGAACGAAGCTGTTTCTGTGGTATCGTATTTGTTTGTTTACTGTTTGTGAACAACTTATGCGCTACCTCGTTTTCCTCTTTTTTTTTTCTTCTTCTTCTTCTCCCTCCCCTACTCCTACTTCTCCTCCCCTACTCCTTTTCCTTCTCCTCCTCTACCTCAGCTTCCTCCTCTTCCTTCTCCTTTCTCTTCATCTTTTCTTCCTCCTGCTCCTCTTCTTCTTCTTCCTCTTTTTCTTCTTCTTCCGCCTCCTCCTCCGCCTCCTCCTCCTCCCCCTTCCTCCCTCTAACCTCCTCCCACTCCTCCTCCTCCTCCCCCTCCCCCTCCTCCACCCCTCCCTCTCCCTAATCCCCCTTCCTCCCCTTCCCTCCCCCCCTCCAACCCCCCTCCCCATCCAATCCCCCTCCCCTCTCCCTCTCCAATCCCACACCCCCTGCCCCTACCCCCTCCTCCTCCTCCTCCTCCTCCCCCTCCAATTCCCCACCCCTCCCTCTCCCTCTCCCCCTACCCCTCCCCACCCCCCTCCCATACACAGACATACACCAAACCTCCAATTTCCCCCTCCCCCGCCCCCCTTTGCCCCTTCCACCCCCGTCCCTATCCCTATGGTACAGCCGTCTTGTACGACTCTCCGAGCGGTGTTGTCACTGCGTCAGCACAGCCACCTCGTTCCGTGTTATGGGATTTTTTTGCACGTCTTAATTTATAGACTGCCTTTATAGAGACAATGGCTGTCTGTTTCCCCCCTGAGGAGAGGCCAGACCTACCCCCTACCCCCTACCCCCTACCCCCTATCCCTTACCCCCTACCCCATACCCTACGCCCCGGGATCTTACCCTCTTCTGGTATCCTACCCTCTTCTGTTTTTTCTACCTTCTCTCGGTATTCCTATCCCCTCTCGGTGTTCCTAGCCGTCTCCCGGTATTTATTTCTACCCCTCCTCCCGTATTCCCCTATATCCCTACCTCCCCGGGTTATTCTAGCTACCCCCCCCCCCCCCCACTCCCGGTAGCTCCCCTCCGGTTATTTTATCTCTTTTTACCATATTGAACCCTC
>NW_028234411.1:3286004-3293504 GCF_977035675.1 Penaeus japonicus
GGGAAGGACGAAGGGGCACGCACTTGAGGCACAGTGGGCACTCTGGCGCCGCACGCACCAATAGCTCTCGCGCAGAACTCTCCCATGCGCTCATCCCGCACACAGCATCTTCCGCCCTGCTCTCTGGCTACCTCCTCCCGCGAAGTCCCACCCTCGAGAAGCGGCCAAGAAGGTCCAGGCAGTAGCGTCGAGCCAAGCAGCAGGGCGGGCGCGGGCGGGCGGGCGGAGGGCATGTACATCTCAATTTAGGCAGATTACACGATAGCTCGATGGCGGCCGATAACGCGCGGGGCAGCGACAAAAAGTAGGCGTCTAGATCCGCGATGACGGCGCTCGTTGGCGGCCCGCCAGGAGCCCTACGACCCTCGCGAGCTAACGACATGCACCGCTGGCGAATTAATTGACTCATAATTGATTACAGTACATTGAGGGTCGCCCACGCCCGCTGGTCGGCGCCGCGGGACGCCTTTGTGAGCGGGGCTCCGGATGCCGCCCCAACCCTCGCCACGAAGGAGAAGTCCCTCGCCCTCCTCAGCGGCGGCGGCGGCGGCGGCGAGAGAAGAAGAAGCGAGTGAGATCGCGAAGGGAACCTCGACGGCCGCCAGCCTGTCCCCGCTCGCCCGATGACGCAGCGTTGAAGTCTACAGCTCGGAACTCGGTGTCTGCCCCGGCCCCGACACTCACTCAGTTGGCATCCGAGCCCCGACCAACCGGGTCCGAAGTCGGTGTGTCTCCTCCGCGCTGCCCGAGCTCCTTGCGCCCGCGATCCTTTTTGCTTTTGTGCTGGAGGCTGTTGGGGATACGAGAGGCGGCGGGGGACGGGGATCTATGGCGTCTCTTCTCCTTACGTTAGGCGTTGGAAGAACGTGAAGATGGCCTTTCTCTGTGTTCCGAATTACCTGAAGATCTGACAGACAAGTGTGGAAATGATTCCAAGGCAATACTGAAGATCGCATGTGTTAGTGAGTGCTTTAGATACAGAAAACTATTTCTTCTTGTACAGATGACAAAACCGAGTGTCCTGTGTCAGGCTTCTGTGTGTAAACTGTGCTGATAGTGCGTTCCACTAGTGTGTTCCACTAGACAAAGTTGCTCCACTAAGTTCAAATACCACAATTTCCAACCTAACCACCGACTCCACCAAACCCAAAAAATCGCAACTCGAAGTGCAAAATAGATATATAAGTACGTGCATAGCCCCGTGCTATACCTCTATAGTCCCCCAAAGAGCTATCTAGAGGCCATCGCACCTTTTAGTATGGGCTACGAGGGGTCTCGCTCCACGGCAGAGAACCAGAACAAAGTCGCGTCGCAATGTAGATAGACGGATTCGCCCAAGTCACTCGAGATGCGGACGGCAACCCGCGTCCGCTGCCCGTCAGTATGGACAGCGCACTTCATTCGTGCCTCAACGCCCGACCAAATATTTCTTTTGCATTCCTGCCTCGCCGGATTGCACCACAGCTGACGTCACCGCACGGTCGCGCAAGCCCTTGGGGTTTGCATATGAGCCGATTCCGGCCTTGACAAGTAGCGGTAAGTACCCGGGAATAAGGGGCGGGGGGTGAGGGAGCGAGGGGTGGGGGTGGGGTTAGGGGGAGCGAGGGGGTGAGGGAGGAGAGGGGAAGCCCCTAAATCCCTGAAGGATAAGGAACCTTTAAGGGAAAAAAAGAAGGGGGGGTTCATAACGGGGAGTTTTCCTGAATATGTTAAAGGATCTTAGAGAAAGAGAGAGAGAGTGAGAGTGAGAGAGAGAAAGAGAAAGAGAGAGAGAGTGAGAGTGAAAGTGAGAGAGAAAGAGAAAGAGAGTGTGAGAGAGAGAGAGAGAAAGAGAAAGAGAAAGAGAGTGATAATGAGAGAGAGAAAGATAGAGAGAAAGAAAGCGAGAGAGACAAAGAGAGAGACACACACACACACACACACACAGACAAACAGCCCGAGACAAAAAAAAAGGAGAGAGCACGAGGGGGGAGGAGGGGGGAGGAGAGGAGAAGATTTCTTGCATCTCTGAAGTCATCCGTAATAGTCCATTCGTCTCGGTTCATTTTCACCGATATTATCACTCACTGCATTGCATGCCACGTTGATAACTACCGTGCAAGGAGCCGGCTGGACTTGCCTGGGCGAGAATGTGCTACTCGGCAGGACCTCATTATCAGTGTAATTTTGAGAATAAATTAGGCTACGTAACTGCGTAACAGTAACGCCGAAAGTCGAATTTCCTTCGTATATGGCATAGCATTGTCTAAAGAGGAGTTACTCTTTCTCTCGCTAGATGTCTCTCGTTCGTGTATTGTTTTGTTTTTGTTTTTCTTCTCTTTTATTGCTTCTTTTCACTCCTTCTTCACTCCCTTTTCACTCGTTCTTTTATTGTTTTTTGTTTTGTTTTTCTCCTCTTTTATTGCTTCTTTTCACTCCTTCTTCACTCCCTTCTCACTCGTTCTTTTATTGTTTTTTTCTCCTATTTTATTGCTTCTTTTCACTCCTTCTTCACTCCCTTTTCACTTCTTCTTTTATTGTTTTTGTTTTTGTTTTTTCTCCTCTTTTATTGCTTCCTTTCACTCTCCTTCTTTCTTTCTCTCGGCAACCCCCCCCCCCCTTCCCCCGTCTCTCTCTCTCTCTCTCTCTCGCTCTCCTTCCCTCGGCTTCTCGCTCCTCTTTAATTACATTGATTCGTTGCTCAATTTAGACCAAGAGGACATTGTGTGTGTGTGTGTGTGTGTGTGTGTGTGTGTGTGTGTGTGTGTGTGTGTGTGTGTGTGTGTGTGTGTGTGTGTGTGTGTGTGTGTGTTTTAAGTTTGCGTTTACTTGTGTGTGTCATTGTGTATGTGATTGTGTGTGTGTGTGTGTGTGTGTGTGTGTGTGTGTGTGTGTGTTTTAAGCATGCGTTTACTTGTGTGAGTGTCAGTGTGTGTGTGACTGTATTTATATTTGCGCTTCTATACTCCAGTTGAGGCAAGTATGCGTGTGTTTATGTATATCTGTACATGAACGTACCTGCATACACGCGTGTGTGTGGGCGTACAGGCGGCGTATATATATATATATATCTTTATATTTAGATACAACACAAACGTCGGCCGGAACACCTTAGGCTACTTGGCGTTTCTCCTTCAGTCCAGTATCAAAGGGTCTATTTATAGCTCTCTTGGACGAAAATTCTGAGGTGAAGGGGGCAGGGGTGTCGGGAGCGGATGGGGGGGGGGGGGGGGGGGGGGGGGGGGGGGGGGGGGGGGGGGGGGGGGGGGGGGGGGGGGGGGGGGGTAGGGGGGGGGGGGGTGGGGGGGGGGGGGGGGGGGGGGGGGGGGGGGGGGGGGGGGGGGGGGGGGGGCAGGGGGATGGGGGGGGGGGGGGGGGGGGGGGGGGGGGGGGGGGGTGGTGGGCGGGGGGGGGGGGGGGGGGTGGGGGGGGGGGGGGGGGGGGGGGGGGGCGGGGGCAGGGGGGGGGGGGGGGGGGGGGGGGGGGGGGGCATTTAGGATCGAGCGCTTTCCATTTCTCATTCTTAACTATAGGGGTTCCGGTGCATTGTCTCTGGTCTTATTACGGTTGTGGATTGTGTGTATATATGTATATATATATATATATGTATATATATATATATATATATATATATATATATATATATATATATATATATGTATATATATATATATATATATATCTATATATATATATATATATATATAATATATTTATATATACATATACAAGCACAAACACACACACACACACATTTGTATTTATGCGTGTGTGTATGAGTGTGTATGTATGTGTGCGCGTGTGTGAATGTGTGTGTGTGTGTGTGTGTGTTTTCTTTTGTACTGTCATAGAATCTTAATACTTGAAAGATAACACCGATAACCTCAAGGCAGATTTTGTTGCAAGGTTATGAATTATCATTAAGGCCAGTCCTCTCTTAATCTCTGAGGTTATCACCCTGTCATCAAGGTGACTGTTATCTCATAGAACTGTCATCGGTAAATCTTTCTAAATTTAAAGAGAGAGAGAGAGAGAGGGGGGGGGGGGAGATAGAGGGGGAGAGAGAGAGAGGGGGGAGCTAGAGGGAGAGAGAGAGAGAGAGAGAGGGAGAGGGAGAGGGAGAGGGAGAGGGAGCGAGAGAGGAAGAGATATGAATTGAGGGGAGAGACGATGGGAAGGAGAGGAGGGAGGTAGGGAGGAGAGAGAGGATGAGTGAGGGGAGACTCGAGAGAGAGAGAGAGGGGACTTGGGGAGAGAGGGAGAGGGGAGGGGAGAAGAGAGAGAGAGGGAAGGAGAGGGAGAGGAAGAGAGAGGGAGAGAGAGAGAAGAGAGAGGGGAGGGAGAGAGAGAGAGAGAGAGAGGGAGAGAGAGAGAGAGAGAGAGAGAGAGAGAGAGAGAGAGAGAGAGAAAGAGGGGGAGAGAGGGAGAGAGAGAGAGAGAAAGAGAAAGAGAAAGAGAAAGAGAAAGAGAGAGAGAGAGAGAGAGAGATAGTGAGAAAGTGAGAGACAGACACAGACAGGTAGACACACACACACACACACACACAGACAGGCAGAAACAGACATAGGCACAGACAGACAGAACAGATAAGTAACCAATATTACTGTAAAATTTTAAAAAGTAATTATAGGTAATCCACACACACCACACGCCGTGTCTCTTAGGTCGTAATTCCTCTCCTTCCTCTTCCTCCTCTACCCCCCGCCCCCCATCCTCACCCCCCAATCTAACCCCCACCCTCACCCTCTGTCGTGGTTGTGGTCGTACCTCTTACCCCCTCCCTGCCTTCCTCCCCCTCTCCCCCCCCCACCCTTTGCAGGAATCGTAGTACTTTTCAACTTCTTCTTCTTTTCTTCTCCTACTCCTCTATTCTCTTCTCTGACCTTCCTCTCTCCCCTTTCCATCCCCTCAGCTTCCCCCTCTCCCCTTTCCTTGTTCTCCTCCCTTCTCCCCCTCCTCTCTCCTCTCCTCCCCTTCTCTTCTTCTCTTCTCCCTTTTACCCTCTCCCCTCCCGTCCCCTTTCCCCTTCCCCTCCCCCCTCCCCTCTCCTATCTTCTGCTTTTTGCCTCGGTCATGCAAGTTGGCAGTGTGATTACCGCATGACCGCGTGAAATCTGACATTAAAATTGTCATGCAAAGATTTAGTAAGAGGGGGGAAAGGAGGGGGAAGAGGAAAGAGATGGGGGGAGCGAGGAAAGAGAGGGGGGAGGTGGGGGTGAATGGTAAGGGGAAAAGGAAGAAGAAAGAGGGGAAGAGAGAAAGAAGAAGTGGGAAGAGAGAGGAAAGAGGGGAAAGGGAGAAGGAGGAGGGGGAGGCAAAATGCTTGGGAAAAGCAGAAATTCAACTTTAATTTCTCCCACCCACCTCTCTGTCTCTCTCTCTCTCTCTCTCTCTCTCTCTCTCTATCTATCTATCTATCTATCTATCTATCTATCTATCTCTATCTATCTATCTATTTCTCTCTCTCTCTCTCTCTCTCTCTTTCTCTCTCCTTCTCTCTCTCTCTCTCTCTCTCTTTCTCTTTCTCCCTCCCTCTCTCTCTCTCTCTCTCTCTCTCTCTCTCTCTCTCTCTCTCTCTCTCTCTCTCTCTCTCTCTCTCTCTCTCTCTCTCTCTCTCTCTCTCTCTCTCTCTCTCTCTCTCTCTCTCTCTCTCTCTCTCTCTCTCTCTCTCTCTCTCTCTCTCTCTCTCTCTGCACACTCGCGGTTCCGGGATGATTTATTCGCTGGATGAATTAATTTCAACGAATCATTTTGATTTCTTATAAAAAAAAAAAAAAAAATCTGAACGAATTATTTCTTATTTTTTAATTATTCTCAACAGCAACTATCAAAATTATAATGTTTATAGAAAGAAATACAATGATGATAATGATAATGATATCATTAAAATATCTAATAGTAATGGTTATGATAATGATAACCACAACAGGAATAATCATGGTTATGGTGATAGTGTTGTACCTCTACTGCTTGTGATAATGAAAATTTCAACAAAAATATTCTTAATAATGATAAGATCGGTCGCGAAAGTGTGTGTGTGTGCGTGTGTGTTTACAAGTTTCCCTTCTCCTGCTTCTTATTTTTCTTCTTCTTCTTCTCTTCCTCCTCTTTTTCCTCTTCTTCTTCCTTCTCCTCCTCCTCTTCTTCCTCCACCTCCACCTCCACCTCCACCTCCACCTCCACCTCCACCTCCACCTCCACCTCCACCTCCACCTCCACCTCCACCTCCACCTCCACCTCCTCCTCCTCCTCCTCCCCCGCCACTCGACCGCTGCCCACGCACCTTTCCCTCATGCTTAGTGTGTCCGAGCCGTGTGTGGTTGGCAGTGGTTGGCAGCCTCTTCACAGCCTCCGCCACACTCCTGATTGATGGGGCTATAATTGGGGGATGGGAGGAGGGAGGGAGGGAGGGAGGGGGGAGAGGGCAGAGGGAGGAGGGAGGGAGGGAGGTAGGGAGGGAGGGATAGGAGGACTGAGGGAGGGATGGGAGGTGGGAAGGAGGGAGGAGGGAGGGAGGGCTGAGGGAGGGAGGGAGGGAGGGGGCAGAGGGAGAGAAAGAGAAATGTGAAGGAGAGAGAAAGTGGGAGGCAAGAAGCGAGTGCATTAGAGAATGCGAGAGAGAGAGAGAGACAGAGAGAGTGAGAGTGAGAGAGAGAGAGGGGAGGAGAGAGAGAGAGGGGGGAGGAGAGAGAGAGAGAGACAGACAGAGAGAGTGAGAGAGAGAGAGAAAGTAAGATAGTGATAGGACTGGATTTGTCTTTATCAAGAAGAAAAAAAAAATCGACATGTTTCGGAAACCTTGTTCCAGTATAAAAATGTGCTTTCATTTCCTTATTGAATCATTGATGGATTTTGCATATATTTTTTGTTTGTTTGTTTTTTGTTCTGCTGTGATTAGGATGCAAGATCGGGTAGACTTTTGTATAGTTCTTTGTGTATGTGTTTTTTTTCTTCTCTTCATTATTGTTTCCATTTCATTGTAATTATTTTTCATACTGTTATGTTTCTTCTCTTTTCTTTTTCTCTCTTCCTCTCTCTTTCTCTCTCTCCCTCTCTCTCTCTCTTTCTCTCCCTCCCTCCTTCGTTCTCTCTCGTCCTTCTCTCCCTCTCTCTTTCCCTCCCTCCCTCCCTCATCCCCTCCCCTCCTCCCCTTTCTCTCTTTCTCTCACTCTCTCTCTCCCTTCAACCCATTCTCACCACGCGACGCCACGCCGCCCTTAATCACGTACATTCGCCGCATCCCGCCCCATAACAAGGAATAACATCACAAGGGGCGCCACGGACTTATAGCTATTCTCGTCTCCCGCCCTTTTTTTTCGCGGTTCTTTTTGGGGCCCGGGGGAACGATCGTTTTCTGTCACTATTCATCATGGCGAAGCAGTGCGCCGGCGGTTTCGGTGCTCCGAGCCGCACGCGAGGCCGGTTGAGTGCGGTCTCCGGATTAGCTATGGATATGCATGGATTTGGTGTGTGTGTGTGTTTGTGTGTGTGTGTTTGTGTGTCTGATTGTGTGTGTGTATG
>NW_028234411.1:3301004-3323504 GCF_977035675.1 Penaeus japonicus
GGTAGAATGTGTCAGCTGGTTGAATCATCTGTCGGTCACAACCATCTGTTGACGTGAAGGTGGGGAGGGGGTGTGTTACCGAGAAGGAAAAAGTTGTTTTACAAATAGTATTCTTATTTGTTAACAATAATCTTTTTTGTGGATTTTTTTTTCATACTTTCTCTCTCTTTCTCTCTCTCTCTTTCACTCTCTCTCTCTCTCTCTCTCTCTCTCTCTCTCTCTCTCTCTCTCTCTCTCTCTCTCTCTCTCTCTCTCTCCTCTCTCTCTCTCTCTCTCTCTCTCTCTCTCTCTCTCTCTCTCTCTCTCTCTCTCTCTCTCTCTCTCTCTCTCTCTCTCTCTCTCCCTCTCTCCATCTATCCCTCCCTCCCTCTCTCTACCCCCCACCCGCCCTCTTCCCACCCCCTCGGAATATCGCCTTAAATGGACACAGCAGATCACTTTCCCTTTCTCAGAAAATCGTGCAACAATGCCAAACCACCCTGCAACGTTAGATACGAATACTCTATGTTGCATTTACTCGGCGACGATCAATAGAGATTTAATTCAATGAAGAATTATAAAATGAACTCCAGTTGAACTCTCTGTTTCTTTGTTGCATTGTTTGTCCGAGTCTTGCACATTGTTGCACAAGGTCCATGTGAAGACTTTCTGTATCATATTTACTAATTGCAAATACAAGCAGATGCAAAGACACGTAGATAAGTAGAGAGAGGCAGAGTACACTTCTTCGTGTGTTTATGTTGTATTGTGAGCAAGTATCTTTCATATCATTTAACGTAACATAACATATCATTTAACAGAACTGTTTGTCTTATGAAGTTTATAGGATGGGATATATATTCAGAAGAAAGATGATTTTTTTTTTTTTTTTTTTTTTTAATGCCGGATTTGCATGAGAAGTATCAACATCAAAACGAGATGATTGCAACATTCATTCAGATAAGTAAATTATTCCCGGGTATATGCAGGACAAATCAACAGTTTATCTTTTGTTTTTTGTTTTTTGTTTTTCAACCTGTCAGGTTGTGTTAGCAATGAAGTACTCCCCCCCACCGCTACACTGCTCACCCTCCCCTCCCTCCTCCCCTCCCCCCCGCAACTCCTTCCTTCCCACCCTCTCCCCACCCTCCCTCCCTCCCTCGTTCCCTCCCTCCCCTCCCTCCCTCCCACCCTCCCTCCCTCCCTTCCTTCCCTCCCTCCCTCCCATCACCCCCCACCCTCCCTCCCTCCTTCCCACCCTCTCCCCTCCCTCCCTCCCTCCATCCATCCATCCCTCCCTCCCACCATCCCCCCCACCCTCCCTCCACCGTGGCCAGATCTCAACATAAATGTCTTGATATCAGATTGAAAATTTGCAACATCTAGCAAGGAGCTATTGCCTCCCTGGGGTTCCTCTGACAAGCTGTTTAAAAGCCTGACGGCGAGTGGGGTGGGAGGGGGAGGGGGGGGGTAGAGGTTGGAGGTTAGAGGTGGTGGTGGGGGGAGGCGTAGGGGGGTAGGGGTAGGGTAGAGGTGGGGGAGGGGGGTCTAAAGGACGGGAGATGGATGGATTAGGCAGAGGAGAAGGAAAAAAAAAGCAACAAAGAGATTGAAGGAACAAACCATATTGGTTGTACTTTTTTTTTTTTTTTTTTTTTTTTGAGTCGTTACGATTTTTTTTTTTTTTACGTTTCTTTTCTCTTTGTTATTGTTGATGTTGTTGTTCTTGTTGGGAGTCTTAAGGTAGAGTTCTGTATTTGTTTTTTTGTTTTTCGCTTAGAAACGGTAGTCTACTGAACCTGACAGTGGTTGGAATAATGTATTTCTCTGTCCACACACACATACACACACACACACACACACACACACACACACACACACACACACACACAACCACACACACACATATATCTATCTATCTATCTATATATATACGTATATATATATATATATATATATATATATATATATATATATATATATATATATATATATATATAGTCCGAAGCTCAAGCAATCAACATACCAAGGCAGTTTCAATTCCTCTAAGTATCCACAATCCCCCCGCCCCCCACTCCCCCGAAAAAAATACTTTAATCACGAAGATTGGCAACCCTTGTAGAGAGAGAGAGAGAGAGAGAGAGAGAGAGAGAGAGAGAGAGAGAGAGAGAGAGAGAGAGAGAGAGAGAGAGAGAGAGAGAGAGAGAGAGAGAGAGAGAGAGAGAGAGGAAGACGAGAGAGAGAGAGAGAGAGAGAGAGGAGAGAGAGGAGAGAGAGAGAGGAGAGAGAGAGAGAGAGGAGAGAGAGAGAGAGAGAGAGAGAGAGAAAGAGAGAGAGAGAGAGAGAGAGAGAGAGAGAGAGAGAGAGAGAGAGAGAGAGAGAGAGAGAGAGAGAGAGAGAGAGAGAGAGAGAGAAGAGAGAGAGAGAGAGAGAGAGAGAGAGAGAGAGAGAAAGAGAGAGAGAGAGAGAGAGAGAGAGAACAAGAACAGGAAGAAGAAGAAGAAGAGAGAGAGAGAGAGAGAGTTTCTCTAACAGGTCACTTAATTCAAAACTTGAATCCCTGTTTTATCTGATTACTTTTTGTCGGTGGGTGGGCGTGGACGGGTGGGCGGCTACAGACGAGGTGAGGTATAGGTCAGGTTAGTGAAAACTATGATAATTAATAGAAAGATTACAATGGAAGTTGATTTTATTTTTTTGTGTGTTTTATCTACGGACGGCGGGCAGATAGAGAGAAAAGGAGAGGGAGAGGGAGAGGGGGAGAAGGAGAGGGAGAGAGGAAGGGAGCGGGAGAGGAGAGGGAAAGAGAGAGAGAGGGAGAGAAAGAGAAAGAGAGAGAAAAAAAAGAAAGAGAGAGAGAGAGAAAAAGAGATAGATAGATAGACAGATAGAAAGAGAAAGAACGAGTGAAAGAGTTAGATAGATAGAGAGAGAAAAAAATAAATAAAAGTAAGAGAGAGAATTAACGAGATAGTCCCCCCCATACCCTCTCTACTCCCCTCCTCCCCCCCTTACCCCTTTCCTTCCAAAAATAAAGGCCGGAATGAAATAACCCTTTCCTAAGGAAAATCATCCTTATTGCCTCGTTACATCATCGGGTGGGGGTGGAGGGGGGAGGGGGGGTGGGGGCAGGAGGGGGATGGGTAGGAGGTAACCTTAGTGTAAACAAACGTATCTCTGCGTTATTGGTTATTGAGTACGTTATTGCAATCATTACTGTTATTATTAGTGTTACTATTATTATCACCATTATGATCATTATTATTAATGTTGTTATTATCATTATGCTTGTAGCTAGAAAGGAAATTTTTGTATGTGTATTCGTAAATGAGTGTGTGTGTGTGTGTGTGTGTGTGTGTGTGTGTGTGTGTGTGTGTGTGTGTGTGTGTGTGTGTGTTTATATGTCCCTATGATTGTTTGCTTTCCGGAAATCAAGGAAAGAGGGGGAGGGAGAGAGGGGAGAGGGGAGAGGGCTAATGTAGGCCTAAATACACGTAGGTTCAGAGGGGAAGAAAAACAACAAAAACTGTTGCCATGGTGACCGATAAGAGAACTACCGTGAGGGGAATGGTGACCTTGCTGTTGAAATGGACTGACGGTGTGATTAATTGCCTAATTAAGGTAAAAGCGGGCTAGAATTAGGTCGTTTGGCCGTTCGGTTAGTGGTATGGTGTAATTAAGGGTTTGGATGGAGGCGAAAATGATTTGATTAAGTTAATTATTTGCTAATTTACTCTTACTGAATGAAGTGATTTCCTAGTGTTGAAATCAGGATGAAATGCAGACATTTGCAAACCGAAAGTATTTAGAGAATGATCCAGCAAAACATACAGGAAATAAGAAAAGGAATTTGAGATGGCGTGGAGAGCCCATCTGACCAACACGCCCCATGCCGAACGTGAAATACATTCCTGACATAGGCGGCGCAGGTAAAAGCCCGCGCCCATTGTGGCCAGCGAAGAATTCATTCATAAAATAGCATAAGCCAGAGAGCGCGTTCCTCTGGCAACCGGGCGAACGCCGTCCATTCATGAAGGTGTTGGTCGTGCCCTCCCTCCCTCCCTCCCCCTCCTTCTCCCTCCTTCCCCCCGCCCTCTCCGACTGGTCGCCGGCGGGAGAGCTTCTGCGCGGGAAGGCGTGGGTGGCTTGAGTGTATAAGACTCTGGCGGGAGGGGCTGCACGACATCAGGTCATCGGAGCGGTCCCTCCGGTCGTCCTTCGCCTGTTCCCGACCGCGTGCCACTTGGACGACGCCTCACGCTTCGCTTGGCGGCGTCCAGGCCTACCAACCGCGAGTTCTTGAAGAAAAAAAGAAAGAAAAAGAAAGATTACCAACTGTAAGGTTTTTTTACGGCTGCGGACGTCACGTCACGCTGCTGGCTCTGCGCTCTAGTGGTTGATAACTTTCCATCAGTGACTTTCGGAACATCTAATTCCTTGACGTTTGCAAGCTTTGCAATAGTGATACTTGTGCAAGAAACTTCATCTCGAGGCTTGGCCACCACGAGTCAGTGATACTTACAAGAAACAGACGAAACCTACCAACCACAGACCGCAAATCACGGAAACAAGTTGCACTGCACAGCATTGCATTAGTGGCCGGCTATACCCAGACCTCTCATGCTTGCCAACCTCACGCCACCAGTCATGCATACCAAGACAGCACTCCAGGCCTGCCAACCTCATGCATCGTAGTTTCAATCAAAGGCTAGCAATATTTGTTTTCGTTTCAGACCTTTCTTGATATTCCAGTCCGCATCCTTTTCAACATCAATAGCATGACCTGCAAGTTGCCGTTGAGCTCTCTATCTCGTGGATTGCAAAACCGACGACCGCACAGTGCAGAAGCCGCAGACACTGATTCGCTGACTGAGATTTGATATCTGACCTCCTCTTTCCAGTCCCAGTCCCTCCTCCTCCTCCTCCTCCTTCGCCTCTTCCTCGACCTCCGAAGTTATCTTCTTCTCCGTCTTCTTATTCTTCTCCTTCTCCTCGTTTTCTTTCTCCTCCTCTTACTTCTCCTCGTCGTCTTCGTCTTCTTTTTCCTCCTCGTCCCCCTCTTCCTTGTCGTCTTCGTCTTCTTCCTCCTCCACCTCCTCTCTTCTTCTTCCTCCTCCTCCTCCTCCTCCTCCTCCTTGCCGTCGTCTCCGTCTTCTTTCTCCTCCTCTTCTCTTCCTCCTCGTCCTCCTCTTTGCCGTCGTCTTCGTCTTCCTCTTAACCTTCCCTCGCCGACCATCCCATCTGTCTTCATTGAGTGGACGACCTGTTGCGCCACACCACGTGAGACGACCCCCACGCTCCTCCTCAAAGGGGAAAGTCTGCTGGTACGGCACGACACTCCACGAACATCTCCATCGCCTTTTTTTCCTCGACCGCGTCCATTCTCATTTGCCCTCCCTGGAACCCCGAGACTCCCTTCGAAAGCCCCCCGCCCTCACGAAGTCACGTCTTCTGCGCTCGACACCACACCCACATCTGTACCCACATCAGTGCCACACGTCTCCCTGGCACCACCCACATATACCCACATCCTAGCCCTTATTGGTCGTCTCGCCCTCTCTTCCTCAGTGCCTTAGAGTTAGTGCCACTTGCCTGACCTCTGTTGTAGTTCTGCGCCAACGAAGACTCGGGTTGTGTGTGTCTGCTGGGAGATTTCTTGTGGATTAAAGGCGACGTCGGGAAAGTGCGTGAATCCGCTTCGAACTTTGTAAGGTTGAGAATTTGCATGTGTGTGTTTCTTTCTCTGTGTCTCTTTCTTTCTTTCTCTCTCTCGCTGTCTTGTCACTCCCTCTCTATATCTCTCTCTCACTGTCTGTCACTCCTCTCCCTCTCTCTCTCATTGTCTGTCACTCCTCTCTCTCTCTCTCTCTCTCTCTCTCTCTCTCTCTCTCTCTCTCTCTCTCTCTCTCTCTCTCTCTCTCTCTCTCTCTCTCTCTCGCTCTCTCTCTCTCTCTCTCTCAGAATATGATTGTTTTGCTTATATTTTTCTCAAATTCTCAAGGAAATTGTCAATTAAGGTGCCCTATTATTAATAGAAAATTAATTAACTCTGGATATCGCATGGCTTATGAAACGGACACAAAATTACTGTTAATCTTTTTGGATAATACTCTGGAAATGATTATCCAAAACCCTGGAAATACACCCCCAACCCCCCACCTCCCGCCCCTCCTAATTTACGTGAAAACATGTACCAATTCGTTTGTCGGGAGTGACGTATCGCGTACCAGATTTCATAAGAAAAAAAGGAAAAAAAGAAAGAAAAAAAAACTTCTTTACGAAAGATTGGTGCTTGTGGTTGAGATACAGAGTTGAAGAAGAGATCTGTTGAATGTATTGTTCAAGAGTATTACGTCATTCGCGAAAGGTGATATGGCTTTTTTTCTCTCCTGAAGCCGCCATGAACAAAACCCTCATCATGCACGGGAAAACCTGTATCGGAGCCGTGTGTGTGTGTGTGTGTGTGTGTGTATGTGTATGTGTTTGAGTGTGTACGTGTGTGTGTGTGCGCGCGTGTGTATGTGTGCGTGTGTGTGTGTGGTCCGAAGCGCAAGCAATCAACATACCAAGACGTATTTCAATTCCTCTGAGTATTCATAAAACCCCCCTCCCCCCCACCGCCCCCCTCAAAAAGAAAATTTTAAATCATGTAGGTGAAATTACTCGTTTTTGTTTTTTTTGTTTGTTTTTTTTTCTCTTTTTTTAACACAGATTGGCAACCCTGGTAAAAGGAAGAAAGAAAAAAAAATGGCGTTTCTCTAACAGGTCATTTGGTGCTTGAATCACTGGTCTGTCTAATTACTTGTTACCGTTGGGCGGGCGTGGGCGGGTGGGCGGCTACAGGCAAGGCTTGTTTAGTAGAAATGCTAATTGCTAATGGAAAGAGGAGAAGTGGATAGGAAATGAGATTAGAATTTTGTTATTTATTCCATATACGTTTTGTCTATGGCCATCACTGCAAAAATATAAGGAGAGAGAGAGAGAGAGAGAGAGAGAGAGAGAGAGAGAGAGAGAGAGAGAGAGAGAGAGAGAGAGAGAGAGAGAGAGAGAGAGAGAGAGAGAGAGAGAGAGAGAGAGAGAGAGAGAGAGAGAGAGAGAGAGAGAGAGAGAGAGAGAGAGAGAGAGAGTGAGAGTGAGAAAGTACGTGTGTGTGTCCCCACGATTATTTGCATTCCGGAAATCAAGGAAAAAGGGGGAGGGGGTTAGCGTAGGGAAAGGAAAAAACTGTTGCCATGGTGATCGATAAGAGAACCACCGTGAGGGGAATGGTGACCTTGTTGTTGAAATGGACTAACGGTGTGATTAATTACCTAATTAGGGTAAAAGCGGGCTGGAATTTAGGTCGTTTGGCCATTCGATTAGTGGTATGGTATAATTAAGGGATTGGAAAGAATGCGATTGATTTCATTATTTGCTAATTACTCTTAGTGAATAGAGTGATTTCCTAGTGTTGAAATCAGTATGACATGCAGACACATGTACATTATTTCAAATCGAAAGTATTTGCAGAACGATCCAGCAAAACATACAGAAAATAAGAAAAGGAATTTGAGATGGCGTGGAGAGCCCATCTGACCAACACGCCCCATGCCGAACGCGAAATACATTCCTGACATAGGCGGCGCAGGTAAAAGCCCGCGCCCATTGTGGCCAGCGAAGAATTCATTCATAAAATAGCATAAGCCAGAGAGCGCGCTCCTCTGGCAACCGGGCGAACGCCGTCCATTCATGAAGGTGTTGGTCGTGCCCTCCCTCCCTCCCTCCCTCCCCCTCCTTCCCCCTCCCTCCCCCGCCCTTCGGCGGTAGGTCTCCTGCGCGGGAAGGCGTGGGTGGTTTGAAGTGGGTTCTCTTGTCGTCCTTTGCCATCGGCCAGCCCGCCCAGGCCTGCCAACCACGAGTTTTAGAAAAGACAGGGTTACCAACTGGGAAATTTAGGGCTGCAAACCTCACGCCATCGGTGTGAGGTTTGCATTTTAGTGGTGATGAGATTTCCATCAGTGCCTTTCGAATATTTATCTTTTTGACTGTCGGCTTTGCGACAGGGATACTTACACAAGAATCATCAGCTTGAGGCTTAGTCACCGGGTGAACTCTACCAACCACAGACCGCAAATCACGAAACGAAGATACACGACACAGCACTGCATTTGTAACGAGCTCTACCTTCTCATGGCAGTCAACCTCAAGCCAGCCAAGCCTTGTACCAAAGACAACATTCCAAGCCAGCCAGCTCTTCATAGATCACAAAACCTCGTCCTGGCTTCATTTCTCACCTGGCTTGTTGTGCATGGCTTTTCCTTTCTCCAGTGCATTGGTGTTATTATCATTCTCATGATTTCTGTTTTACTTCTGCGTCGACGAAGATTCAGGTCGCGATTGTGTTTTTGGGTAGTTTTTTTTTTTTTTTGGTGGATTAAAGATAATATGACTCAACTTTGAGCTTTGTGAGGTTCATAATTTGTGGGGGTTTTTTTATTTGTATTTTCTCTCTCTTTCCGGATATGATTTTTTTTTATTATATTGACTGGTTCATTTGTAGATTGTAAGAAAACTGACCATACTTTTTTTTGTATTTATTTTTATTCTATGGGAGAATATATAAAATCAGATATCTTGATCCTACCAAAAGAATAATCAACCCTGAATTTCGTGTGAGTTACGATCTTATAATCTTTTGGATAATACCATGGAAATGATTATCCCAAACCCCCCAAAAACAGAGTATATTTATAAAGAAAAAAAAAATCTTCGCCACAGATTGATACTTGTGACTGAGATAAAACCACCTTCGGCAAAATCCACGATGCACGTGAAAATCTGCATTGAAATCATGCTGTCATTAGTTTCAGGGAAAATATGGTTGATTTAAATCTTGTATTGTTAATCTTAATTAAATCGGAATATTATGTCTTGTTTATATTGGAATGCGAAGGTATACTAGGTTGCAGAGAGAGAGAGAGAAAGAAAGAGAAAGAGAGAGAGAGAGAGAGAGATAGTCAGGTTTGTGATGAAGTCTACGGGAAGTGTGGTGAAACTTTCATGAAATTACGATTTGTGAATTCTTTCATATATATATATATATATTTTTTTTTTTCTAATAATTAACTCCTTTCTTTTTTTTCTTTTTTTTTCTCATTATATCTATCTTTGCCTGATCGTTCGTACACACACACACGCGCCCACACAATTTTTTTTTTTTTTTTTGATATTATTCAAATATATACATTTGATATGATAGATACACACATGCACACACACATAGAGAGAGAGAGAGAGACAGATACAGAAACATAAAAACACAGAAACAGACAAACAGAATAAGATAAACAGCTACAGAGAGAAAAGAAAGAGAACAAAACGAAAAAAAAACATCAAATCATCCAGACACATCCACATCAGAACACATCAAATTCAATACGAAAAACCAAGCGACACCACCCTTCCCCACCCCCTCCCCCACCCCTCAAAAAAAAAAAAAAAAAAAAAAAAAAAAGAAACTAAAAGACTACACGTATCAAGAGCGATCATGTTACGTGTCTTGCCAATTGGCCAGTCGATGCAGCCAATGAGATAATAGGACAGCGATCAAGTGCTAATGATGTCACAAGCTCTTGCATTACGGGTGAGAGAAGACGCGGGCGGGCGGGCGGTGAAGGGCGGGCGGACGGGAGGTGAAGGGTGGGAGGTGAAGGGCGGACGGGTGGACGGGAGGTGAAGGGCGGATGGGTGGGTGGGCGGGCGGCGTTGTGGATGATGATGATGATTAAGATGGCGAACGTGATGATGATGATAAATATGATGATGACGATAACGATTACGAAACTGGAAGAGGAGGAGAAGAGGAATGAAAAAACGAAAAAAATCAAAGAAAGAGAAAGAGGATTCACCAGAGATGATCATCGGTCAGAGGCGGGTAGTGAGCACCGAGCACTAGAAAGCGAGCACCGAGCACTGAGCACCGGGTAACGAGTAGCAGTTAGCGAGCTGTGAGTACCAGGTAGTGAGCACCGAGCACTGAGCACCAGGTAGCGAGCACCGGGTAACGATTAGCAGTTGAGCGAGCTGTGAGCACTAGGTAGTGAGCACTGAGCATCGAGTAGCGAGCACCGAGTACCGAGCACCGAGCCCCAAACACCAGATAGCAAGCACCGACGTAAACCTACGGGTACCGAGGACCGAGGCAGGGAGAGGGTAGCGGGCGGGTAGCGGTCGAACAGCGGGCGGGCAGCGGGCGGGTGTCCTGGTCCTGCCCACATTTCCATTCAGACGCCTAAATGCATGACGTCCTTTTCCTGCGGGCGTCGGGTCGTGCCTGAACCACTCTACGTCATGAGGGTCAATCGCACTCGATCGATTCGGAATAAAATCGTGAAAAGGGGAAGGCCACAGGGGGAGAGGGAGGGGGAGGGATGGATGGAGAGGGAGGGTAAGGGAGAAGGATGGAGGGGGAGGGAGGGAAGGATGGAGAGGGAGGGTAAGGGAGATGGATGGAGGGTAAGGGAAGGATGGAAGGTAAGGAAGAAGGGTGAAGAGTAAGGGAGAGTAAGGGAGAGGGAGAGAAAGGAAGGGAGAGGGAAAGAAAAGAAGGGAGAGGTAAAGAAAGAAAGAGAGGGAGGGAGGTATAGAAGTAGAGAGAAAGAGAGAGACAGAGACAGAGACAGATAAAAAGATAAAAATTAAAAGATAATTACCGTATACATCGGTGTTTAATTTAGTGCAAAAGAATAGACGAATCGAATTAATTTCCCTTTGATGCGTTTACAGCTGAAGACCTGAATTTCGATGGGCGATCAGATACAAAGTTAATTGGTTGGCAATTTTTTTTTTCAGGCTAATAAAGCGGTGATTCATCAGTGATCAATGTGTATGCTTGATATCAATTCTATAAAAGAAACTTATTTCGTGTTGCATGTTGCTGCAGTGCCTTAAATGAAAACAACAATAAAGAAGAAATATAGAGAATGAGTGGGAAAATGATAAGAAAAAAAGGAGAGAAATTTGGTTTGGGGAAATGCCTCTCTCAGACCTGTATTTTTTCTCCGTTGTTCAGTTCCCCCCAACAACCCCCTCCCCCCCTCCCCCTCCTCTCTCTCTCTCTCTCTCTCTTTCGCTCGATCTCTGTCTCTCTGTGTCTCTCTCTCTCTCTCTCTCTCTCTCTCTCTCTCTCTCTCTCTCTCTCTCTCTCTCTCTCTCTCTCTCTCTCTCTCTCTCTCTCTCTCTCTCTGTCGCATCACTTTTACCCCCCCACAGTTTCTTTCCCCCCGTTTGTCTCTCCTCCCCCTCCCCCTCCTCCTCCTACTTTCCACGTCTCAAGCCCCCTCCTCCCCTTACCCTCCACCCCCTCCTCCTTCCTCCCTCTATGCCCAAGCCCCCCTTCCTCCACCCCCCTCTACCCCCCTCCCCCCCACCCCTCCCTCACCCCTCCTCCCTTCTCCCATTCCCCCCTCACCCCTCTCTCCCCATTACCCCCACCCCCCACCTCACCACAAGATTCCCTCATCACCAAAACCTTTTTCTTTCTCTTTTCAGGGCATCCGGCGAACCGGAAGTGACCCGGAGGCAGAGACGAGAAGGTGGAGCGGTGACCTCACGCCGGTGTGACCTTCCCCAGCAGCAGGAGCAAGAGCAGGAACAGAAGCAGAAGCAGGAGAAAAAACAGGAGAAAAAACAGGAGAAAAAACAGGAGAAAAAACAGCAGGAACAAGAACAGGAGAAAAAACAGAAACAGAAGTCCCGACACTGCTACTACCACCACTATCACTATCACCATCACCATCACCACACTCACCATCACCGTACTCACTATCAAAGTCGAAGTCAAGAGCATCCGTGCCATGGCTTTGTAGAGACCGCCATTCAACATGCTTTTTAGTAACAAAATGACCCTAATCTTGGTAAGTAATTTTCGTGTTTTTTTTTTTAGCTTTTTTTTTTTTGGGGGGGGGGGGGATGTCTGATTTTTCTTTATGTTCTTCCGTTGTGTGTTTTTTTTCTTCTTCTTCTTTTGTGTGTGTGGTTGTGTGTTTGTGTGTGTATTTGTGTGGTTGTTTGTGGTTGTGTGTTTGTGTGTGTGTATGTGTGTGTGTATTATTGACTCAATGTGTGAGTCTGTGTGTGTGTTTGTGTGTGTGTGATTGTCTCAGTGTGAATCTGTGTGTGTGTGTGTCCGTGCGTGTATGTATGTGTGTGTATGTTTGCGTGTATGTGTGTGTGTGTGTGTGTGTGTGATGCGCTCGTGGAAGTTTATATGAAAAAATGGAAACAAATTGTAGTTCGAGAGACACGATCATTCTTTTATTGGAAGGAAAATCGAATTCAATTGCACCTTATTGCCAACATTGCACACAGAAAACCCCATGGAAAACGCAATGCCGACAAGACACCGAAATACACGAGTAAAAAGTGTGCTAAAATGTGTTTTTTTTATTATCTTTTCCTGTAATATAGGAGGATATTAGTTTCACCGCAAAAAGGTGAAAGGAGAGAGAGAGATTTTTCACTAGTTAGCTTCACCGTTCAGTCCAGGAGAGGAATTAGCTTCACCGTTCAGTCCTGAAGGGAAGTTAGCTTCACCGTTCAGTCTAGGAGGCGAGTTAGCTTCACCGTTCAATTTAGGTTGGGAGTTAGCTTCACCGTTCAGTCCAGGAAGAGTTAGCTTCACCGTTCAGTCTAGGAGGCGAGTTAGCTTCACCGTTTAGTTTAGGAAGAGAGTTAGCTTCACCGTTCAGTCTAGGAGGCGAGTTAGCTTCACCGTGTGGATGGATGATAGCCTAATCGGTCCGCCATCTTGACACTCCGTAAGGTCGAGTCCATACTGGGAGACCGACAGATTTTGATCTCTAAATGCCTTTCTCGTGGCACCAGCATACCCTTCAGTCTCTGCAATAATGATAAATACTTTTTTTTTCCTTTTTGAGGGGAGGGGTTAGCTTGTTTTCTCTCTATCACTTCTTTTGATAAATGTGATAGGAATCGAGGCAGTTATATGTGTTATTCGACACTGTTTTGCTATTTCCTTTGTCTCTGTTTCTGTCTGTCTCTGTTTCTCTTTCTTTTTCTCTTTTTTTTCTCTTTCTCTCTCTCTCTCTCTCTCTCTCTCTCTCTCTCTCTCTCTCTCTCTCTCTCTCTCTCTCTCTCTCTCTCTCTCTCTCTCTCTCTCTCTCTCTCTCTCTCTCTCTCTCTCTCTCTCTCTCTCTCTCTCTCTCTCTCTCTCTCTCTCTCTCTCTCTCTCTCTCTCTCTCTCTCTCTCTCTCTCTCTCTCTCTCTCTCTCTCACTCTCTTTCTTTCTCTCTCGCTCTCTCCCTCTCACTTAAAGAGAGTGGGAGAGACACATACATACATACAGACAGACAGACAGACAGACAAGCAGACACACAGAATAAACAAACAGAAAAGACAAACAGACAGACACACACACAGACAAACAGACAGCCAATCTAACAGACAGACAGAACAAGACCTCATCCTATACCTTCCTCGCATCATTAGCCCCACATGCGTCACGTCACGGGTACGAAATCAAACAAACAAACGTGTTAAAAAAAAAAAAAAGGATAAAAGACAAAGCAGTGAGAATGAAAGAGAGGTTTAAAAAGAAAGAAAGAAAGAAAGAAAAGAAAAAGCAGTAAAAATGAAAGATTGGTTTAAAAAGAAAGAAAGAAAAAAAAAACAGTGAAATGAATGAGAGGCTTAAAAGAGAGAGAGAGAGAGAGAAAAAGAGAGAGAAAGAGAAAGAGAAAAAGAAAGAGAGAGAGAGAAAGAGAGAAAGAAAGAGAGAGAGAGAGAGAGAAGAGAGAGAGAGAGAGAGAGAGAAAAGAGAGAGAGAAGAGAGGAAGAGAGAGAGAGAGAGAGAGAGAGAGAGAGAGAGAGAGAGAGAGAGAGAGAGAGAGAGAGAGAGAGAGAGAGAGAGAGAGAGAGAGAGAGAGAGAGAGAGAGAGAGAGAGAGAGAGAGAGAGAGAGAGAGAAAGAGAGAGAAGAAAGAGAGAGAGAAAAGAGAAAGAAAGAAAGAAAGAAAGAGAGAGAGAGAGAGAGAGAGAGAGAGAGAGAGAGAGAGAGAGAGAGAGAGAAATACGAAGTAGAACAGGTGCATCTCGAGACAGGTGGTTTTAGGTGGCGCTATGAAGGGAAGGTGGCTTAAGGATAGTGCACTATTGTCGGAACAAATAGATTTGATAGACAGGTAGTTAATTAGGGCTGATGGTGTTGACTCCACTAAACGCAACCGACTCGGGTTTTACTCCCCCCCTCCCCCCCTTCCCCCACCCCGATCTTTTTTATGTCTTGTCTTGTTCCTCTCTTTCGGTTCCTTTTATTTTGTTTGTGTTTTTTTTTTCATTCGTTGTCTTTGTTTGTATATCTGTCTGTCTCTCTTTCTCGTACTGTTCTCGCTATCTCTCTTTTCTCATACTAATCTCATTATCTTTCTCTCTCTCTATCTATCTACCTCTCTCTCTCTCTCTCCCTGTCTTTCTCTCTCTCTCTCTCTCTCTCTCTCTCTCTCTCTCTCTCTCTCTCTCTCTCTCTCTCTCTCTCTATTATTCATATCCCTTTGTCCATGTGTTTGCATCGTCTGTTTTCCAACTATACCGTAAATTGTTTATACTTTTACACTTTGAACTTAATACATACTACACCCATACTTGCACATATTTAAACATACCACACACATATTTACACATACAACATACATACTTGCACACACACATACTTGACATACTACACACATACTTACATATGCTACACACATACTTGCACATCCTTGCTCATACTACACAAATACTTACACATACTAGCACATACTACACACATACTGCCATATACTACACAAATACTTACACATACTTGCACACACTACACACATACTTACACATGCCACACTTTCAAACACCTATAACCTCCCTCAGCAAAAGCTTCAGATTCGACGTGATCGAAACATTGATCGTATAATCGTGAGAGAGAGATAGAGAGGGAGAGAGATAGAGACACAGAGAGATAGAAAGGTAGAGAGGTAGAGAGAGAAAGAGGGAGAGACGTAAAGAGGCAGAGAGGTAGAGACTCAGAGATTCAGAGAGATAGAAAGGAAGAGAGATAGATATATAGATAGATAGATAGATAGATAGATAGATAGATAGAGAGAGAGAGAGAGAGAGACAGAGACATAGAGGTAGAGAGGTAGAAAGGGAGAGAAATAGAGACGCAGAGAGATAGAGACGGAGAGACGCAGAGAGGAAGAGAGGAAGAGACGCAGAGACGCAGAGAGATAGAAAGAAAGAGAGGAAGAGACGCAGAGAGATAGAAAGAAAGAGAGGAAGAGACGCAGAGAGATAGAGAGGAAGAGAAGGAGAAAGGGAGAGAGATAGAGACGCAGAGGGATAGAAAGGAAGAGAGATAAAAAGGAAGAGAGGGAGAAAGGGAGAGAGGCAGAGACGCAGAGACGCGAAGAGGCACAAAAGCCGACGGGAAGACACGGCGCGGCGACCGGAGGCTCCCTTTGTGAAAACGTCTCTGGACCGCGGCCGTCTATACATGTCCTCCAAGAGCGATATTTACGGTCAGATTCCTCGCGTCAACGGCAGTGGCGGTGGCGGTGGCGGTCGGTGGCGGCTTCTCTTGATTCTATTCTGCCCCCCTCCCCCCCCTCCTTCTCCTTCTCCTTCTGCCCCCCTCTCCCTGCTTCATTCTTTTCCTCTCCTTCTGCTTCTTCCCCTTCCCCCTCCTACTCCTTCCTCCTCCTCTCCCTCTGCTTCTCCCACCCCTCTCTTTCTGTCCCCCTCTCCCTGCTTCATTCTTTTCCTCTCCTTCTCCTTCTTCTTCCCCCCCTCTCCTTCTCCTTCCTCCTCCTCTCCTTCTGCTTCCCCCCCCCCCTCTCCTTCTCATTCTGCCCCTGCTTCATTCTCCTTCTCCTTCTCCTTCTTCCCCTGCTTCATTCTCCTTCTCCTTCTCCTCCTTCTCCTTCTTCCCCCCTCTCCCTGATTCATTCTTTTCCTCTCCTTATTTCTTTGACTCCTCTTCCTTCTTCTTCTTTTGGTTCTCTGTTTGGTACAGCCATCTTTTTTGTGTTTTTTCTTCTTTCTTCCTTCCTTTTTCTTCTTATTATTATTATTGTTATTATCTACAGTATTATTATTCTTTCTCCTCCATTCTTTTCTTCACCTTCCCCTCCTCCTCCATCTCTTCCTCTTCCTTCTACTTTTCTATCTCCTCCCTCCCCCTCCTCCTCCTCCTCCTTCTCCTCTTCGTCTTCCTCCGCATTCCATCCAATATTATTCTTCCTCCTCCTCTTCCTCTTCCTCTTCCTCCACTTCATCCTCCATTCCATCCAATATCATTATTCCTCCTCCTCTTCCTCCTTCACCTCCCTTTCCTCCTCCTCCTCTTCCTCCTTCTGTTCCTCCTCCTCCACCTCATCCTCCATTCCAGCCCCCCTTCCCCCCTCCCCCCTCCCCCGCTACCTATATTCGCTGACATATTCAATCCCTCGCCATCCCCTTTGCCCCCCCCCCACCCACCCCCTACCCCACACATACACTTTACCTTAGGCCATTGTAAAGGTCATTATTTAAATTGGGATGTCGTCTGACCCCCGCCCCCCCTCCCCCCTATTCTCGCTTCCTTTCTCCCCCCCCCCTCCCCTCTTCTTCCCCCCACTAAGGTCTTCCGATGTCTCCCCACAAGGAGGGGGAGGGACGGAGGGAGGGAGAGGGGATAGGGTAGTAGGGAGAGGGGGGAGGAGGAGGAGGGGAAGGGGAAGGGAAGTGTGGAGAGGGGGGTGTGAATCAAAGAGACTAGGCCTATAAGAACGAGGGGAGGGAGAGAAAGGTAGAGGATAGGGAGGGAGAGAAAGGGAGGGGGAGGGAGGGAGGGAGGGAGAGAAAGGTAGAGGATAGGGAGGGAGAGAAAGGGAGGGGGAGGGAGGGAGAAAAAGGAAGGAAGGAGGGAGGGAGAGAGAAAGGGAGTAGGGTAGGGAGCGAGAGAAATGAAGGGGGAGGGAGGGAGAGAGAAAGGAAGGAGGGGAAGAGGGGGAACGGGGGGGGGGATTAGCAGGTGGGTCGAACTAAGGTGAGCGGTATGCGAAGTCGATCTTTTTTTCCCTTTTATACTCGGAAGATGCGAGCTAATTATCAACGGGCATAGAAATCGGCCGTAAAATTATAGAGAGAGGGAGAGGGAGGGAGGGAGGGGTGGGGTGGGGAAAGGAGAGGGGAGGGAGGGAGGGTAGGGTGGGGGGGGATAAGGAGAGAGGGGGAGGAGGAGAGAGGGAGAAAATGTCACACTCATACACGCACGCACGCACACACATACACACACACACACGCACACACACACACACACAAACACACACACACACACACACACACACACACACACACACACACACACACACACACACACATACACACACACACACACACACACACACTGACACATCCTTTGAATATTAATATCTAAGAATATAAGTCGTAGAAGTCAAATCCAGTGTCCACAAATACCATTAAGTGCAAAGGAGGTTCGACTGAATGGCATTTCAGTGAGCGTAAGATCATGTGTGCGAAAGTGAGCGAAAAATTGCGAAAAAAAGGAAGGAGCAGAAGCAGGGTGTCAAGGTGACCCTGTTTGGCAATTTGCTCACACCGGATTTTGCGGATCAGGCGTTGGTAATGCTGTCATCTTTCTGTCTCGCTCTCATGCTCTCTTGGTCTGTTTCTTCCCCTTTCGCTCTTTCTTTCTCTTTCTTTCTTTCTCTCTCTCTCTCTCTCTCTCTCTCTCTCTCTCTCTCTAACATCATCTCTCTATCTCTCTCTCTCTCTCTATCTATCTATCTATCTATCTATCTATTTCTTTCTCTCTCTTTCTCTCTCCCATCTCTCTCTCTCCCTTTCTCTCTCTCCCCTTTCCTCTACTCTCTCACTCTCCCCATCTCTCTATCTCTCCCCTTCTCTCTCTCTCTCTCTCTCTCTCTCTCTCTCTCTCTCTCTCTCTCTCTCTCTCTCTCTCTCTCTCTCTCTCTCTCTCTCTCTCTCTCTCTCTCTCTCTCCTCCCTCCCTCCCTCCTTCCCTCTCTCTCTCTCTCTCTGACAGCAACAATAATGACACGATTAATGACCCATATTGTCATTACTATATATATATTAGTATACTGGTAAACATAAGGTTAACATCACGTCTCCCTCCATCTTACCGTGTATAGGGAAGGAGTTACTGTCGCGTTGACGGCACTAACTATGGCACTGAGTTTTGGGAACGTAATTTCCCTCCTCATACATTTATCCATTTTTTTTTGTTTTTGTTTTGTTTTTGTTTTTTGACTCTTATTATGCCCTTTTTTGCATATTCGTTAGCCTTCCCATGCCCTTACTCTCTCTGACTCCCTGTTGCTTCCTCATTCTTCCTTTTTTTCTATCTTCCTATCCTTCTTCTCTGTGTTGTTCCCTTCTTAATCTCTTCCTTGACTCCTCCCATTCCCTCTTTGCCTCTCTTAATCTCCTCTTCCCTTTCTTTTCTCTTCCTTTCCCTCCTTCCCCTTCCTCTTGGGACTCTCTTTCCTCTCCTTATACCCTTCCTACTTTTACCACCTCCCCCCCTCCACCCCCGCCACCTTGTCGTCCCTTATATCTCCCTTATCCCTCCCTTAGTCCTCCCTTAGCCCTCCCTCAGCCCTCCCTTAGTCCTCCCTTAGCCCTCCCTTATCCCTCCCTTAGCCTTCCCTTAGTCCTCCCTTAGCCCTCCCTTAGCCTTCCCTTAGTCCTCCCTTAGCCCTCCCTTAGCCCTCCCTCAGCCCTCCCTTAGCCCTCCCTTAGCCCTCCCTTAGCCCTCCCTTAGCCCTCCCTTAGCCCTCCCTTAGCCCTCCCTTAGCCCTCCCTTAGCCCTCCCTTAGCCCTCCCTTAGTCCTCCCTTAGCCCTCCCTTAGCCCTCCCTCAGCCCTCCCACCCTTAGGGTCAGCATACCTCAGGGAGCATCAGTCTTGTGTTTGTTGGAGTGATTAGCACTCACTTCTCAGGCGCCGCTGTGCACACGAGGAGGGAGGGAGAGAGAGAGAGAGAGAGAGAGAGAGAGAAAGAGAGAGAGAGAGAGAGAGAGAGAGAGAGAGAGAGAGAGAGAGAGAGAGAGAGAGAGAGAGAGAGAGAGAGAGAGAGAGAGAGAGAGAGAGGGGGGGGGGTAGACAGATAGAGGGAGAGAGGGGGGATAGATAGATAGATAGAGGGAGGGAGGAAGGGAGATGAGGGAGAGAGGGGCGAGGATAGATAGATAGATAGATAGAGGGAGGGAGGGAGGGAGGGAGAGGAGGGAGGGAGGAAGAGGAGGGAGGGAGAGAGAGAGAGAGGGGGGGGGGTAGATAGATAGAGGGAGAGAGGGGGAGTAGATAGATAGAGGGAGGGAGGAAGGGAGATGAGAGAGAGAGGGGGGAGGATAGATAGATAGATAGATAGAGGGAGGGAGGGAGGGAGGGAGGTAGAGGAGGGAAGGAGGAAGAGGAGGGAGAGAGGGGGGATAGATAGATATAGGGAGTGAGGGGGGATAGACAGATAGATAGAGGGAGGGAGGGAGGTAGAGGAGGGAGATAGGGGGGAGGATATATAGATAGAGGGAGGGAGGGAGATGAGGGAGAGAGGGGGGAGGATAGATAAATAGAGGGAGAGATAGAGGGATAGAGGGATAGAGGAAGGGAGGGATAGAAGGATAGAGGAGGGAGGAAGAAAGAGGAGGAGTAGATGAATATATAGAGGGAAGGGAGGGAGGGAGGGAAGGAAGGATAGTAGGAAGGAAGAATATATATATATATACATATGTGTGTGTGTGTGTGTGTGTGTGTGTGTGTGTGTGTGTGTGTGTGTGTGTGTGTGTGTGTGTGTGTGTGTGTGTGTGAAGAGATGAGATAAAGTCTACGGGAAGCGTGATGAAACTTTCATAAGACGACGATTTTAGAATTCTTTCGCATGCATATATTTTTTTCTGTCTCTCTCAGTCCCTGAGACACACACACACACACACACACACACACACACACACACACACACACACACACACACACACACACACACATTCACCCACACACACACGCACACACACATTCACCCACACCCACACCCTCCCCCTCCTCTTCCACCTCCCCACCCTCTCCCCCACACACCCCACCCCTTCCCACCTCCCCTCCCCCCCTACTCCCCACCCTCCCACACAGAGGCAACGTGTTAATCAACTTTGGATTCGTTTACAACCCTAAATTACATCCTAAGACTCTGCTACGTAGCGGTCTCTTTCTTCCCGCTAACTTTGAGCGAGAACATCCCAGGTATTAGGACTTAGCAAAGTCGGTATTGCTTGAGTTTCTAATTGGACACATGTCAAGTTGCAGGTTGCAGGTCGCAGGTAACGAATCTGCGGTCCATATTAATGAGGGTTAAATATACCTTGATCATTTCATTCGATCTTGACGTTTATGGAGAGAGAGAGGGGAGGAGAGGGCGAGAAGGAGAGAAGGGGAGAAGGGGAGAAGAGGAGAGGGGGAGAAGGGGAGAGTGTGGGAGTGAGAAAGAGATAGGGAAAGGGAAAGAGAAAGATAGATAGAGAGAGAGAGCGATAGAGAGAGTGAGAGAGTGAGAGAAAGAAAGAGAAAGAGAAAGAGAGAGAAAGAAAGAGAAAGAGAGAGAAAGAGAGAGAAAAAAAAGGGAGAAAGAGAAAGAGAAAGAGAGAGAGAAAGAAAGAAAGAAAGAAAGAGAAAGAGAGAGAGAGAGAGAGAGAAAGAAAGAAAGAGAAAGAGAGAGAGAGAGATGAGAAGTCTGTGGCATGACTGTCAAGAAAAGTAAGTATTTGTGTGTGCGTGCCTATGTGTGTGTTTATGTGCGGTTATAAGTGTTTGCGTATGTATAGGAAATGTATTTGTGTACGTGTCTATCTCTCGGTGTACATCTTTGCCACGCGTGTTTACATATATCGGTTTATGTATATGTGTCTTCATAGGTACATATATATAGGCATAGTTCCCTTGTGTGGCTACGTATCCGCATGTGTGTTTGCATTATTGCAATTGCGAATAGGCATACATACCTGCGTATACACCTCATGCACCTCATACACCTCATAGACTCGAAGGCATCCGTCAGTGTTGCCAATGACAGAGTTCAAGACAAATTACGCCATGTGGGTCTCCTTGGGCGCTGCACATGACTGCAACATAGCTCATAGGGGGGATGGGGGGAAGGGGGAAGGGGGAAGGGGGAGGGGGGGGTTATTTTTCAACAGCGACCTATCTTGGCCAGTCACGTAAGGTAAATATAAGTGAGGAAAGATGCCACCACGTGCCTTGCAATCTCTGCCAATGCGGTGAAGAAAATAATAATGGACAAACATACAGGTGGATAAAGTTACACATTGATTGATAATTATGCGAGTCGATATACAGCTGTATAAATCAAAATGGAAAATAGATCAATGAATAAACTAACACATGTAAGATTATACAAGCAAAATTATATATAATAACGATCTATAAAAAAACATTGTATAAAAATATAGCTATAATGAACCAAGTATCCGAATTTTTACATATATACATATACAAAATCATCTACACTTTTTTAATGGTTATGATGATAATGATGATGATGATGATGATGATGAGGAGGAGGAGGAGGAGTAGGAGGATGGTGATGGTGATGGTGATGATGAGGATGATGATGATGATGATAGTGAAAATGATGATAACAGAGATGATAATGATGAAAATGACAATAATAATTATATTGATAATAATAATGACAATAATGATAATACTGATATGATAACAAAGATGATGATGAGGCTAATGATAATAATAAATATAATGATAAAGATATTGATAATAAGACCCCGACTCAAGATCTTTTTTATATGATTAATGTTAAAAAAGAAAAAAAAAACAAATTATTTTTTCCTGCAAATCGTCATGCCTAAAAAAAATCAAAAGATTTCAGAGCCGCGTCCCCCCCCTCTCAAAAAAAAAAAAAAAAAAAATCTGAGAACACTATTCGACACCCCTACATACAAGCTCCCTAACCCCGTCTAACCCTAACGGTACTAGAAGCTTACAAGTAGCCGACAGACAAGTCAATTAAGGGCAAAAACAAAGGTAATTAGAGACAGAGAGACAATAGGTATGTCAGAGAGAAAGAGGTAGTTTTGAACATGAAAGAACTTGAGAACAATGAAAGAAAAAGTTTTTTTTTTTCTTTCTTTTTATTATTATTATTAACGATATTCAGAATTCCATTTTTTTTAACTGACCTGACCTGACCTGATTTGACCCGTTGATCTGGGAGATTCTAGATTAGCTGATGACTGGCACTTATCATTATTTCTATGATCAAGGAGACAGTTAATTAAATCAACAGATATGAAACTGCTTTGAGATTGGAATGATATTTCTGATAATCAAAATAATTATATGAATCATAATCAAGCGACGCTGCTCGACCCTTGTCGGTCATTATCAAAGGATATCAAAAGAGTAGGTTTAACTTCATCTAATTGGAAAGGATATATTTTG
>NW_028234411.1:3338504-3346004 GCF_977035675.1 Penaeus japonicus
TCTTTTCAAATGCTATATAGGCAAGGAGTTTTGAAGCTCTAACAGCATTTCTCGAGGCAAAGCATTCCAACATCAGCCTAGAGACTTGTCTTTCGGTGTTCTCATTGAATAACTAGAAATTGGCTTCTCTAGAATGAAAAACATCATACCTGCATTTCTTTTGTTTCCATTCTGATCTTGTGTGGGGACCTGTATATTAGGGCATCAATATTTCAACACACCATTGGGTGAAAAAGTGATTTTGCTGACTTTGCCCTTTTGTCCCTGTAGTAGATGGTGACTGCACTTACATATATGAGAAGAAAGGTAAAATATTTTCTTACCTAAAAAGACTATGCAATATTTTTGTTACTAATTGGATTGATGAAACAGATTGCAAGTATCACCCTTGACCAAACAGACAATATCCATGGCTTTGCTAATATTTTGCATATAAAAGTGACAAAGCATGTCAGTAATTTTTCCAATTCAAATGACCCAGCCAGGGTTATGGAGTCGTACAGTGTAAACAATAAGTTGCGTTAGAATTTGTGGCATGGGTGAATAACTTTTTCTTTATTCCCTTTTTTCCACCCGCATTTTGTCGGTCAGAATTTTAGATCTGTTTTGGTTTATAGATCTGTTCCAAACTCCTGGTATGAGGGTTTCTCATTCTCTTGAGATAATCTTGAAGATATGTTTCAGCTTGGTCGTTCTATAGCTTTCACCTCGGCCATCAGCCAGGGGGTATAACAGGTCCAAGGGAGGTTTTTCATCAAGAAAGAGGTTTAAGACTCAAAACCTGGATAAAGGTTTGCAGTAAAGTCTGGCCTTCCTCATACCACATCCTATCCTTATTTCTATGTAGGCAGGATATATATAGAAAGAAGCTAACTAGTTCAGCAGCACTTTGTACTTCTTTTGCCAGAATAAATTCTAAATATCTTGTCACTAAACAAATTTTCATCAGTTATAAATTGTCTCAAGTAATAGTTACAATGACCAATTTAGAACTATGAGTGTCTGCATCATAACTCAATACTTTCATTTTCTGTTTTCACTTACAGGGCAGAGACAAAAGAAACAAAGTATATGAAATCCATATATTCAAATCTAAATTTCTTTTATGATTTATGAAGGTTTACACATTTATGGAAGCACCCATTCTACCATGCAATGCCCTTCATAAAGATAACATACAGAAGGAGAATTTGTAATAAAGCCAAATCAGTATAATTTTTCCTAAAAGCTGCAACATAGACGTAACTTTTTATAAAAATAGTCTTAGGATAAATCACCTACTCGTACTATATAATTTGTCAATGTATAGAACTCCATGTAAAAAAAAAAAATTGTAGAACAATATGATAAAACCATGCATAGCATTCACTAGACTCTACCATGTGTTTGTGAGATTCTGTTTTATTCAATGATTAGAAATATAATAAATCTAACAATCACCGATGTTGATGCTTTATTTGAGCATATCGCATATTGTTCTCACTTAGGATATGGCAGGACACGGTTAGAAAAGACTGACCAAGTAATTTCCGTAAAATGCCAAAACTGCTAACATTTATTTCCGAGCTCCAACACTGCTCGCTGAAAAAGTTTTATTTACACTATGATTAAGATAATAATAATATAATATCTGTAAGATAATATCTATCTTTAAATGTTCTATACTCCCTAAAATGTAAACAAAACAAGTAAACAAAAGAGTTGCCATTACTATACCAATTTATGCATATTTCAAAGGTACATAAAATATACACAGGATAGGCACCATGATTACTGCGGAAAACCCTACACTTCTATTTCCCGCTGAAGGCTTGCAGTCCAGTGATGGCACGGCCAAGGATGAGTGCGTGAATGTCGTGTGTTCCTGTAATGACACAGAGAAAAGAGATTGTATATCAAGACACACTCTCAGGACAAGAAATTATTCCTTCTGGGAAAAGGAAGGAAGAAAGGAAGAAAAACCATGTGCATACATACACACACACACTCTCACTCACTCACTCACTCACTCACACACACACACACACACACACACACACACACACACACACACACACACACACACACACACACACACACACACACACACACACACACACACACTCACTCACTCACTCACTCACTCACTCACTCACTCACTCACACACACACACACACACACACACACACACACACACACACACACACCTCTCTCTCTCTCTCTCTCTCTCTCTCTCTCTCTCAACAAGGTGATAACACACCTCTGTAGACTGTCTATAAAAACTTTAGCTTCATAGTCTCAAATTTCTAGCTCTCACCACCAACACTCTCCTAGCACTTCTTTCTCACCTTCATATGTGTTCACGGCTTCGAGGTTCATCACGTGGCGGATAATGTGGTACTCGTCGGAGATGCCATTACCGCCCAGCATGTCTCTGGTCTGACGTGCAATGTCCAGGGCCTTTCCGCACGAGTTTCTCTTCAGCAAACTGATCATCTCTGGGGTAGCCCTGAAATGCAAGTGATTGATGGTAGAGTTTAAGTATGTTGAGAACTTCTGGAGTCAATAGCTATATGGGGGTAAAATTAGTGCAAATGAATCATTTAAAAAGATCTGTGGGCCATGATGAGTGAAAAAAATGATGACATGTATATGAGGTGAGGAATATGTAAACAATTGTAGTCTAGAAAGTGTGTGAGTATATACATATATTTCTTGGTTACGGACTGTGTACAATTAATCAGCGAATATTTAGCAAACTAGGAGAAATTCTGAAATGAACAGAATTTACTCCACAACGAAAAAGTATTTGATGAAATTGTATGAAAGTTTTTGTACAGTTGTACAATGCCTTACTGCATGTATATTGTCTGTAATAATAGTAATAGTAATAATAACAATAATAATAATAATAATCACAACAACAATAATAATAATCAGAATAATAACTGTAATCATAATACTAATAAAAAGGGGCACCAATATCTGACAGAGCAAATTATATCAATCTGAATATAGTACTGATATTTTCCCTTTCAAAAGCGATACCATAACAGTTTTCTCCAACTCTTTCACATATTTTCAGATATATATTCTGATATGATGATCCACAGATTAATACAATACAAGCCACCAGTTTCCGAAGGTAAGGAATATCTCAGAGTATTAACCAATTGCGCATGGGGGATAGATTCACATGCCAATTCTCCAGGGGTGGTGTTCATTTAACCCATTCACGCCGGGACCATTCCGGCTTTGCACGGTCACTATACCGAGGTTTTCGAACGCATCATCCGAACGCTTCGAGATTCTCGGGCACACGGGCCGCGAGCCTGAGCTGCCCGCTCGCTCACCCCGAGCGCCGGCCTTGGCCAGATATCTCGTCGGCGGCGTCTGACGCGAAAACCACGAAACGTGTCAGCACGTCATCCGGTGTGAGTGGGTTAAGAGTGAGGCAGCTTCACACAACATACTTTGACTTTTCCCACTCTATTTCAGTCACTAATTGTAAAACTAATGCCATATTTGTGTTTAATTTTTTGTATGTTTTATTGCCTTGAGACTTATGTGTGTCAGTTGACTAAAATTGTAAAATAGGATCCATAACAGCTCACTATTTTTTTTTATACTCAGTGTGATAAAAGTATTGCTATTTTATGAGAAGATAAAAAGCAACTTTATTTTTTTGTATTTGTGTTCCATTATGAACAAATACGAAATATAAAACCATCTACTATGAAGATAACATGAAGAGGAAGGGAAGAAGGAGGAAACCTGTGCTTATGACTGTGAGTGCCACAGTAAAAGGCATCCCTACTGGCACACAGGCACATTTTAGACACTGGGGATTGTTTGAGTCACCTTTCTCTTCTCATTCTGTTTGTACATCGTGGATGAATGCATTTCAAGGCTCTCTTTCCTGCTAGTGCTAGAAAAAAGTGGTACCATCTAGGTTTTGGGTGTTTGGTTTGCTTAATATTGTGGTAATTATAGTCATTATGACTGTAATAGTCATCACCACTCACTCCTTACTCATGGCACAAGAAATAGCAGTGATCCAAAATCCCGAATGTTATGTATATCATGATGCCTGTCATCAGGCCAAAGCTCCTGTGTCATGTATGTCATGACACCCGTACGCAATGGGTTAAACTAATATTAGTATCAAACTAAAATCTGTATCATAAATCCTTCAGATATACCATACTTTTTTCTTTAACACTAATACCACTACCAACCCTCCAACAACTGCTAAAATAAGAATCTAAACCCTTAAAACTGCCTGACATGACATTCACTTCAAAGAAAAAAATAGAAAAGAAAAAGAAAGAAAAAGAAAGAGACTTCTTCGCTCACTTTCCCTCATCCTTGAGACGGCCCACTTGCAGGCATCCTTGCAAGCCAAGAGAGATCTCGGTCAGTGCGTCAGCCATCTTCTTCTGGATCAGCTGGTTGTTTGCCAGAGGTCGGCCAAATTGCTTGCGGTCCAGGGTGTACTGCCGCGCGGCGTCCAGGCAGAACTCTGCAGCTCCGAGGGCACCCCAGGCGATGCCGAAGCGAGCGTTGTTTAGGCAGCTGAATGGACCCTGGGAGAAGTTTGATTCTTAATTATAGGATCAAATTTTATTAATAGGTTTATATTCAACTGGTTCCCTTTAATGATACTCCCCAGAAAGAAAGAAAGAAAAAAAAAAAGAGAGCAAAAAACATTATTGCAATAAATGGTCAGATGGAAGACAGACAGACAGAAAAAAAAAATAATAATTCAGGACAAAAAGAGTAAGAAAGAAAAATACAAATAAGAAGCAAAAAGGAAAAAAAAAAAGTGATATTCATATTCATCACATAAATATATATAAATGTGTATGTATATATGTGTATGTATATATGTGTGTGTGTGTGTGTGTGTGTGTGTGTGTGTGTGTGTGTGTGTGTGTGTGTGTGTGTGTGTGTGTGTGTGTGTGTGTGTGTGTGTGTGTGTGTGTGTGTACACTGGGACCTCTAATTCCTAATGTCTCTCAGCTCAAACTACTCTAATTCTGAATCAAAAATTCAAGGAAATTTTGTCTTAATTCTGACTGTAATTCTATAACCAAATTGCCAACATAGTGTTAGTGTGGTTCATATTTCCCGGGCATCTTTGTTCAGCAGTATATATATATATGAACATATAGATACATTAAGTATAGATATATAGATGTAAATGTATATACAAGAATAGATATAGATATAGATATAGATATAGATATATATATATATATATATATATATATATATATATATATATATATATATATATATATATATATATATATACATATATATATATATATGTATGTATGTGTATGTGTGCAGTGCAGCATAGACGCAAAAACACACACACACAAACACACACATTGAAAATAAGTCAAGATTCATGCCTAACCTTCAAGCCCTTGACGGCTGGCAACATGTTCTCTTCCGGCACCACCACGTCATCCATCAAGATCATGCCCGTGTGCGACGCGCGCAGCGAGAACTTCCCTTGAATCTTGGGGCAGGAGAGGCCGGCCATTTCCTTCTCCAGGATGAACCCGCGGATGTGGCCGTCTTCGCACTTGGCCCAGACCACAGCGATGTCAGCGATGGGGGAGTTGGTGATCCTGTGTGTTTTTTTTTTTGAAGAAGAAGAGGAGGAGGAGGTGGTAGAGGAAGAGGAGGAGGAGAATGTGGTGAATATTTTGTAAGAGCATTTTCTTTTTGGTATTTGACATGCAGCAGATTTTATAGAATCATGTCTGGCTTTTGGATTTTTGCTAATTAATGAAATAAAATAAACTTCTGCAACAATATGAAAGAAAGGAAAAAAAAAAAATATATATATATATATATATATAAGATACATAGTACATTAATCTTATATGTATCATTTTTTGTTTTTAAACAATGAATCTATGTATTTATATATAAATAAAAAGCTGTCTATAGTTCTTCAATAAATAATATTGTTGATCTAGCTACCAATAGTAAGTTTAGTTCTTTCTAACATGATCTCAAGTCCAAGAATAAAAATAAATAAAACACACAGTGCTGATAACAAAAACAAAAAAGAACAAAACAAAACAACACCACTTATTCTTTAGAAACAAAAATATTAAACACATATACACACAACTTTAAACTCACCAAGTTTTTGAGCCATTCAGAAGGTAGACTTTATCCGAGGGAACATATTTTGCTCGCGTCTCCATACCAGCTGGATCACTGCCGTGGTTTGGCTCGGTAAGTCCAAAGCAACCGACAATCTCACCCCTGGCTGTGAAGTAAAGTGCACTTTGGAGAAGCTGCTGCATTTTACTGATCTTTAAAGTTCTACAGTGTATCTATTTTCATCAAAACAATTGATGCACTTTGAAGATAAAAGGAGTAAGGAAAATAAGAAATGATGCATATTATATTCTCAAAACTAATCACTGACATTAATTTCAAATATAACAATATCTTTCTATATAAGGTTATCATAACTTTAATCAATCTGTTAGTCAGTCTTAGATAACATTATGCAATAAACAAAGACACACTTTTGACAGGGAGGAGCAAGGAAATGATATCCCTATGACTTTATATATACACTTCTATATAAGGTCTTGGCAAAAGTACCCACTTATGTCAATCTTTTTTTCATCATTAATAGAAATAAGCTTTGTGATCGTATGATTACCAAGTGGTGCAAAAAATGTGAGAATACAAAAACAATAAAAACAAGAGAAAGAATCAAAGAATCAAAAAGTGTAAAAAAATTCCTTGATCTTTCACAGCAATCTTTAAAAAGCATCTACATTCGTAAATTATCTAAAAAATAGTGAAGGTGAAATTCTCTGAAAGTTTAACCCATTTGCAAGGCATTCCAGCCTTGCAAGTTGCAATGCCGGGGCTCTCGAACGCATAGGCCTAAATCAATTAAATGATCGACGCCATATGACGGCACCCTGCGAATGGGCCTTGAATGCGCAGTACCCGTGGTGTACCACCCGTCGAGAGAGGGTTAAGATGCAGTCCCTGTTCTATAATTTAACTATAATAAAATAAGTCATAACTACAAGGGAAAATATTAGCCCATACACACAAAAAAAAAGAAAGAAAGAAAGAAAGAAAAAATAAAAATAAAAAATCTTATACTAACATAACAAGGAGGAGAAAAAAAAAAGTAATGCACCCACAAAATTGATACCTCTAAAAGAAACACTATATTCATTAAGATAAAAAGAAGCACAGAACCCTTACCTAACTTGGGGAGGTATTTCAATCTCTGTTCCTCTGTGCCAAAGTCCCAGATGGGATACATGACAAGGGATGACTGCACAGACATGGCCGACCTGCAACAATATTTCCGATGACTGATTCTGAATACTCAAATATCTTTAAATATTGAAAATGTACCACCTTCTGATGTGGGAAACATGTCTTTCAATATTGAAAATGAACCAAATGAAGTTGGGTGTGTTTTCTGACAGGGCGATGAACCATGGTGCCTATAATGC
>NW_028234411.1:3351004-3353504 GCF_977035675.1 Penaeus japonicus
ATGCAAAAAACGTGAACTATAACTGCGTAAAAACCCTACAAACTTATTCTGCATGTCAGCTCATATTGTTCATTCATACCTCTTTGGATTTCTCCATTACCAGTACTAAATAAAATTTGTAATAGCCTGCACACTATAAAGCTCTCATCCCTTTGCTTATGCCTGTTTGGCTTGTACTTTCTTATTGCCCATATATATGTATGGTAATGAATAGATATTTTTACTTTATAGACATCTATTATACTTTTAAGAGCAAAATAGTATTTTTCTAAGTATATATTCCATTGTAAAATCCTAACGTAAAACTGCAATTTTAGCAGAATTACCAGCAAATACTTCAGACAATAATAGGGGTGATAAACATCCTTCAAGAGAGCATACAAAACAGATGGGCAAATGCAACATTATTTAGAATCAAACAGATCTTGAGTTTGACTCTCTTCCGTTGATGGAAACATTTAAGGATGTACAAAAGATTTACTAACAGCCTGCTTTCCCAAAATGCAAATTCTGCATCCACATTCAACAGAAGAGTATAAGCGCATTCAGTTTATAATTATGCAGTCCATATTTAGTTCAGCCAACTGGTCTTGCCTCTTCATTAATATAGTCTAATTGCATTAATATGACATACTGCAGTGATGCATGATAATAATGCTCGTCTAAAGCAATAGGAAAAGAAGTTTAAAGTGAGATAAATAAAGCTTTCTTCTTCAAAGGCTCAGTAACAGGAAACAATTGAAAAATGAATAAAAAATACAAAACACAGTGTTACATAAAAGAGATACAATGAAGCCCGTCTATATTATTTCAAGTTTTCGAAAGGTTGATAAAAATTCTATAAAAAAAAGATGCCTCAGCAATACTGACAGTGACTGCTCATGTTCGCTGTCAAGAGAAAAGTAGATTTATTCAACAAATTAAACTACAGCAATAATATTGGCCTTTATAGATGAGGAGGGTATAAAACATACTAGGAAAATTGCAAGAGAAATATCAAGAAGATACTAATAACAATATGTAATAAAACACAAAGAGTGAATGACTCATGAATCACATGTGGGAACACCTCCCTTGTGGTGGGTTAAAGGGTGCTCCGTGAGAGCTGGCCGCACATGATGGCCACATTGACAGGCATAGCTACGAGGTGATCACCGACACCTACACCCCAGCACAGGCAAGGAAACCTAGATAATGTTCTTGCAAAAGTGGTGTACATTCTTTATCTAGCTTGAATGTAAGTAAATGGTAGAAAACATTTAAGTCTGCTTGCCCTTCCCGAACTGCAAATAGGTTTGGCTCTATTTGATGACTAAGTATGGTGCCATTATAGTTTTTTTGTTTTTTTTTCCCATGTTGAAACTACTACATATTAGCTGTATGCATCACACCCAATCCATCCAAATTCACAAGATAATCTACGGAATTACCCTCAATGAAAAAAAAAAAAAAAAAAATCACACTTTCACCCCCACCCCAGCCTACAATTATTAAGAAAGAAAAATAAAAATAAAGAAAAAAGGCCTTACATAACACACCGACCACACAACCCTCCAACCCGAAATAAATCCCGACACAAGAAATAAAAAGGATACTGGTCGTAACATTCGGCTGAGGCGCCGCGACCGAGCTCTGGGTCCTCGTCAGGAGCTGAGGGGAAGATCTCAGCCAAAGAGATCGAAGGAGGGTCCTTGTGGCGGCCATATTTACTGATTTTCTTCCTTCGCAACCTTATTGGACTCGTGGCACTATGCAACTGAGCTGTCGTCTTGCCCTGCCCCAACGGCGTAGTTTAATTTGGTCGAGATCTGTGCCAGCAGCCTCCTTACACAACAACGTCGCTCAGCTGATTGGGGGATGTGTGAATCGGGGAGGCTTATATGAATTATAAGCTTAGATAGACATATAGATTAAAAATTTTGATGTGTTTTATATAAAATGAGATTGTTTTATTTGTAATCTACAAGGAAAAATATTTTGTATTTCTTTTGAGCTTTTATTTTACAATTTATTTTGTCGTAGGGTTTATCATTTACCATTCATCTCACCGTCTTTTGTACATCTTTCAAAACTCTTATTTCTCTTATAAAGTCTGATTACACTCTTCGCATAAGATTCTATCAATCAGAAAATCTTCCACATGTGATAAAATTTATTTTTATACTACAGACTGCTTTAATTTTACTGACAAAATAGAATTTTAGTGTTGAACAGATTATACAAAATAATACAACCCTTTCGTCGCTTCACGACAAAAAGGACATAAGTGACTTAGGTAACAAAGATAAAGTGAATATATTCTCTAATAGGGAAACCAAATATAATAAATTAACAGTGGATTTGGGTATCGTTACTCATAACTGACACCCTCATGAACGTTGACAAGAACGACAAGTCGTTTAAAAGCCAAATTTCAAAGCAAAGGAATACGTGGCCCTGAATGGCTATTTAGAGAGGTGTGTTCGTGACGTCACAGAGACTGTTGCCAAGAGCTACGTAA
>NW_028234411.1:3371004-3373504 GCF_977035675.1 Penaeus japonicus
TATTTCTGTCGCCATATGCCAGTTAACTGGAAATAACCATACTCTCAATTTCAGTCTTGTCTACGGTGAAGCCCGGGAAGACGAGGGCACAGAAGGGGAAACCTCTGGCCACCAGTCCTTCCAGCGTCGCAGTTCCCGAACCAACATCCTCACTGAAGCGTCAGGCTCGACTCACCCCGGCAGCACCAGCACCACAGCCACTGGAGATCCCTCGGTGGAGGATGTGCTACAGCTGCTCCGTCAATTATTTATTTTAGGACAGGATAGTGCTGCGGCAGGTGTGTCCATGTGCCTCTGTGTATTTGTTGTTATTGTCATTTTATTATTATTTTGCGGGAACAGTGTGGATGGTTGAAATGTGTCAATAGTGTGTTTATCTGTAATTCCTTAGATGTATGTAATGGGTTTGTTGACTAGAAGAAATGTACAGTCTAATTATGTTTCATATTTTGTGAGTTATTTCTCGCAAGATGTAAGTTTGTTTGAATACTTGTAGATGATATTTACTATTCTTCTTCAGAAATATATATATCACCATCTCCTTTTACAGAAAAAAAAAAACAGATTCACCAATGGATACATTAGGAGTAAGGTGTGAAGAGTTTGAAATAAGCTAGTCCAACAGGTTAGTAAAAATCATGGTCGTAGTTTGATGTTTTATTGATTAATGAGTTTGTGCGTATTGTTTAGCTGTCTTTATTGTCTTTTGGTTGATCAGTCTAAATAAGGTTCATTGGAATTTCAGTACTGAGCTTCACGTATTCTCTAATATTTCCTTTTTGATAATAAGAAGTCATGGACGGTATTCTTGTGTAATAAATGGGAAGAGCTGAATGTGAAATTTTTTAACTATTGCCTTTTTTTCCAGGTGTGAGAGGCTGTCGCCCTTGTCTGTGGTGCGAAGACCTGACCTATGCCACTCCCATGCCATTTCCCTTCGACACTAGACCCCTTTACTTCAACTGCACTGCATTTGGTCCAGAGAGGTAAGAAATTCCATTATGAGTGATGTTGATGCTGAGAAGAGGAATTTAAGGTTTGATTTTGAGATATTGGGGTAAAGGAGATTTTCAAAAGTATAGAAACAACAGAAATTACATGGCAATTGAAAGGATGTAATGATGATGACGATGATGATGATGATGATAACGACTTTAATTCCCTTCCTTAGGTCCTTGGTGTGGCTCCAAAGTCAGCGTGACGTTAGTGTCGAGCGCCGTGGAGGCTTAAGACGAGATGACCCACACGAGTACCGGGTGGGTCGACTGAAGCACGAAAGGGTCACCGTTCCTCGTGGCCCCAATCTTCTGCAGTGGGCTCAGCAAGTGGGCAAAAGGGAGATTTGGTTCAGTAAATTTTTTTTTCAGATTTTGTTTTAGTAAAATTTTTCAAATTTTGTTTTAGTAAAATTTTTCAGATTTTGTTTTAGTAAAAATATTCAGATTTTGTTTTAGTAATTTTTTCCAGATTTTGTTTTTCTTTTTTGGTTTAAAATCAGAAGAAGGAAGTGGTTAAGAATGGATGATTTAGGTGTGTGAGGTTTTGTTAAAATGATATGCAACCGTTCCATGATGGGCACATTTCACAGGGGGTCACTTTAGTACTGCATTTTTACTGTTGTTGAAATTGCCACCTAATTATTTCTTCATTTGTGTAACTATGTCTAATTAAGTGCTAATAAGTATCACTATAATTATACCCAAAATAGACTCCTATATTTTACCACAAATCTAGAAATTGATAGAAAACACACATGCCTGAAGATGATCACCATAAGCTGCACATTTTAAAGGGTTAAGGGAGCAGGAGCAGAAGTGTGCTAGTAGATGAATATGTCAGTGTGGTGTAAGAACAAGCCCAGAAGTCCTTGCTAGAAAATAACAGAAAACAAACAGATCTTAATATGCTCAACCCAGGCACATAATATAATAAGTTGTGGTTGTCTCGGAATGGTTGAGATTAATGATCCCAGACTTCCAAAGAATGGTTTAAAGACTTAAAGGAAAGTGTAGAAGAGAATGACAGTTAAATCTTCTGATATTGGAATTTGAAATACTGCTGCCATTCTGTGTACTTGTCATTAAGCCTTACCTCAATTCTTCTAGGTCATGCACATTCACGCAGCACGCAAATCCATTCTGGAGGTTGAGTTCCGTGAAGAGGAGGGCACCGGCTTGGGCCCCACTCTGGAATTCTATGCACTGGTAGCAGGGGAGCTGCAGCGTGCTGACCTTGGAATGTGGCTGTGTGATGACCAGACTGCAGACCCCATCACCCCCCCCCCCCCAGCTCTCGACGGTGGGAATGGGAATGGGGATACGCAGGCCAGACCCCCAGGATATTACATCCGTCGGCAGGGAGGCCTCTTCCCTGCTCCCCTTCCTCAGGATAGCTCTGTTTGTGACAAAGCTGTTGAACTTTTCACCCAACTTTTTGGGGATATTCCTTACCAAGACCTTGCAGGATAACAGACTTGTGGACTTGCCTTTGTCTCGTCCTT
>NW_028234411.1:3383504-3388504 GCF_977035675.1 Penaeus japonicus
ATTAGAAATGCGGAGTAAATGTTTAGACAAATCCAAACAGCTGTCTTAGTTTTAGGTTCCGAGTTCCGTTCAAACGAGGTTATTCTAGTAATTGTAAACTAGTGTTTAAACTGCTTTTAGTGCGAGAATATAGCATTCCTGTCTTCCACCTCTTTTGACATTGCGATTAAAGAAAACAAATATATTCTTTTTCTGTTGCATCCTCTCTTCTCAGCTCTATTCTATTCCCTCTGCATGACGTCTCTCCTTAAAAAAAAGGAAAAAAAAAAGTGTGTTGAAAGCAAATCAGATGACTGTTTAAAAGAGTTAAAGATCCAATTAAATATAGCAATAGCAAAGCCCCCTGTAGCTCATACAGGTTTCACACACGGATTCAAAGTGGACCATCTTAATTAAGAACGGTTCTAAACACCGCACAGCTGCTCTATCCACCTGAGGATTCCATAAAGGATATATCCATCCCAACTCTCTCAAAATAAAGGAAGAGCACCGCCCGTGGGAGAGACACAATGGGACCCACCAACACACCTGGGGAGGGAAAGCTACAACAACAGACAGAATATCAAAACTCTCCAACACTAAGATTAGTTCTGACAATTCACACTGTCCTTCGACCCTGCAACATCCAACAAGTTAAATGGACCAGAGTGAACTACAAGGGATAAAGCTATAAAAAGAAAGAAAGAAAGAAAGAAAACAAAAACTAAAGGCGAACACCTCTCAGGAACAACCCAGTAAACAAACCTGTCAATCAAAGGACTTCCGCATGAATTTCCTTGAGCATTATCCTTTCAGCGCTGTTGGTCAGTGAAAGGTTTAACGAGCCAGTGCCTATGTGAATCCTTCTCCGATGTGAGTCACGCCATGATGTGCTAAGAAGGAGGCATTCATTGTATATGACATGGTGAAGATAAAAAGAAAAAGAAAGAGAAAAAAAAAAGACCTTTGCCATGACGTTACAGCAGAACCAACTCGATTGTGAAGGCGAAGAAAAAGACCTACCAAAACGACCAACCCATGAGACTAAAGTCGATCTTAATACTCGACATTTCTTAACACGTGGGCGGTGAGCCTTCTTCGACACCCACCCCTTCTGAAGCTTCGAACTGAGAGAAAGAAAGAGAGAGAGAGAGAGAGAAGGATATATATATATATATATATATATATATATATATATATATATATATATATATATATATATAGAAAAAAATAAAGGAGAAATAAATTCGAGACAGAAAAGGAGGAAGAAGTAGATAATAAATCAAAGTACGAAGAAAAAACAAAGAAACAGACAAATGAAAAGAAGAGGAAGAAAAACAAAACAAAACAAAGAACTAATACCGATGAAAGGGGAAGGAAGCAAGATAAAGAAAAGGCGAAGAAAAGAAGTAGAAAACGATGGATAGAAGAGGAAATAAGAGGGAAAAAAAGACGAAAAAAGGAAATGAAAAAGAAGAAAGGGAAAAAAAATAAAAATGGGAGAAAAGAATATGAAAATAAAGAGGAATGAGAAAAAGATTATTCTCATCTCTCTTTCATTTCCTATGTTCTTGTCTATTTTCTTCTAATTCCAGTGTTTACTTTTCTTTCCTTTCCATTCTTTTTCTCTGTTATTATAATCATTTATACTATTCATCTCTTTTTAATCATCTATACTCTCATTTCTCATTCTCTTCTCTGTCATTTCACATTTTCTCTTATCATTTCTCTATTTCCTTTTTTGTTGTTTTCCCTTTTATCTATTTATTTTTTGTTATTTCCATTTTGTTCTTTTGCCATTCCTTTTCCATTTCGTATTTTCTTTACTGTCATTTCCCAATTTCTTTCTCGGTCATTTTCCCTTTCCTTTTCCCTTTCATTTCCCATTCCTCCTCTTATTTCCCATTTCCTCCTCCCATTTCCTATTTTTCTTTTATATTCTCTTACATATTCTTGTCTCCTCCCTCAATTCCTCTTCTCGTTTGCATATTCCCTCTTCTGCTTCCCTTTCATTTCTCTCACTTCTTATCCCCCGTACATCTCCTTTCTTATCTCCTCTATCATAATCTTTATTCTTACCTATTTCCTGTCTTACCTATTTCATTTCCTATTATTTCCCATTATCTTGCCTATATTCTTATTCGTTTATCATATTTTTCTCCGGTTCCTCCTCTTTCGAAATTGTGAGCCCGTCCCTCTTTCAAGCTGAAGAGTTTGTGCAATTGAAAAGTTTTTATTGTTTAGGCGACTGTCCTCGGTGGAAGCCTCATACCTATTAATGTAAGGATGTGTGTGTGTGTGCGTATGTTTGTGTGTGTGTGTGTGCGTATGTTTGTGTGTGTGTGTGTGCGTGTATGTGTGTGTTTGTATGGCGTTTGTGTGGGTGTTTTTGTGTGTATCCGTGCATGTGTTTTCGTTTATGTGTTGATGTGTACTCTCTCTCTCTCTCTTTCTCTTTCTCTTTCTCTTTCTCTCTCTCTCTCTCTCTCTCTCTCTCGCTCTCGCTCTCGCTCTCTCTCTCTCTCTCTCTCTCTCTCTCTCTCTCTCTCTCTCTCTCTATATATATATATATATCTCTATCTATCTCTCTCGCTCTCTCTCTATCTCTCTCTCTCTCTCTCTCTCACTCATTCTCTTTCACTCTCTGTTACGTGTGTTTGTACATATACCTCAGTATTTGAACATATGCGTATTTATTTGTAACTGATATATAATTTCGAAAGCCATATGTAATCACCACTGCAATTTTCATTTTTAAAACTTTCATCATATTAGTTCCTCTTGTTGTTTCCTGAGGAGGAGAGCTGTTGTGTTTATGTTGAGCTTATAGGAATTTCTGTTGTTGTTTACTTGAACTAATTTCAAGGGTTTTAGGCAAACGATTCCATTTTTATCTCGTGACTTATTATTTTTTTAAATCTAAATTTGATGGGATTAATAGCATTGTCATATTATGCTTTTTTTTGGGTTTATGATATGAATAACATGAGTTAATGTGTATAGAAAGGTAATCATATCATACACATATTTCGGTGAGATTAAGATCGCACACATACGCACAACATACATTGAAACACAGAGACATACATAGTCATATACATACATGCATACACAGTCACAGATATACATACATACATAGTCTCAGACACACACAAGTGTACACAGTCACAGACACGCCAATGCACACACAAACCCACAGAAACGCAGGTACATAGACATAGACACAAACACACACACAGACACGCAGGTACATAGACATAGACACAAACACACATACACACACACACACACACACACACACACACACACACACACACGCACACACGAACATCCATAAAAAAACGTAGAAAGTGTACTCAAGTAATTAAAACCTCTACATTTTCATATATATACAAATTTCTTCAAAATCACCGTAAAGTCCTTTTTTTAAATACAAAAAAAGAAAGAAAGAAGAAAGAAAGAAAGAAAAAAAACATTAGATCCTTATCATTCTACCATATATAAAAGAGATTCTTACCTTTTTTCCCGTTTTTTTTAAATAGCAGTTTGGGTAAAAAAAAAATAGATAAAAAAAAAGACCAAGTATTGTAAAAAAAAAGAAAAAAAAGAAAAAAAAAGAAAAAAAAAACTTCCTTCACTGGGCAGATTCAATCAAATCCCCGAGTAAAACAAACAAACAAACAAAAAGAGCGAAGAACGAGCGGTCTCACGTTTTCAAAAGAGGTGAAAAGACATGACGTATTTTCCATGACCTAAATCAAAATACTTTGGTAAGTTTGCTATATGTAGGAGGGTATTGTCACGGTAGAATATGTACTTGTGATGTGTTTGTAATTGTGTATTTGTATGTCGAAGTATCACGTCAGTGTGCGTGGATGTTCCATGAATATGCTAATCTGTTGGAGTACTGAAGTGGTCTGAGTCTTAAGTAATTGGTATGCATGTCTCTTCATTCTCTTTCTCTTTCTCCTCCTCCTTTTTCTCCTTTCTTTTTTTTTTCTTCTCCTCCACCTCTTCCTCTCTTCTTCCATTCTTATTTCCTTCCGCCTTCTCTTTCTCCTCCTCTTCTTCTGCCCCTTCCCTCTCCTTCTCCCCTCTTCCTCCCTCTCTTTCCTCTCCTTCCTCCTCCCCCCTCCCCTCCCTCCCTCTCTTTCCTCTCCTTCCTCCTCCCCTTTCTCCTCCTCTCGTCTCCCTCCTCGCCTCTTCCTCCTCCTTCCTCTCCTCCTCCCCCCTTCGCTCTCCTCCTCCTTCCTCCTTCTCTCCTCCCCCTTCCTCTCCTTCCTCTCGCCTTCCCTTCCCTCCTCCTCCTCTCCCTCGCTCTAGTCCTCTTCTTCTCCATCCTTTTCATCCTCCTCCTCCTCCTCCTCCTCCTCCTCTCTTCTCCCCCTCCACCTCCTCCTCTCCCTCCTCTCTCCTCCCCCTCCACCTCCTCCTCCTCCTCCTCCTCCTCCTCCCCCTCCTCCTCCTCCTCCTTCTTTGATATGCGTCTCGGCTTCAGCATCCAGACCTGTTGCTCCAAGTTCTAAGATCTATGATTTGCATTCCTATGTCTTTTCTAGTGTCTTTTCCCGTGAATAGACACACTTGCACATCCACATACAGACATACAGACACACAGACACTTATGTACACGACTATTATCCCTGATAATAGTCTTTTTCTTTTTTTTATCCTCTCAATTTCCTCTCTCTCTCTCTCTCTCTCTCTCTCTCTCACACACACACAGATATATGCGTGTGCGTGTGTGTGTTTAGATATATATAAATATAAATATATATATATAAATATATATATATATATATATATATATATATATATATATATATGTATATTCATATATATACATACATATATATATATATATATATATATATATATATATATATATATATATATATATATATATATATATATATATATATGTACACACACACACACACACACATATCTCTCTCCTCTTTCATCCCTCCCAACCCCATCCCTCTCACCCCCCTCCCCTTCCCCCTCCTCTTGATGTTCAT
>NW_028234411.1:3398504-3403504 GCF_977035675.1 Penaeus japonicus
TCCTTATGAACAGGTCGCAGGTAAGAGCATGAAGTACAGGCTACTGATAAAAGCAATACAGGTCGCTGACATATTTAAGCACTACAGGTCGCAGTTGAATGTACGTAAAACAGGTCGTGGTTGAATGTACGTAAAACAGGTCGTGGTTGAATGTACGGAATACAGGTCGCAGTTGAATGTACGTAAAACAGGTCGTGGTTGAATGTACGTAAAACAGGTCGTGGTTGAATGTACGGAATACAGGTCGCGGTTGAATGTACGGAATACAGGTCGCGGTTGAATGTACGGAATACAGGTCGCGGTTGAATGTACGGAATACAGGTCGCGGTTGAATGTACGGAATACAGGTCGTGGTTGAATGTACGGAATACAGGTCGCGGTTGAATGTACGGAATACAGGTCGTGGTTGAATGTACGGAATACAGGTCGCGGTTGAATGTACGGAATACAGGTCGTGGTTGAATGTACGGAATACAGGTCGCGGTTGAATGTACGTAAAACAGGTCGTGGTTGAATGTACGGAATACAGGTCGTGGTTGAATGTACGGAATACAGGTCGCGGTTGAATGTACGGAATACAGGTCGTGGTTGAATGTACGGAATACAGGTCGCGGTTGAATGTACGTAAAACAGGTCGTGGTTGAATGTACGGAATACAGGTCGTGGTTGAATGTACGGAATACAGGTCGCGGTTGAATGTACGGAATACAGGTCGCGGTTGAATGTACGGAATACAGGTCGTGGTTGAATGTACGTAAAACAGGTCGTGGTTGAATGTACGGAATACAGGTCGCGGTTGAATGTACGTAAAACAGGTCGCGGTTGAATGTACGGAATACAGGTCGCGGTTGAATGTACGGAATACAGGTCGTGGTTGAATGTACGGAATACAGGTCGCGGTTGAATGTACGGAATACAGGTCGTGGTTGAATGTACGGAATACAGGTCGCGGTTGAATGTACGGAATACAGGTCGCGGTTGAATGCTGGTAATACAGGTCGCGGTTGAATGTACGGAATACAGGTCGTGGTTGAATGTACGGAATACAGGTCGCGGTTGAATGTACGGAATACAGGTCGTGGTTGAATGTACGGAATACAGGTCGTGGTTGAATGTACGGAATACAGGTCGTGGTTGAATGTACGGAATACAGGTCGTGGTTGAATGTACGGAATACAGGTCGTGGTTGAATGTACGGAATACAGGTCGTGGTTGAATGTACGGAATACAGGTCGTGGTTGAATGTACGGAATACAGGTCGTGGTTGAATGTACGGAATACAGGTCGTGGTTGAATGTACGGAATACAGGTCGCGGTTGAATGTACGGAATACAGGTCGCGGTTGAATGCTGGTAATACAGGTCGCGGTTGAATGTACGGAATACAGGTCGTGGTTGAATGTACGGAATACAGGTCGCGGTTGAATGTACGGAATACAGGTCGCGGTTGAATGTACGGAATACAGGTCGCGGTTGAATGTACGGAATACAGGTCGTGGTTGAATGTACGGAATACAGGTCGCGGTTGAATGTACGGAATACAGGTCGTGGTTGAATGTACGGAATACAGGTCGCGGTTGAATGTACGGAATACAGGTCGCGGTTGAATGTACGGAATACAGGTCGTGGTTGAATGTACGGAATACAGGTCGTGGTTGAATGTACGGAATACAGGTCGCGGTTGAATGCTGGTAATACAGGTCGTGGTTGAATTTACACAAAACAGGTCACGGTAAAATGTACACAAAACAAGTCACGGTTAAATGTACACAAAACAAGTCACGGTTAAATGTACACAAAACAAGTCACGGTTAAATGTACACAAAACAGGTCACGGTTAAATGTACACAAAACAGGTCACGGTTAAATGTACACAAAACAGGTCGTGGTTGAATTTACACAAAACAGGTCATGGTTAAATGTACACAAAACAGGTCATGGTTAAATGTACACAAAACAAGTCACGGTTAAATGTACACAAAACAGGTCACGGTTAAATGTACACAAAGCAGGTCACGGTTAAATGTACACAAAACAGGTCACGGTTAAATGTACACAAAGCAGGTCACGGTTAAATGTACACAAAACAGGTCACGGTTAAATGTACACAAAACAAGTCACGGTTAAATGTACACAAAACAGGTCACGGTTAAATGTACACAAAGCAGGTCACGGTTAAATGTACACAAAACAGGTCACGGTTAAATGTACACAAAACAGGTCACGGTTAAATGTACACAAAGCAGGTCACGGTTAAATGTACACAAAACAGGTCACGGTTAAATGTACACAAAACAGGTCACGGTTAAATGTACACAAAACAGGTCACGGTTAAATGTACACAAAGCAGGTCACGGTTAAATGTACACAAAACAGGTCACGGTTAAATGTACACAAAACAGGTCACGGTTAAATGTACACAAAGCAGGTCACGGTTAAATGTACACAAAACAGGTCACGGTTAAATGTACACAAAACAGGTCACGGTTGAATTTACACAAAACATGTCACGGTTAAATGTACACAAAACAGGTCACGGTTAAATGTACACAAAACATGTCACGGTTAAATGTACACAAAACATGTCACGGTTAAATGTACACAAAACAGGTCGTGGTTGAATTTACACAAAACATGTCACGGTTAAATGTACACAAAACAGGTCACGGTTAAATGTACACAAAACAAGTCACGGTTAAATGTACACAAAACAGGTCATGGTTAAATGTACACAAAACAGGTCATGGTTAAATGTACACAAAACAGGTCATGGTTAAATTTACACAAAACAGGTCACGGTTAAATGCTGGTAATACAGGTCGTGGTTGAATGTACGGAATACAGGTCACGGCTAAATGTTGGTAATACAGGTCGCGGTTGAATGCTGGTCATACAGGTCGTGGTTAAATGTACGTAAAACAGGTCACATTTAAATATACAGGATACAGTTAGTGGTTAAATGCTGGTAATACAGGTCGCATTTAAATGTAGGTAATACAGGTCACAGTTAAATACAGGTTATGAAAAAAAAAAAAATATGCGATAAAACCATCCCCGCCTTAACCAAAGCATGCCAGAATTAATATCTCTTTTGAAAATAAGTTAAAAATATGAATGAAAATGAATGCTTCCACAATATGTAAATACCTGATTCACTTTTCGATATCATATCATCGGAATTATGTGATTCACATAGATGTGATTATGATAGATACGCAATATCACACCGTCAACGACACGCCTTGCTTTGTTATGTAAATCAATTTTCATACAATTTGTTTTTTTTCTGTAATAACACAGTAATCTCTCTCCTGAGACAAAAAAGGAAAAAAGAAAAAAAAGAAGGAAAGAAAGAAAAAGAAAAACAACCATTCTTATCATAATCGTATCATTTTCATAATTTTTTTTAATGCATAATTTTCATATTTTTTTTTTTTTATACCACAGTAATGTCTCTCCTGAGACAAAAACAAACAAACAAACAAACAAAAAAACAAAAACAAAAAAAAATCAAAGATAAAAAAGAAAAAAAGAAAAACGAAAAGCGATCTCTCATAAATGACAGACAGATCCTTAATTCCCTTAATTCCTACCTTGGCATCCAACACAACTTTAAAAAAAAAAAAAAAAAAAAAAAAAAAAAAAAAAAAAAAAAAATTCACGCCCTAATGATTAGAACTAGTTTGAAGGACGTCCCTCTTTGCCAAGATATCCAGTGTCCAATCCCGTGTCCTTGTCAGATCGAAGGATTCTCTCTCTCTTATACACGTTTTTTTTTTTTTTTTTTTTTTTTTTTTTTTTTTTTTTTTGTGAATGGATGTCCGGGCTATATTGAGTGCAGGTTAATTACTTTTTCTTTCGACGGACGAATTAGTAGCGAGAGGTTGCTCGTGGGTTGGGGTTTTGTGTGGACAAAGGGGCATGGTTTGATTGATGTGGGTGGGTGTGGGATGGCGTGGGTTGGTGTGGGTTGGTGTGGGTTGGTGTGGGTGGGTGTGGGTTGTTGTGAGTGTGTGTGGGTTGGTGTGGGTGGGTGTGGGCTGGTGTGGGTGGGTGTGGGATGGTGTGGGTGGGTGTGGGTTGGTGTGGGTTGTTGTGAGTGTGTGTGGGTTGGTGTGGGTTGGTGTGGGTGGGTGTGGGTTGGTGTGGGTGGGTGTGGGTTGGTGTGGGTGGGTGTGGGTTGGTGTGGGTTGGTGTGGGTGGGTGTGGGATGGTGTGGGTGGGTGTGGGATGGTGTGGGTGGGTGTGGGATGGTGTGGGATGTGTGGGTGGGTGTGGGCTGGTGTGGGATGGTGTGGGTTGGTGTGGAATGGTGTGAGTGTGTGGGCTGGTGTGGAATGGTGTGAGTGTGTGGGTTGGTGTGGAATGGTGTGAGTGTGTGGGTTGGTGTGGAATGGTGTGAGTGTGTGGGTTGGTGTGGAATGGTGTGAGTGTGTGGGTTGGTGTGGAATGGTGTGAGTGTGTGGGTTGGTGTGGGATGGTGTGAGTGTGTGGGTTGGTGTGGAATGGTGTGAGTGTGTGGGTTGGTGTGGAATGGTGTGAGTGTGTGGGTTGGTGTGGAATGGTGTGAGTGTGTGGGTTGGTGTGGAATGGTGTGAGTGTGTGGGTTGGTGTGGAATGGTGTGAGTGTGTGGGTTGGTGTGTGTTGGTGTGGAATGGTGTGAGTGTGTGGGTTGGTGTGGAATGGTGTGAGTGTGTGGGTTGGTGTGTGTTGGTGTGGAATGGTGTGAGTGTGTGGGTTGGTGTGGAATGGTGTGAGTGTGTGGGTTGGTGTGTGTTGGTGTGGAATGGTGTGAGTGTGTGGGTTGGTGTGGAATGGTGTGAGTGTGTGGGTTGGTGTGGGTTGGTGTGGAATGGTGTGAGTGTGTGGGTTGGCGTGGGTTGGTGTGGAATGGTGTGAGTGTGTGGGTTGGTGTGGAATGGTGTGAGTGTGTGGGCTGGTGTGGGTTGGTGTGGAATGGTGTGAGTGTGTGGGCTGGTGTGGGTTGGTGTGGAATGGTG
>NW_028234411.1:3416004-3421004 GCF_977035675.1 Penaeus japonicus
GAAACAAAAAAAAAACAAAAAAAAACGAAAATCAAATTCTAAATACGGTTCACTGAAATATAAAGAACATTAGAGTGTGCAGACCGCAAAGTTCTGAAAACAGACAGACATAAGCTACAAGACTTGAAATGGACCTTTGATTAAACAATTTAGGCAGAGACACACAGTGCAGGGCGAAAATGGCGAAAATGGCGAAAATGGCGAAAATGGCGAAAATGTTTCTCGCTGGTAATAACACTCAGATATCTGCAGGAACGTTTGTTGGCTTTACTGAAGTCGGTTTGCCGGTATCTTCAGTCCATTTACTGACATTGGCCTCAAGATCTCGACGTTGGTTGAGGACAGATCAGGTTTGGCAACCTGGCTTATCTTTTACGTGCCAAATAACGATGGCTTTTTATTCCTTTTAGATAATACTTGCTCTTTCTGTGCTATATAGTAAATGCTGGAAATAAATAATTGTGTTTATTGTTTGACTTGACTGTTCTGAGTAGATTGGACATTCTTGCAGTATTGAAAATACCTGAGTTAATTAATACGACCCGACCAAGTGTTAGGTTACGAAGAGCAGTCACGTGACCTAAATGCGGACGCTGTCTCTCCTTTACGAATGTAATACTTAGAACAGCTCGAAGATGGCGCTAGTCTTGCCTATTAATAATCCTTAGTAGAAAAAGAGGTATATAAAAATTTGAATAACTTCACAAAGCAGAAAGTGTAACCGACTCGATATAGTCTTCATCGGAATAACCTCACCTGAAGGAGAATCTCTTGGCATGGGATTCTCCTTCTGTCGCCATGAACTCAAATAATTGTTTTGTCTGTGAGAAAGGCTATACGTCCCTTTCAGAAACTATATATTCCTTGCTGTACCACATGCACATGCTAAACGCTGGATAACATTCCTTCTCTGTCGCGATGGCTAAATACCATTTACAATATCCCGTCATAACATAATTTATCATGATATAACATTTATTTATTTATTGACTTATTTTTATCTTAACAACAAGCTTTAACTTAATCAAAACAATTAAAAAAAACAAATTTATTAATTTATTGACAATAATAATCATAAACGGCAATGACATGAATTATATCTCTAATATTTCTCCCTTTTTCCTCTTTTAATAAATCACTTTGTTTTAATACAAAAAGATAGGACGTACCAAAATCAACCCGTTTTATATTTGGTTCGATTTACTACTTTTTTTTCATTTTATATTTTAATTTTTTTTTCTTCTTTCTTACCACCTTTACCTCACATATTTTATGTTAGCAATTAGACCACCTCTATTGAATGCTGAGAAAAAATAGCCAAAAAGCCCAGAGCAAGCAAGAGATAAATGAAGGCTTTGATGCCCCCGATACAAGCACAGTTATGTAAATTTCATCGGTAATTAATAAACATTACTGAAGTCGACAGGCTAATCCTTTAGAAGCGAATATTAACTTTGATTATTTATCATCGTTGTATCTCCATTATGATTACGCGATGGAAATACTTTGATGAAATATACGAGTCCGTATGATAAGTCTATTTATTATATCTTTTATGATAATTTATATGAACATGGCAACTGAATTGATAAAGTGGAACGTGGAAAGTGGAAAGTGGATAAAGGAGAAATTGGATACTGGGCATTTACATCCACAGCAGGACACGACCATCGACCCCCCTCTGTCCCGTCCCTCCCCTCCCCTCCCCCCCCCCCCCCCCCTAACACGCTCAAAACAAACCCGCAACAAACCACACACACACACACACATAAATACACACACACACACACACACATAGACATACACACACACACACACACATACACACATAAATACAAACACTAGCACACACACACACACACACATAGACACACACACACACACACACACACACACATAAATACACACACACACACACACACACACACATAGACACACACACACATAAATACACACATAAATACACACACACACATACATACACACAAGAACCCGGACGTGACCTAACTGTGTGCAAACATAGGTAATATATATGCAAATATAGTTGAAAATAACACACGATAGTCATTGTTATGTGACTATAGGAAACAGAAAACATCTTGATTTCTATAATCATTAGGACCAGGATTGCAAAATTGAGCCCATTCATGCAGAGGAGGAGACAAAAGGAATGAGGGGAAAAGGGAGAGAGACAAATTGCAGGAGTCTGAGATGAGGGGAAATGATGAACAGAACATACAGTAGGTACAAAAGGTGTATTTTTGAAAATGTACAATGTGTATGTGTGTGTGTGTGTGTGTATATATATATATATATATATATTATATATATATATATAAATATATATATATATATATATATAATTAAGATAATATAATATGGACATTTAAATATTATATTATTAATGTATATATAAATAAATAATATATATAAATATATATATATATACATGATATATATGAATATATAATAATAATATATATATATATAGTATATATATTATACACACATCACACACATACCACACATCAACAACACACACAACAACACCAGTTTTATCTTTATTTATATGACTTCTGGATCATAAACATCATGACATAATTTATCATAACATAACATTTATTTATTTATTGACTTATTTATTCTTTTCAACGGCATGACATGATGATTTCTATTTTTTTTCGCTTTAGATCTTGGTTAGTGTAAGTAATCGACAGCAAAGGACAAGTCCCCAACAACCTTCTCATAAGCCGCCGTGTTTGGTCGGTTGGGCTCTACATGTTGCTCACTTTATTAGGTATGCTAATGAGAACACGCTATTGCATTCTCTCGAGATAAACACATAGAACCACAAAAGCACAGCGGCAAGCCTGAGAGTAATGATGCTCGTTGATGCCTTCGCGTATTACAAGCACAGTTATATGATAATAGTGTCATCGGTAATTAATAAACATTACTGAAGTCGACAGGCTAATCCTTTAGAAGCGAATATTAACTTTGATTATTTATCATCGTTGTATCTCCATTATGATTACGCGATGGAAATACTTTGATGAAATATACGAGTCCGTATTTAGTATGTCTATTATATCTTTTATGAACATGGCACAGATTTGATAAAGTGGAACGTGGAAAGTGGAAAGTGGAAAGAAAATGGACTGGCATTTACATCCACGCAGACACCCATCGACCCCCTCCCCCCCACCCCTACACGCTCAATCACAACTCTCCGTCAAACTTCACAACACACACACACATAAATACATCACACACTCACCACACAATAGACAAATACACACACACAACACGACACACACACACAGAAAATACAACTCACTTCACTCACACATTCAACACTCTACACATCAACACCACAACAACACACAACATCACACCCACATAAATACACACATCCAAACTCACTCACACAAAAACACATAAACACACAACACATAAATCCACACATAAATACCACACCACACACAACATACACCACAAGAACCCCGGAACGTGACCTAACTGGTGCAAACATTCGGTAATTCGATAGGCACAATATAGTTGATAACTACAACACGATAGTCGGGGGATGACTGAACGAAGGAAACACAACACATCTGATTTCTATAAATCAATAGGACCCTAGGATTGCAAAATTGAGCCCTTTCTCATGGCAGAGAGGGAGACAAATAGTTGGTAGAAGGGGAAAAGAATTGTGGAGGAAAATGGAGAGAGACAAATGCGGGATCGTGAGATGAGGGGAAATGATGACAGTATCATTACAGTAGGTACAAAAAGGTGTATTTATTGAAATGACAATGTGTATGTGGGAGTGCTGTGTTGTGGGTAAATATATACTATATTTACTATATTAATATTCTAATTATATAATATATATATTAATATATATATATATATATAATTATTAATATATATATAAATGGAGCCAGTAAATATATATATATATATATATATATATATATATAGATTCAATATAGTATTTAATATATATACACTATATTTCTACTAAATATGACCATATTTATATAATACATTTATATATATATCTATACACACACACAACACACAATCACATCCTACAGCACCACACACAACACACCCAACACACTCCAACACACAAAACACAAAAACACACAACACACACACACACACCACACGGAAACACACACACCCAAACACCAACAACCCACACACAAAACAACACAACCTACACACACACACACAACACACACACTCACACACACACAGCACGAACTACACACCACACAATCAACTCACACCCAAAGAACACAAACACACACAACACACACCACAACACACACACAAACACACACAACAAACACACACACACACACACACACACACAACCAGCATCACACAACACACGACACAACACAACACTCACACTCCCCCCCCCCCTCCACACACACACATAACACTCCTCACACACACAACACCAACACACACTTACACACACACATCACAATCACACACTATATTCAACAACGCGACTTGCTACATGTTTTCCACAATTTAGCAGAAACGAGGAGATGATTTGAAAACCCAAATTAGTAAACAACTGGATGGCCACAGCGCTATTTTTGGCGTCGATTGCTTCCAGTAAAATGTTAATAGAAAAGAGTTGAATAACAGTTTCGAAACGTGACTGATTTCAATAAGTCGGATTGAAATTTTGAAACGTTGTGTTCGAGAAATGAACACATTGACTTCAGAGTTGCGACTGTCATTAGGAATATATATATTTTTTTCTTTTATGATGAAAAAAATACGATGAAAAAGAAAGGTAGGGTCGAGTGGATAAACAAGTTAACAAGGTTTATGTTTATGTTTATGTTGTCTTTGTTATGTTCTTCTCTTTCCTCTTTTCTTTGTTATTTTTTTATTCTTTAAATGCAATTGAAAAACAAGGCAAAAGATGAAGAAAAAAAAAATATATGCATAATATACAGAGCAAATAGCGC
>NW_028234411.1:3451004-3453504 GCF_977035675.1 Penaeus japonicus
CGAACAAATGTGGCACCTGGCACTCTTGGCTTTGCTGTTGAGGATCAGGTTGCTGAGCCTCGTAATTGGGTGAATTGATAATAGAGCTGTCGGGTCGTTCTAGGAGAGAGAAAGGGATTTATACCAAAGCTATCGGCAAATACTGACGTGTCATGGAAGGTGGAGGGATGTCCTAACTATCAAAGCTTCGTGGGATGTATATCTATGTGATTTTTATCTCTTTTTTATATATATATTCTATATTCCGCTCTTATTCATGATTGTGATTAATAGTCATTTTGTGCTCTGTCAACGTTCAGCAGTCTGTATATCTTTAAGGTGTGATTAAAATTAGTTTTTGTTTGACGCATTCCATTTCTAATCTTTGTGTAACAATCCAAAAATGAATGATTCATTCATTTTTTGGATTGCTTGCGCCTGATGGGGAATTTTCTTTAAAAAGTTTTTTATTTTCAGTTTTTTATTTAGTTTTATTATATCTGTTTTGTGCACGTTACTGTATTCATGTTTTTTGTGTAACATATTTTCTCGTATTTTCATTTGTACATATTATTCACTACTGAACTGGTGTCAAATTCTACTAAAAAGAGAGAAAAAAAGAAAAAAAAGAAAATTAATCAAACTAATTCTTAGACTGAAACACATAGGATTATATCTAAAACAGAAAATGAATCCACACATATAAAAAACCCAGATCATAAATCAAAAACAAAAACAAGAAAAAACAACAACAACAACAATAACAAATACATACACAAAAAACAAAAATCGAAAGACACAAACAAACAACATACGTGAATAATACAATCCACCCACACTTCGTTCCTGGAAATGTGATATAGATTTTATCCTTCGCCAAATCACACGAATATGAAATTTCCATTACCAGTCGACTCCTGCTGTAAGCAACATGGGTATTCAAAACCTAATTCCCCTTTTGAAAATCAGGAAGGAGTGAAAATCGTTTCATTTTCTATTCGTCTCTGTCATCCACGTTGTATTGTTATTCGTATTGTCTCTGTTATCCACGTTATCTCTGTTGTCCACAACGGAGTAGCTTGGGGTTGCTTGAGAAGCGAGAGAGAGAGAGAGAGAGAGAGAGAGAGAGAGAGAGAGAGAGAGAGAGAGAGAGAGAGAGAGAGAGAGAGAGAGAGAGAGAGAGAGAGAGAGAGAGAGAGAGAGGGGGGGGGGAGACAGAGAGAGAGAAAAGAGAGAAAGAAAGATAAAGATAGATAGAGAGAGTCTGCAGTGAGAGAGAGAGAGAGAGAGAGAGAGAGAGAGAGAGAGAGAGAGAGAGAGAGAGAGAGAGAGAGAGAGAGAGAGAGAGAGAGAGAGAGAGAGAGAGAGAGAGAGAGAGAGAGAGAGAGAGAGAGAGAGAGAGAGAGAGAGAGAGAGAGAGAGAGAGAGAGAAAGAGGTTAGGAGATGAGTGGTCGGTTGAGGTAGAGAAAGAGGAGATGGATGTATACATACCATAAGTATACATACAGACACACATACATACATACATACGTACATATCTACCTACATATGAGGTATGTATTTAAGTATGTATATAGATACGTATGTAAATTACATACGTACCTATATTACATAAATACCTCATACTTGAACACACAAACACACACACACACACACACACACACATAATTTGGCAATCTTGCTAAAATTCACGTATGTGGAATGCAGAAGGGCGAGAGGTGTCCGTAGATTTATCTTTCCACTGTAATCTTAGACTGAAAAACCGAGCGAATAAACCAAGCGGCCAGATCTATAAAAAGATAAAATAGATAGGTAGAAAATATATAAATAGATAAAGAGATAGATACTGAGAAAGAGAATCAAATAAAGTGATACATATGAATAAGAACAAAACTGAGATACTTAAAAGAAATATAGAGATATATACGCAGACGAAGAGAAAGAGAGAAGAAAAAAAATAAAAAAAATCAAAACGAAAAAGACGAAATGAGAAAAGAAATGAAAAATGAAAAGAAAAAAAAAACATGAAAGGGAAAAAAAAAAGATTCAAACAAAACGAAAAAAAAATAAAACGAAAAGAGGAAGAGGAAAGAACGAAAGGACGGAGCAAGAACATTCCATAAAAGGTGAAATGCAACGCTAAATGACAATAAAAAAAAAAAAAATCTTCTCTTCCCTCTCTGCTTCCAGTCTTCGTTAATAATAGCCTCCCGTTATGTCTTCCCTTACCTTTATGTCGAGAGCATTTCTCTTTTGGTCTTGTGTGGATTTTCTTTTTCTTTTTTTTTCTTTTTATCTATGTTGATGAGATATGTTGGTATGGTGTGTGATTTAACTGATGATTTGATTACATCGCTGATCTAATTTAATAAATGATAGTAATGATAGTGATGATAGTAATAGTAATGAGAGAAGCATATGGAAATTGGTGTTATTTATTTATTGGTTATATTTCTCCTCCAGACCTTTTTCTTGTGGCCTTTTTCTTGCGTTTTCTTCTTGTGGGTGTAGGAGGGCGTG
>NW_028234411.1:3471004-3486004 GCF_977035675.1 Penaeus japonicus
ACTGTGTGCAAGGTGGGACAACACTGTGTCCCACAGTGAATACAGGGAGTGTTCTGGGGCCCCGGGGAGAGAACACTCTACTCTTATCTGGGGAGAGGACAAGGCCGCAGGCGGAGGACGACTCATAGAACGATTGAAGGAAGCGCTGAAGATCGGCAGCAGAGGTGGAATGTACACAAATGTCATCTGCGTAGCAGGTGACAGTTGTGCCGAGAGTTTCGGGAAGAAGAGTCAGCAAGCGGTGCATCAGTACATTGAATAAGAAGGGACTTAAAACCCCTCCCTGTGGAGTACCAAGTTCGAACTCCTTGTACTCACTACATGCGCCTTTAAAAATCACACGTGAGGTCCTGTTGCTGAGATAACCACGGATCCACTGAAGAAGATTTCCTTGGACACCAAAATCAACTAGCTGGTCAAGAATAACCTCTCTGTTGGCAATGTCAAAGGCACTCTTGAGGTCAAGAAATGCTACCACACTGGTGCGGGAGAGGCGGGCGTACAGGTCCATCAGGCAGTGGTGGGTACTCCTCTGTGGCAGGAAACCATACAGCCGCGGAGATAACTTGTCTTGGAGTCGGAACATGAGGCGGGTGAGGAATATACGCTCAAGCACTTTACAGAAACAGGAGGTCAATGAGATTGGCCTGAACTTGTTTGTACCAGGCTTGGGGATGGGCACAACAGTACTTGAAGTCCACGCAAGGGGCACATAACCCCTGATGAAGCAAAGATTGTACAACTGCAGCAAAGGATTACCAGGGACTTTGACGAGGAGGCGGAGGACTTGGTAGGTGACACCATCATCCCCGGGTGCTGTTGACTTACCCCTGGCGAGAGCACGGCGCAGTTCGTCTTCCGTGATAAGCAAGTTGTCATCTTCATCCGCTCGTAGTAATGCAGTCATTAGGCGCAAACTGCGGGTGTTCCTGTGAGTGGAGAGAGCCTCTTGAATATGAATGGGAAGATTGCATGCCTGTGCCTGCTCAGACCAGGTATTTATCAAGTCCTGTGCATATTGGGTGGGGCTATGGTGGAAAGCGCTTGGAGGTTTCCTCTTGATGACTCTGTTAATCAAATGCCACATGGAGCCGACACTGGTCTGATGATTTATGCTATCAGTATACTTCCTCCAAGACTCAGTATGAACACACTGCTGAAGACCAACGAGATCATCTCTGGACGCCTGGTACTGGTGGAGGAGAGCAGGTGTTGGTTGCCTCTGGAAAGCGCGTCCATCTTCCACTGTCTTCCTTTCTGCCAGAAGAATACGTTGATCCAGCGTCCAGGCCTGGGTCTCAAGATGTCGTTTTACATGTGGTCGTGTCACATAAAAGGTGTAAAAGTTGTGTGTAGAGTCAACCAAGGAGGAGTATAGTCTGTCTGGTGACTGGAAATCAAATGTTGATAGAAGACTGGAGATGTAAGAGACATAGTTGGGGCAGTACTTCGGAGGGATAGTGATGCGGAGGCGAGTCTGAGGAAGGGAAGGTCCAACTGGCAGTGTATACTGAAGGCCAAGAGCGATGTGGTCAGAGAAGAGAGCCTGGATGGAGAAACACTTGACTTGTGACGCCACCAAGCCGGAAGTGATGATGTGGTCAAGCGTGCCTCCTCGGATGTGTGTGGCGCCCCCAGTGGGCCAGTGAGTGAGGTGGTGGCGACGGATATATTCAAGGAGAGGCAATCCACTACGGTTCGGCGTGGGGGAGAGATCACCTAAGGCAGGATGGCGGGCATTAAAGTCACCCATATAAACTATGCCATGAGAAGGAGCAGTAGGGAGAGCAGGGAGGTTAATCCTTCCAGGTGCAGAGTAGACGTTGCAGAGCCGCAGCTTCCCATCACCCACAGTGACTTCAAAGAGCTGGAATGTCATGTCGTTATCAGTAGAGTAGCGCAGGAGTATATGGGTTATTGAAGAATGAATGTAGCTCACGAGGCCGTTTCTGGCGTAATGGACATAAGGGATGTAGCCTGGGAGTGGAGGGGCATCTTCCCCGGGCATGTGGCCACCTACAAAAGCTTCTTGGATGAATATAACATGTGGATGGTGGTGACCTATGTATGTTTTGAGTGAAGCAAGCTTTGAGTAAGTCCTCATTCCACAGGCGTTCCAGGAGATAATGTGAAGCTGCATCCTGCTAGTGAAGTTCGTGTCTAGGTGTACAGGAGACTGGTGGGGACGATGACGTTGAGGCAGTATCACTCTGAGGTGTGATTTGTGGTAGCTTCTTGAAAAGATGGTCACAAATTCTTTCGTAACCAGCAGCGAGGTATTCCATTTTCTCGGAGAAGGTGGTAACAGTTGCAATGATGGTTTGGTTGGAGTCGACGAGTGTGGCGAGGGTGCGCTCAGTGGTAGCTTGCTGGGCTGCCAGACCTTCGATGTGAGACTCAATAGCATCAAAACGTGCTGTGACTGCTGCGCATCGTGCCGTCAAGTTGGAAACGGCCTCACGAAGGGCAAGGATTTGTGGTGACTCAGTCTGGGTAGAAGCTGGAGGTAGTGAGGCAGCGCCCATTGGTAGTTGTGGTAGTGGTGGCGGTGGTGGTGGTGGTAATGGCTGGGAGGGGTGGGCAGTGTGCGAGGCAGCAGATGGGGAGCGTTTGGCACAGCCGTGCCACACATTCACTCCAGGTTGGTGACAGCGAGGGCATTTCCACATCGTTGTGTCTGGGGTGGGGGTGAAGACTGCTCCGATGTAGAATTAGCATCAGTGGTGGTGGGCTGCTGGGGATTGCGGTGTGGGCAGGTGCGGGAAGAGTGAGTGCCGGAACACCAGCCACACTTGTCGGAGGAGGCAGAACAGTACTGGGAGATATGTCCAATTCCCCAACACTTGTAGCACCAAGGCTGTTCATCTTTCATCCTTCTAAACTCACTGGGTGGAAGGCAAGGAAGGAAGCTGAAGCAGAATGTTGGTGGTGGTGGGTCTGGAAGGCTCCAGGTGACGACGAGCCTGTTGATGGGTGTGCCATGTTGGTGGAAGCGACGCGCTGTGTATATGCCAGGAAGCTCCTTGGCTAGTGACGGGTCCATGCCGACAGGGTACCGGGTGATAAGATACGAGGGGAATTTTCTCGGTCTGTCAATCGAGTCTTGAACATCAAGCTTCAAGGACAAAAACTCCCCTTCTGTGGCTCTTTGTATGATGTCAGCACGCCTTCGTGAAATGTATACAAAACGGGAGGTGACAGCTGACATTTTCACCTCGGCTAATTCCCGTTCAAGGCAGAATGTCTTGGTAACATCAGAAAGCCACCGAATCTTCACATCCACACCTGGGTTGTCAAGGAACATAAGCTTGACATACGAGTCTCTTGGAGCAAATGCAGGAGGGACATAAGAAGCCTTAGATGACCTGTAGGGATCAAGGTTGTATGGGGAAAGTTTGCGAGCCATAGGTAGAGATGTTTCAGTGAGCTTGGATGACTTAGGAGTGGGAGAGGACGGTTCACTCGAATCCGACACCTGCTCCATGGGTCGCTTGGTAAAGGTGAGAGGCTGAGTGGTAGGGTGGGGAGCCTTAGCTTGGTGATGCAAGGGAGCAGAACCAGAATGATCCATGGGTTTTAATGGTGGCCAGTGCTTATCTAAGTCATCCTCGTTGTCAGTGAGGGCGAGATCGTCCTCAACATCGGCAAGGGTGCCAGGGCCAGAGTAGTTCATATTGTCTAAATTTTATTAACCTCAGAGTCGGCAACAATCTCTAGCGGGGTATAATGACGTAGGCGTGACGTCACCACGCCACACCCCGTACTGCGCATGCGCAGACCGGGGAAATCAGCGCGAGAGGGAAGCAACGAAAATTTTAAATTTTTTAGGCTATTTACTGGCTAAGTCCAATACCCTCAAAAACCTATATGCCACAAAACAGTTGACTGGTGCTCACTCTCTATTTCTGCCAAGGATGGAAGCCAGCAGATCGCTAAATCACCAGAAATTTCCTTAAAAAGTAGAGAGCTCTCTGAGATGTTTGTTTACATTCAAGCGTGGCGCGGGAGAGGGATAGATAGAGAGAGAGGAAGAGAGATAGAGGAAGAGAGAGAGAGAGAGAGAGAGAGAGGGAGAGAGAGAGAGAGAGAGAGAGAGGAAGAGAGAGAGAGAGAGAGAGAGAGAGAGAGAGAGAGAGAGAGAGAGAGAGAGAGAGAGAGAGAGAGGGAAAGAGAGAGAGAGTGAGAGGGGGAGAGGAGGAGAGGGAGAGAGAAAAAAAAGAGGAGAAAAAGAAAGACAGAGAGAGAGAGAGAGGAGAGGGAGAGAGAAAGAGAGAGAGGGAGAGAGAAAGAGAGAGAGGGAGAGAGAAAGAGAGAGAGAGAGGAGAGGGAGAGAGAAAAAGAGAGAGAGAAAGAGTAAGAGATTTAGACAGGAATATGTATCTATAAATAAAAAAATAAAAAACTCGTTATCTTAAATGCAAAATAATCGCTATTACCTATCAGCCTCTAATGCATTACCGTATATGATATCAATGACAATCAATATTATTCTCGCTCTGGCTCGTATGTATTTATGTTTGTCTGTTTGTCCGTCTGTAAAGATTCATATCAAATACAGGGATTAGCTTTAACATCCATAAACCTTCACGTCACCTCAAGTTTACTCATTTTAACTTTTAATTTTCAGCGCAATAAGGAAATGGATGAGTCTTTTCAGGTCTCAAAAAGTTAAATTGAAAAATAGCTCAAAGATTAGCGACGAAAACCGTTAAAGATGGAACCTTTTTTTGAATTTCTCTCTCCTCTTGTCGGTGAAAGGAACTGATTATATGTGAGAAAATGATTATAAGTATGAATAAATGAATATTAAAATCTATGATAGAACTTCAAGAATTTCCCGTTTTTTCCGACTACCGTTTGATTGGCATTTATAAATCTATAATCTTTTGACAAGGTTTTCCCGCCATTTTATTTCAAATCTCGCGCCAGACGAAACTCATCGACCGTTAAGTGACATAAATAAATAAGGATAATATCTGAGTTAATATCTGCTCTGCCTAACTTCTCACTGAAAAATAAGAACATGATGGGGAATACCATTGACTTGTATGATATTATAAGTAATAGGAGAAGAAGGCACAGGCGTAAGAGACAAATGTAAATGACTTATTTAGGACAATTTATTCCACACGAAAATCTAACGTTTTCATCGTGTTGAGTGACATTGTAGTGAATTATCTCCTGATTGGAAAACGGGCTGTCTTTTAGGGGATCCCAAGCTATTCGTGGCAGGGCTGGACGCTTTGAGATTCTACCCGTGGCCACCAGGGACCAGCACCGAGACATTGCAACGTTTTAATACATGGTGCTAGCAACGAACAATAAAACATTATGTGTGTCTTTTAGCTTTCCTGTCTTTTTATTTTTTTATTTCATTGTATTTTGTTAATTTTAAAACATGGGAGCCAAGGAGGTCTCACTCCTCTTAAAGATCTTAACTGCTGGTTACCGCCTCCAAGACGTTGAGGGAGATGTCCGGAGAGGAACAAGCGACTCAAGCTCGCACGGCCGAAGCTACAGGTACTCTCTCTCCTCATCCAAAACGGGCAGTTTGCTTATAGCAGTGAGGTTTTCTTTCCATAAGCCAGAGATCCTTGACGGAAGACTGCCGGGTAAGAGGACCTCCTGCTATAAGTCGATATAGAGAGAGGCCGTAGCCGAGCCTTTATTCTTATTATCTGTGTTATAAATATCCAGTGGTTTTCAACGGACGGTACGAGAGACACATTTGTAAGATAAGTAGTGTGCTCCAGTTGTATGTGCAGGATTTGTTATATTCTCGTCATGTCTGTATATATATCCATGCCGATTAAGTAAATATCAGTTTTTATACTTGTTTCTTTTATGATTACATGTATTTAGTAAAAGAGTTGTGCCCAGGCTCTTTTGTGTATGTACGGGAATTAACACTTTCAACAAAATTCACGAGCAACACTTATCCCAGACCCACCGTGCCTTCGGAGAGTGCTTACCGCTCGGCCCACTCCGTTGGTAATCTTTAATAAATGTACAAAGACTAATTATGGCAAGCTCCATAAGAAATGAACTTGCAACTTACATCAATGATATGTCAATGGTCACTACAGCGTGATATTTTTGGTGGAGCTTATGGTGGGATAAATATTGCAAGTGAATTTTGCCTGAGTTTCATCCATGTTTTATTTATATAATCCGCGATTGTGTCAAATTGTTTAGCTCGCGCGCCCCCAGTTTCCTTAACTAGCGCGGTTACCTTGTTTCGTTCTTGAGCGTAGAATTGTAGTATTTAAGCTCGTTCGCCTCATCTTCTCGTTTAGCGTGTTTTCTTATTGATTCGTATTTTACTTTTGCTTCATTTTTATGTTATCGTGTTCTTAATGCCGTTTTGTATTTCTAATTTAGTGTTTAATTGAATTCTTTTATATGCGATTCTTTGGAGATCGTGTTTTTCAGTTTTACAGTTTGTATATTTGTTAATTTTACTCGTTTATCTTTATTTCTTATAGTACGTCTATGGTATTTCTTATGCGTTTTAACATGTTTTGTTCGTTCTCGTGGGAGTTTAAAAAAAATAAATTTTAAAAAAATATAAAAAAACCGAATTTTCGTTCGTAAGGTATTTTACCGATAGTCTTAAGGGAATTTTAAGTATTATTTTTGTGGATCGTTTTGCCCGATTTTACCTTTTGATAATTTTCTTAACCAGCGAGTGTTCTTAACATTTAGGTGATATTAATAGCCAAGTTTTTAGTTCTTGTGCGTTTTAAACAATCATGGGACCTAATAAAAAGAATAATGAACGTCTTGCCAGAGAGCAGGGGCGTAGTATTACCTCGTTTGCATTGCCCACCCCTCTCGGTGCTCATTTCAAACTCCCGGAAAACCCTGGCTCCCGATATGTGCCCAAAAGTTAAGCGAATTCAAGTTTTATGTTGCACCCGTGCCAGAACAATTGCAGCATCATGAACAGTCCAGACAGCCCGTCCACAATCCTGTTGAAGTAAACTGCCGATGCGTGCGGGGCCTCGAACGTCATCTCGGAGGTTCCTTTTCTCAGTGCAGAAGTTATTGATGAGGCCAAACCATCTTAGCCTTTCAATGTTTGACGAGCTAATGGTGCGGTTTTATACTTATGACGCGCGATCTCAAGGGAGAGATTACACTCCTATGAAGGAGCATATTCGTGCTAATAGCGATTCGCTTGGACGATGTACCATTCGCTAATAATCGAAAACCGCCGCGTCGCGCCCCTGAGGTAGCTCACGTTGGACACTAGTGTAGCTTCGACGACCTGCGCCTTTCAACGCCCTTTTGTTTCTCATGCTCCGCATAAATGAAATGCCGCCTTTCCGATGATGGTAATTAGCCTCACTCCGGTTATCAGTTTATTTAAATCGGAGATATCTATCTGCTGGGCGTCTCACCCCCTGCAGCGGTCGCAAGAGTTATAGAGGCAATGGATGAAACAAATCGAAAATGTTACTCAATCAGAAGAGGCGCCCTCCCACTGGGGAAGCAATGTGTCAGATGGCAACGCATGATGTGTCGCGGAACGGCTGAGGTAATAATCAATTCTAGTGCTTTTGATGCTGGAATTAACGGACTGGATGAGTTTCAAAGCAAAGTTAAGGGAAAAGTTTCGCGGTGTTCTGTTCACTAATGACCTTCTATTTCACTTTATTATACCAGCACCGTATGTTACCTTACCTGACACACCAAGTCCTTTTGGATTATTACCCTCAACCTGCAAGCCGCCGTGTTACAATAAAGGGGAAAGGGATTACCCCACTGCAATTGGTGACCCAGATCTTCTCGCACCTCGCCCGCAATTATTAGGAGTATTTTTACAAGGCATTCCTCAATGGATGCGGAGAAGCTTTAGCTACGAGAGACGATGCTCCCACAGATAAATTAGTGCAGTGCTGCTCAAACAGCTGTGGAAACATCCGCATGGGCGTTTCACAGTTTCCCACACCCCGCCAGCCACAAACCCACAACAGGACAGGACAAACACCGTCGCCAGGCGGCAACTGCGAGTTTCGGACCTCATGTATTCCGCCCTGCATGATGATAATCGTCTCGGCAGCAATGCAGTCACGACGTCAAACCGACACCTGCCGATCTCCAACCCGAGGAGATCCCGACGACGTGAGAGGACGAGTGACAAGGTCTTTTGTTTTGCGTTTCATCAAAACGACCGGGGTCACAATACGGACACACACCTTGCAGATTGCCGAGCACGAGCACGAGAGGAGAGGGACGGTTGTTTCCAGCGCTGCGGTCGGCCCGGGCACTTCGTTTCGTCTTGTCACTGACGAGCGCCCCTTATACCGGCCCTTTCTCAATCACCAACGCCAGGGAAGGTACTGGGAGGCTCGTTCTTCCGCTGATTGCAACCGACTCTCACCGGAGCCTATTACCCGCGTCAACCAGCCACATGCCACCCCGCAGCACACGTTCACCAATACCGGCACGACGCAAGTGGACAGCGAGAACTAGTTGTCGCTGTACACGACGGAAGTGGGAAGTGGCAACCGGATATTGCAGACGTTGACTAACGAAGAGTCAGATCGAGGACGGCCGATGGTCAAAGCTCCATGTGAAGGGAGATTTCCCGATTTTGATTTTTGGCGTTTCATTGACACTGGTTCTGCAATTAACCAACATCAAAGAGGAACACTACAGCGCCTTACCATCGCAAAGCATCACAGTTGACACCGTGTGCTGCAAGGAATCTCCGGGACGGCCGATGAGTAACAGAAGAGTTGACTTACACTAACAATTATCAGACTCTGTAAGTATAACCCACCGTCTCTGTGCTTGATACCCCTTCCTGGACACATATTACCTTGGATGGATTTTTTGATGAGGTTTGCTTTCAGCAGAGTCTTCTCCACGAAACCACACCGCCTGTTTCACTTATCTGTCCATTTTGGTTGCCAACCGATGTGATATTTACAGAAGATAGTCAGCCTTGCACTTGCCCGAACTCTGTCGTAATGAAAAGACTGTCCGATCACGTCAGCCCACGGATGTCCGCTTTCGCATGCAACAAAGCTAATAGAAGACCGCCTGAGAGTGCAAGCTTCGACAAGAGTGAAGTGCCTCGGTCCGTTAATGACAACAGATTGAGTCGCTTCCATCAACCCAACAAGTTGATCTCACCCGCCTGTGTAACCAAATTGAAGAACGCAGAAACGGATGTCTGGTGAAAACACAACGTCCTCCGTGGCATCAAATTACGACTCAGGGACAAGTGATTTCGCCCGTGGAGCCCTGTTGCAATCGTGATGCAGAACATCCCGCCTTTGGCAGGCCGTGATTGCATCCATAGGTCCCATCACGAGATCACCCACACAGTTCCAGAAGTCACCTCTGCCAATATCTATGAACCCAGAGTATCCTTGGGGACCTCGAAGATGATGAATTTGAATCAGAGTTTGGAACCCTGGATTTTGGATACGAGGACTTTATCAGTTTCCCTGACACCTTATCCGACAGCTCAACTTCCGGCGATGAAGACATCGGTGAAAGCAGGGTCAGTATTGACGAAGTCCTGGCGATAAAAGATGGCATGTTCAGTCATCTTGCAGAACTTCAGCTTCCGGAAGATGGGGAAGATCATGAAGATCCTGATCAGATAGAAGGCGGAGACGATCCCGATCCCATGGTATTGCCTGTGAACTATCTTCATCCCTTGCCTGATTATTTATTGCGACTGGTGATCTCTTGTGTGTTTTTACTTGTCGTTTTACTTTTATTTGTTCGTTTGTAAAATATTTTAAATTTGCGGCATTGGATATTCATGAATGATGATTTTATACAAGCCTGTAATATTTCTGGTCATTAACACTAACTTATCCCTGTTCTCACCCCCAAATTAAGCGAGCTGAGTCCTTAATTAGAGCAGACGCCTCTTATGCAACCTGCAACCTTTGTGAATGATTTGTGATCATTTTTTGTATATTTGCACCAGGCCTGTACCCCCGCAGACACACCAAACTAGAAGTTTTTAGCTACGCTTGCAGCTACGCCCCGACCTTGGGAGGGATGTAGTGATATGAGCTCCTGTGGAAAACGGCTGTCTTTTAGGGATCCCAAGCTATTCGTGGCAGGGCTGACGCTTGAAGATTCTACCCTGCCACCAGGGACCCCAGCACCGTCACAAATTGCAACAGTTTTAATACATTGGTCTATCAGACGATCATAAACATTATGGTGTGTCTTTAGCTTCCTGTCTTTTATTTGTTATTTCATTGGATGTTGGTTAATTTTAAACATGGAGCCAAGGAAGGTCTCATCACTCCTCTTAAAGATTACTTAACGCTGGTTACCGCTCCAAACTTGAGGGAGATGTCCGAGAGAACAAGCGACTCAAGCTCGCACGGCCGAACTACAGTACTCTCTCTCCCATCCAAAACGGGCATTTGCTATTGCAGTGAGTTTTTCTTTCCAAACCCAGAGATCCTTGACGGAAGACGCCGGGTAAGAGACCCCTTGCTATAAGTACGATATAGAGAGAGGCCGTAGCAGAGCCTTTATGCTTATTAGCTGTGTTAAATATCCAGTGGTTTTCAACGGACGTAGAGAGAGACAACATTTGTAAGATAAGGAGTGTGCTCCAGTTGTAGGTGCATGGATTTGTGTATATTCTCGTCCATGTACCTGAATATATCCATGCCGATTAATAAATAGCATGTTAGACTTTGTTCTTTTATAGTACATTATTTAGTAAAGAGTTGTGCCCAGCTCTTTTTGTTGTACGGGAATTAACACTTTCAACCAAAATTCACGAGCAAACACTTATCCCAGACCACCGTGCCTCGGAGAGTGCTGACCGCTCGCCAACTCATGGTAATCTTTAGAAAGGTACAAAGACTAATTATGGCAAGCTTCCATAAGAAATGATCTTGCAACGATTACATCAATGATATTGTCAATGGTCACTCAGCGTGATATTTTTGGTGGAGCTTATGTGGATAAGATAGTGCAAGTGAATTTTGGGCCCTGAGTTTCATCCATGTTTTATTTATATATGCCGCGATTGTGTCATATTGTTTTAGCTTCGCGCGCGACCCAGTTTCCTTAACTAGCGCGGTTACCCTTGGTTCGTTCTTGACGTAGAAATGTATATGTAACCGTTCGCCTCACTCTCGGTAGCGTGTTTTTTCTTATGATTCGTATTTAACGTTTTTTTGGCCCCTTCATTTTTAATGTTATCGTGTTCTTAATGCCGTTTGTATTTTCTAATTTTAGTGTTTAATTGAAATTCTTTATATCGATTCCTTTGGAGATCGGTGTTTTTTCAGTTTTACAGTGTTGTATATTGTTTAATTTTACTCTTTATTCTTATTTCTAGAGTACGTCTATGGTTTTCTTATCGTTTTAAACATGTTTTGTTCGTTCTCGGGGAGTTTTAACGAAATTCGGAAGGTATTTTAACCGAGAGTCCTGACGGAATTTTAAGTATTATGTGTGATCGTTTGCCCCGATTTTTTAAAACCTTGATAATTTTTCTTAACCAGCGAGTTTCTTATCATTTAGGTGATATTTAATAGCCAAGTTTTTAGTTCTTGTGCGTTTTAAAACAATCATGGACCTACTAAATAGAATTAATGAACGTCTTGCCAGAGAGCAGGGCTATATGTACCTCGTTTGCATTGCCCACGCCCCTCGGTGCTCATTCAAACTCCGAAACCTGGCTCCCGATGTGACAAAGTAGCGATCAAGTTTTATGTTGCACCCGTGCCAGAACAATTGCAGCATCATGAACAGCCCGTTTCACCAAATCCTGTGAACGTAAACTGCCGATGCGCGGGGCCTCGGAAACGTCATCTCGGAGGTTTCCTTTGTCTCAGTGCAGAGTTATTGATGAGGCAAACCATCTTAGCCTTTCAATGTTTTGACGAGCTAATGGTGCGGTTTGATACTAGACGCGCGATCTCAAGGGAGAGATTAAACTCTATGTAGGAGCATATTCGTGCTAATAGCGAATCGCTTGGACGATGTACATTTCGCTAATAATCGATACGCCGCGTCGCGCCCCTGAGGTAAGCACGTGACACTAGTGTAGCTTCGAGACGTCTGTGCGCCTTTCCAACGCCCTTTGTTTTCTCATGCTCACGCATAAATGCCGCCCCCGATGATGGTCAATGCCCTCAACCATCCGGTAATTCAGTTTATTTAAATCGGAGATATCTGCGTCTCACCCCCTGCAGCGGTCGCAAGAGTTAAGAGGCATGGATGAAACAAATCGAAAATCAGTTACTCAGACCCTCCACTGGGAAGCAATGTGTCAGATGGCACGCATGATGTGGCATCGCGGAACGGCTGAGGTAATAATCAATTCTAGTGCTTTTGATGGAATAACGGACTGGATTTTTTCAAAGCAAAGTTAAGGGAAAAGTTTCGCGGTGTCTGTTGACCTAATGATTATTTCACTTTATTATACCAGCACCGTATGTTACCTGACCACAGTCCTTTTGATTATTACCTCAACCTGCAAGCCGCAGTGCTACAAGGGGAAAGGGATTACCCCACTGCAATTGGTGACCCAGATCTTCTCACCCGCAGAGTATTTTTACAAGGTATTCCTCTATGGATGCGGGAAGCTTTAGCTACGAGAGACGATGCACCCACAGATAAATTAGTGCAGTGTGCTCAACAACTGTGGAACATCCGCATGGGCGTTTCACACCCGCAGCCACACCCACAACAGACAGGACACCGTCGCCAGGCGGCAACTGCGAGTTTCGGACCACATGTAGCCGCCCTGCATGAAAATCGTCCGGCAGCAATGCAGTCGACGTCATCGACTCGCCGATCTCCAACCCGAGGATCCCGACGACGTGAGGACGAGAGGGACTTTTGCTCGTTTCATCAAACGACGGGTCACAGCCTTGCAGATTGCCGAGCACGAGCACGAGAGGAGAGACGTTGTTTCCGCTGCGGTCGGCCCGGGCACTTCGTTTCGTCTTGTCCTGACGAGCGCCCTTACCGGCCCTTTCAACAACGCCAGGGAAGGTCTGGAGGCTCGTCTTCCGCTGGCATTGCAACCGACTCACGAGCCTATTACCCGACGTCAACCAGCCACATGCCACCCCGCACGTTCACCAATACCGGCACGCAAGTGGACAGCGAGAACTAGTGTCGCTGTACAGACGGAAGTGGAAGTGCAACCGGATATTGCAGACGTTGACTACGAAGAGTCAGATCGAGGACGGCCGATGGTCAAGCTCCATGTGAATGATGTCCCGATTTTGGCGTTCATTGACACTGGTTCTGCAATAACCATCATCAAAGAGGAACACTTACCGCGCCTTAACATCGCAAAGCAGCACAGTTGTCACCGTGTGCTGCAAGGAATCTCCGGGACACCGATGGAGGTAACAGAAGAGGTTGACTTACCACTACAATTGTCAGACTCTGTAAGTATAACCCACCGTGCTTCTGTGCTTGATACCCGCTTCCCTGGACACATATTACTTGGGATGGATTTCTTGAGGAGGTTTGCTTTCAGTCTTCACCACGAACCACCGCCTCGTTTCACTTATCTCTCCATTATGGGTTGCCAACTCGATGTGATATTTACAGAGCATAGCAGCCTTGCACTTGCCGACCTGTCGGTAGATGAAAAGACTTCGATCACGTCAGCCCACGGATGTCCGCTTCACTGCACTAAGCTAATAGAAGTACCACCTGATAGTGCAAGCTTCGTCAAGTGCAGAGTGCCTCGGTCCGTTAAAGACAACGAGATTGAAGTCGCTCCATCAACCAACAAGCTCATCATCCCCGCCAGTGTAACCAGAATTGAAGATCGCAGAACGGATGTCTGGGTGGTAAACACAACGTCTCGTGCCATCAAATTACGACCAGGTCAAGTGATCGCCCGTGGAAGCCCTGTTGCAGCGGTGTATGCAAGAAACTCCCGGCCTTTGGGAGGCCGTGATGCATCCATCCCTTTACGAGAATCACCCATCACAGTTCCAGATGTCACCTCTGCAAATATTCTTGATGAACCAGAGTTTCTTGGGGACCTCGAAGATGATGAATTTGAATCAGAGTTTGGAACCCTGGATTTTGGATACGAGGACTTTATCAGTTTCCCTGACACCTTATCCGACAGCTCAACTTCCGGCGATGAAGACATCGGTGAAAGCAGGGTCAGTATTGACGAAGTCCTGGCGATAAAAGATGGCATGTTCAGTCATCTTGCAGAACTTCAGCTTCCGGAAGATGGGGAAGATCATGAAGATCCTGATCAGATAGAAGGCGGAGACGATCCCGATCCCATGGTATTGCCTGTGAACTATCTTCATCCCTTGCCTGATTATTTATTGCGACTGGTGATCTCTTGTGTGTTTTTACTTGTCGTTTTACTTTTATTTGTTCGTTTGTAAAATATTTAATTAGCGGCATTGGATATTCATGAATGATGATTTTATACAAGCCTGTAATATTTCTGGTCATTAACACTAACTTATCCCTGTTCTCACCCCCAAATTAAGCGAGCTGAGTCCTTAATTAGAGCAGACGCCTCTTATGCAACCTGCAACCTTTGTGAATGATTTGTGATCATTTTTTGTATATTTGCACCAGGCCTGTACCCCCGCAGACACACCAAACTAGAAGTTTTTAGCTACGCTTGCAGCTACGCCCCGACCTTGGGAGGGATGTAGTGAATTATCTCCTGATTAGAAAACGGGCTGTCTTTTAGGGGATCCCAAGCTATTCGTGGCAGGGCTGGACGCTTTGAGATTCTACCCGTGGCCACCAGGGACCAGCACCGAGACATTGCAACGTTTTAATACATGGTGCTAGCAACGAACAATAAAACATTATGTGTGTCTTTTAGCTTTCCTGTCTTTTTATTTTTTTTATTTCATTGTATTTTGTTAATTTTAAAACATGGGAGCCAAGGAGGTCTCACTCCTCTTAAAGATCTTAACTGCTGGTTACCGCCTCCAAGACGTTGAGGGAGATGTCCGGAGAGGAACAAGCGACTCAAGCTCGCACGGCCGA
>NW_028234411.1:3499980-3502480 GCF_977035675.1 Penaeus japonicus
GTAAAGAAATAGATATAGAGGTATTTAGATATCATATTCTCACGTAGATATTTTTCTTCTTTATTCTTCACTTATATCAAGTATGTCAAGAGAGAGAAAGAGAAATAGAAAATGATATAAGGAGTAACAGAGACAGAGAGAGAGAGCGAGAGAGGGAAGATAAAGAGCAAGAGGAAGAAGGAAGAAAGGAAGAGAAAGAGGTAGAGAAAGAGGAATAGAGAGAGAGTCAATAAACAATGGGTGCAAAACAAGAAAAGATATAAAATGATTAACACCACCCATATTGCCTCTTATTTTCCTCTTCCTTCCTTTCCCCTTCTTTTTCCTTCATGTTATTCTACTTACTTCCCTCCTTCCCTTCCGTTCCCTCCCATTCCCTCCCTACTTCCTGCTCCTCCCTTTTACTCCCCCCTCCCTCCACCTCCCTACACCCTACCTCCTCTTCTCTTCCCTACCCTCACCCCCTATTCCTTACCTATCCACACTTCCTCCCTCCTTTTTTCCCTCTCACTCCTCCCACCTTCCTCCTATCTACCCTCTTACCCTCTCAGTCTTCCCTCCCTCCTCTTCCCTCTATACCTATCCCCTCCCTCCGCTCCCTCCTCCTCCCTCCATACTCCTCCCCTTACTTATTTCCTTCCCTCCTCCTTCTCTCCTCCTCCCTCTCTCCTCTTCCCTCTATACCCATCCCCTCCCTCCTATCTCCTTCACCTCACCCTCCACCCGACCCCCCCCCCCATCTGACCCTCACCCCACCCCATTCCATACCCAAACCCCACCACCCCATCCCCCCTCCTTACCCACCCATCTCATCCCCCACAACCCCACTCCATACCCAAACCCCACTCTAATTCCCCTCCCTCCCCTCACCCCGCCCGCCTGCCACCCCCTCCATACCCATCACCTCCCCCCCTCCTTACCCTCACCCTCACCCTCAACCCCCACCACCCCACTCCATACCCATCCCCTCCCTCCCCTCCAACCCCTCCTTCCCCTCACAACCCCCATCCCCTCCCTCCTCTTACCCTCACCCATCACCCCCCACTCCATACCCAAACCCCACCTCACCATCCCTCCCCTCCTTCCCTCCAACCCCTCAACCCCCCTCCCCCCTCCCCCCCCCATCCCCCTGGGTCACATGCTTGTATGCTCCCGACGGCTGCAAAGCTAAATTAAGCTGCTGAGTCTTTAACTCCATACTCGGACTTGTCATCTTCCCCCTTCCCCTTCCCCCTCCCCCTCCCCCTCCCCTTCTCCCTCCCTCCCCCTCCTCTCCCCCTCCCCCTTCTCCTCCCCCTCCCCTCCACCCCCCCTTCTCCTCCTCCTCCTCCTCTCCCTCCCCCTTCTCCTCCTCTCCCCCTCCCCCTTCTCCTCGCCCTCCCGTCCCTCCTCTCTTCCCCCTCCCCTCCCCTTTTCCTCCTCCTCCCCCTCCCTTTCCCCTAAACCGGTTTCTCCTGAAGGGAGGTGAGAGGGAGGGATAAGGGGGGGAGGTAGGGGGAGAAGGGATAAGGGAAGAGGAAGGAGAAGGAGAAGGAGGAGGAAGAAAGGGGAGGAGAGGGAAGTGGGTAAAGAGAGGAGAGTTGTCAGTAAGGGAAGGAGAAGAGAGGGAGGAGTTATGGGGTTATGGGAGGAGGTAGGGTCGGCTATAGGTAGTACTAGTTTAGGGAAGGGTTAGGGAATGAGGTGTGGGGATGGTTGGAGGAAGGGGGATTATAGGTTAAAGGGTTTACATGTGTAAAAGGGATTTGATAAAAAGAAGAAAAGAGAGAGGGGAAGGGGAAAAGAGAGAGGGGAAGGGGAAAGGATGAGGGTAAGAGGCGAGAGAATGGTTGGGAGGGGAAGGGGAAAAGGGAAAAAGTTCACCATGAGGGAAAAGGTGACGAAAGAGAAAAAGGAAAAGAGAGAAAGGAAGGCGAAACGATGAGGGAAAGAAAGTCGAGGTCAGACGTGAGGGGAAAGGATAAAAGGGGGAAAAAAGTTTCTCGTGAGAAGGGAAAAAATGAAAAAAATAACTTATTTCAAATTCGCTAATTATAGGCCCTTCTCTATCCGCTCTATCTCTGTAACATTAAAGCAATATCAGTATCTGCAACTATGGTGATAAGACTATTGAGATGCAATCACTACGATGATAGCATATTGTGCAAATCATAGATTGTTATCCATCAACGTTATCTCAGCACATAATTTATTATATTTGGATAATGATAATGCTAGTCATCAATAGCCCCTTTATGGACAAAACTTCAATTCCTTTATTTCCTTTCCCTCTATTAAATTGTCTTTAGTTTTTTACATTTACATAATACAATAATACATTTAATTTTATACTTTTTCAAGATATATTCACACATGTCTATAAACACTCGAAAAAAAAACATTGAAAAAAATAATAAACGAAACAGATGTTGTAGACACAGAAGATACCATATATATATATATATATATATATATATACCTTATATACCTGTCAAACCAGCCGTAGATTTTGACACCTGGT
>NW_028234411.1:3504980-3507480 GCF_977035675.1 Penaeus japonicus
GTTTCCCTGTTCCTCTTCATTCCTCTTTGTTTTTGTTTTTTTCTTCGTTTTCTATCTATTTTTCTTTTTCCTTTTTTCTCCCTTTCTTGTCCTCCTGTTTTTCATTATCCTTCTCTTTTTCCTTCCAGTCCTCCTCTTTTTCCCCCCTCTGTCCTCCCTCTCCTCTTTCACCACTTCCTCCTCCTTCTCCTCTCCTTCTCCTCCTCCTCGTCTTCTTCCTCTCCTCCTCTTCCTCCTCCTTCTCTTCTTTCTCCCCCTTCTCCCTCCTCTCTTCCTCTCCCTTCATTTCCTTTCTGTCTTCCTGCTCTTTCCCCTCTTCTTCCACCGTCTCCTTCACATACCCTCTAAACGCCCCCCCCCCTCCCCCTCCCTTCCTGCCCACTTCCAAATACCCCCCCCCCCCCTTAATACCCTCCTTCCTCCCTTCCCCTTTTTTCTGCCTAACCCCTCAACCCCAACCCTCGCCCCCCCCTTCCTCCTCCTCCTCCTCCTCCTCCTCCTCCTCCTCCTCCTCCCTCCTCCTCCTCCTCCTCCTCCTCCTCCTCCGCCTCCTCCTCCTCTCTCCCCCCCTCCTCCTCCTCCTCCTCCCCCTCATCTCCTTTCCTCTTCTCCTCTCCTCTTCCTTCTCTCTTGCTCTCTCTCCCCCACACCCGTACCTCCGTCTTCCCAACCCCTACTTACCCCTCCCCCCTCCCCTTCTATAAGCGCTGGTCCTCTCCTCTCTCCTCCCTTTCCCCTCCCCCCTCTCCCCCCCCTTCTACTCTATTTCGCTCCCTCTTCCACCCCTGCGGCTTTCCCCTTCTCCCCCCCTCTTCCTCCGTCTACTCATACCTCTTTCCTTCACCCCCTTCTTCTTCTTCCCTCCCCCCTCTCCCCCCCTCCCTCTCTATAAGCCCTGCTCCTCTATCCCCCCCTCTCCCCCCTCCCCCTCTATAAGTGCTGCTCCTCTCCCCTCCCCTCCCCTCCCCCCTCTCCCAGCCACCCCCTACCTTAATGCAAGCTCCTGGATGACACTCCCCCCAACCCCCCAACCCCCCCGCCCCCCCGCCTCGCCTAGTGTGGTATTTGGCATGAAGAAACCAAGAGGGGGGGAGGGGGAGGGGAGTGGGAGGATGATAGGAAGGGGAGAGACGGGGAGGGGCGATCAGAAGGGGGAAGGGGAAGGGAATGAAGGGGAGAGGGGGGGGGAAGGGGGGGTACAGGTGAAGGGGAGGAATGTGAAAGAGTGGGAGGAGGGGGGGAGGGAGGGGGGAGAGGACAAGGGGAGGGGGGGAGGGAGGGGGGAGAGGACAAGGGGAAGGGAAGGAGGGAGGGGGGAGAGGACAAGGGGAAGGGAAGGAAGGAGGGAGGGAGGGAGGTATAGGGGAGGGGGGAGGGAGGGGGAGAGGACAAGGGGAAGGGAAGTAGGGAGGGAGGGAAGGAGGTGTAGGGGAAGAGAAGGAAGGAGAGAAGGGGAAGGAAGAGGCAGAAGGAAGGAGAAAGAAAATAGAAAACGGGAGAAGGAGAAGCAAGGAAAAGCCGGCAAGAACTTGAGATGAAGGTAAGATGAAGCAAGCACGCAAGCAATGATGCAAGATGATGCAATTGCATGATGTTTTTCGCAGGTGCTTTGGGAGGCGTAACTTCCATGATAATGATAGTGATAAGAGTGATGAAGATAATAATAATGAATATTATGATAATGGTGATACGATAATGATGATGATGATATTGATGATAATAACTATGATGATGATAAAAACAAAACAACAATGGTAATAATGATATTGAAGATACTGATGATCATGATGATAATGATGATAATAATGATGATAGTAGTAATGATAATGACGATTACCATTATAATGATAACAAAACTAGCAACATAAAAATAATAAGAATGAAAATAATAATGATGGTAATAATTATTATGATAATAATATCTATGATTACAGTTATAATAGTGATAACAGTAATGATAATGATAAAATAATGATAGTGGTAATGATAGTAATGATGGAAATAATGATGACAAAAACAATGATAAATATAATTATGATAGTGATGATTATAGTAATGTTATTGATAACGGTAATAATAATAATAACCATCGCAAAACTGACGATAATTATAGTAATGATAATGATGATAATGACAGTAGTAATAATAAAAAAATAATAATAATCATGATAGCAATAATGATGATAATAACAATCATTTTAATAGATAAAGATTTGCCAATGATGGTGAGGTTAACTATTAAGATAATGATATTAGTAGTAACAATAGTGATAATGATAATGAGGATGATGATGAGGATGATGATAATAGTAGTGATAAAGAAAGGTGATGATAATGATATTAATATCACTTGATTAATACTTATGTTGATAATAATAATGATATCAAAATAATGATAGCAATTATAATGATAAACAATAATAATAATACCGTAGTAAAAATAAGGATAATGATGATAATGATACAAGTTATAATAATGATAATACTAATGATAGTAATA
>NW_028234411.1:3511113-3521113 GCF_977035675.1 Penaeus japonicus
ACACACATATACCTGCGAATGCATATAAGTCAGCGCGAATGCACACAAGTGTTGAAACAGCTGGTAAGACGAAGGAAACCCCAATCTATAATAAAAAGATAACGGCGCCCCACATACTGCCCAGGTCTTTGCACTGCCTCGCCACCTCGAAGGCAATACTACAGAGGATAAATTTAAAGATTTGCAAGAGAAGGTTGCTGTGGTTATTGCAGATCAAAGAGGCCATACGTCTGGGTGTTATTGCGTCGGTTTGACGTCCACGCTTATTAATGAGATCAATTTATTTATGTATATATATATATATATATATATATATATATATATATATATATATATATATATGTGTGTGTGTGTGTGTGTGTGTGTGTGTGTGTGTGTGTGTGTGTGTGTGTGTGTGTGTGTGTGTGTGTGTGTATGTGTGTGTGTGTGTATGTGTGTGTGTGTGTATGTGTGTGTGTGTGTTTGTTTGTGTGTGTGTGTCAAAGATGAATGTGAGATAGATAAAAGATAATAATGAAGATAAGTAAATTAATAATCATAATACGATAAGATAAAACGCACAAAACGAATTTAAATATAGTAAATAAACCAGATAAAAAAAATACAAACATTCTATTTTCCACACACACAAAAAAATACAATCTTATCAATATACATAAAAGAAAAACATAGCAAAATATAAAGATATTGATAGAACACAAATATAACAATAAAAAAAAAAACACAGCACACACACAAAGCAAAATTATAAAGATATTCATAGAACACACACAAAAAAATAATAATAATAATAAAGAATAAAAAATAATAATAATAAAATAATAAATAATATAATAATAAGAATATAATAATAATAATAAAGAATAAAAAATAAATAAAAAGAATAATAATAATGATAATAATAATAAACAATAAAACACCCATAATAGAGACAGCTGATCTAAATACCTGTTCTAAACACGCTAAGACATCCGGCCGATTTTTACACTGTGGTTTTGTGATAGTGCGCAGTGTTTACTATTCCGGGGAACTTAATAGGGTGTAAAATTGGTCTGTCTTTTATATAACGCAGTGAGGAAGACTAAGGAAATAGTGTTTTTTTTTGTTTGTTTGTTTTTTTGTTTGGTTGTTTGTCTTTCTCTTTGTATGTCTACTGTTTCTGCTTGTATGTTTGTCGATCAGTCGGTCTGTGTATAATGTGTGTGTATATATATATATATATATATATATATATATATATATATATATATATATATATATATATATATATATATATATATATATATACATCTCTTTATCTACCCTCCTCTCTTTGCTCTTTTTTATATCTTTCTCCCTCCTCCTGTCTCCTTTCTTCCCTCCCAGTTCTTTTTTTTCTCTTCCTCCCTCCCTCTCCTTATCACTCTCCTTCCCTTCCCTTTCAACCTTTCATCCCTTCCCTCCCCTCCTTCCCTCCTTCTCCTCCTCCTCCCCCCACTCCTCCCCTCCTCATCCCTCCCTCCCTCCACTCCCCTCCCCCCTCCACCTCTCCTCCCTCCCTCCTTCCCCCTTCCCTCCCTCCCCTCCTTCCCCCCTCCTCCTCCCCTCCCTCCCTCCTTCCCCTTCCTCCCTCCTTTCATCCCTTACTCCCTCCTCCTCCCTCCCTCCCTAACTCCCTCCTTCCCTCCCTCCTTCCCTCCCTCCCTCCTTTCATCTCTCCCTCCTCTTCCTCCTCCTCCCTCCCTCCCTCCCTCCCTCCTTCCCCCCTCCTTCAAAAAATGGAACTTTACGAACCCATTTTGCAACCCTCATCACCATCAAGTCTATTTCCCTTAAATCCTGCCGCCAGAATCACCAGGGCTTAAGGATGACTAATGCTTCAGGTTGTCGTCTGTTGCGTCATCATCATTATCGTCATTATCGTCATCGTTATCGTGATAGTGATAGTGATGGTCATCGTGTTCATCTTCATATTCATTATCATCACTACAACCAACACCATTGTCATCATCAGCAGCAGCATCATCATCTTCATCTTTATCTTCATCTTCATCTTCATCTTCATCTTCATTCCCATCATCATCACATCCCCATCATCATCATCATCATCATCATCATCTCCATCATCACCACAATCACCACTACCACTATCATCATAATCATTATCATCATAGTGCATGGTCCTATTCATCCGAAAGCCAGACATATTCATGAGTAAAGACGAATAATCATCTGAGGCGGTTATTCAAACATTCTCATCTATTCATGAGTCAAGGTGAATTGTTATCTGAGACGAATATGCAAATGGGGGTTATTAATCCGTGAGGGAATTATTGCAAACAGTGAAGGAACTGTTCATTGCAGAGTTGCAATTTGAGAAATATGGTTTAAAAGACATATGGATATTGTTCAGAGGGAGAGAGAGAGGGGGGGGAGGGAGAGTGAGTGAGAGGGAGAGATAGAAAGAGATAGAGAGAGAGAGAGAGGGAGAAAGAGACAGAGAGGGAGAGTGAGTGAGAGAGAGAGAGAGAGAGAGAGAGGGGTCGACTTAAGATGAGAGAGAGAAAGAGAAAGAAAGAGAGAGAGAGAGAGGGGGGGGGGGGTGAGTGAGAGAGAGAGAGAGAGAGGGAGAGAGAGAGAGGGAGAAAGAGACAGAGACGGAGAGTGAGAGAGAGAGAGAGAGAGAGAGAGAGAGAAAGGGGACGACTTAAGATGAGAGAGAGAGAGAGAGAGGCAGAGGCAGAGACAGAGAAAGAGACAAAGACAGAAAAATAGAAAAAGAAAGAGAGAAAGAGACAGACAGAGACAGAGACAGAGAGATGATAAAGACAGTTTTCTTTCTTTCTCTCTCTCTACCTTTCTCTCACTCTCGCCCTCAGCCAGACAAGTCGAGACCCAAGATGGAGATATACCCGCATATAATGTGTATAGCTGGGGTTCGAAGCCATCAATTTATATGGGTCAATTCCCCACGCTTTCATTCCATATCACCTCGAAGTGGAAAATAACAGCTGCCGCGGAGAGAGAGAGAGAGAGAGAGAGAGAGAGAGAGAGAGAGAGAGAGAGAGAGAGAGAGAGAGAGAGAGAGAGAGAGAGAGAAAGAGAGAAAGAAAAAAGGCCATTTTAATTTTTATGATAATCAGGGCGGATTAATTACGGGTCCATGGAGAGAGGTTGTAATGGATTACTTTCCTTGGTTCGTCCAGAATACCTCAACAATAAGTGGATAGACCAGGGAAACTAGCGATTAACTGTATGTTTTTTTTATGAGGTGAGGAAGATTTTTTTGGGGGAAATTATAGTGATAGCGCGTGGAGGGACTTCGACCGGCCCTATACTCAGTCGAGAGTAAAGCCGATAATTTCATAGGGGTCACGAGATCTGGCTAGCAAGGGAAGATTGGAGAGCGAAGTCTATCCCTACGAGCAGCCACGAGCGAAATGATATCTTGATAGTCGGATTAGCTTGAGGTCACCTGTCTTATCCTCCGCCAGCCAAAGTAGTTCCGAAGGACGCGGAGGACATGTGCTTATTGTCCGCATAATGAATTTGGCGGCCATCTTGAAACTGAGACACTCAGGAGTAGATCCTGTTTTACTTATAGAGGTTATGGCACAGGCTCGAAGATTTTAAACTGATTTCTTCATTTGATTTTTTTTTCTTTTTTATTTACCTATTTTTATAGATTTTTCTTATGTTCTTTACTACCTTTTTATCATTCATATTTACTTTTTCTATTTGATTCATCGACTTTTTTCATCTACATTTTTCTTTCTATTCAAGTACCTACTGTTTCCATTTATACATTTTTTTTCTATTCCGTTTATCCACCTTTTTGCATTCATATATATTTCTTGTCTTTCTTTTTTCTTTTTTTTTTATCTCCCCTTGATGGGATACGGGAAAAGGAGCTGTAAAATATGGTACCATTTGGGTTTGATATCTAATAAGCTTCAGACAATATATGTGTATATGTATATGAATATGCATATGTGTGTATATATATATGTGTGTGTGTGTGTGTTTGTGTTTGTGTGTGTATATGTATATATATGTACATATATATATATATATATATATATATATATATATATATATGTATATACACACACACATGCATACATACACACACACACACACACACACACACACACATATATATATATATATATATATATATATATATATATATATATATATACATACACATATAAAAGCACATACATAAAGACATCATTGCGTTTACGTACCTCTACCCATACACAGTAGCTAAGTACGCTGTTCAGAGCATACCCTTAAACACCAACGGATGTAGGAATCCGTACATAGAACCCATTAATTGGCATACCACTTGCCCCAACGCACAGGTGGCGCCCGACAAGTGGTCTAAGCTTTTAAACTCTACACGCCATCACGCCCAAGGGAGATTCCAATTACATTCTCGCCAACACGACCAAAGCACAGTGTCCTTATATTGCCACCACTATATATTAGTATATATTGCCACCACTATATATTAGTATATATTGCCACCACTAGAGGGTACATGTTGGAAGGTGTCGTGGTATGGGTTGCGGTGATGAAGATGTGTGAAAAAAATAAATAAATAGATAAGTAAATAAATAAATAGATAGATAAATAAAAATAAGAATAAAAAAGGCTATTGTATAACAAAAATAGATAAATAAATTAATTAATAGATAAATAAAGGCTATTGTATAAGAAAAAACAGGGAAAATGTAGAGGAAATAATGGGATGTATATAACTATTTTGATTTTATAGATAATTCCTGTGATAGAAATGATAAGGACTGCAAGAGAATGTAGGAAGAATATTATGTAAAAAGTAAGCTTAGATAACAAAAAAAAAATAATAATAATAATAAAATAAAAAAATAAAAAATAAATCAACTAATAGAATGAAAGACGAAGCAATCAAAACAAGAGAGAGAGAGAGAGAGCGAGAGAGAAAGAGACAAACAGCCAAAGACTAACGAATAACAGCCCTCATATAATGCTTCATAATAAAAGACATGATCCTATTGTTGACACGAAGGTTAAGGATTGTGACGAAGAGTGTCAAAGGATCTCTCAGCTGTCACCTTCGGACCACCAACATGGCACCGGTGTCACCTCAAATGTCTGGGAGGGTGGGAGGGAGGGAGGGGGTGGGTGGGATGTAGAGGGCGTAGGTGTATGTATATGGGAGGGAGAGTGGGGGGTGGGTGGGAGGGAGAGTGGGAGGGGGATGGGTTGGTGGGAGGGAGGGGGAGAGGGAGGGAGGGAGAGTGGGAGTGGGGGTGGGAGGGAGGGAGGGAGGGAGGGAGAGAGAGAGAGAGAGAGTGAGAGACAGATAGAGAGAGATACAGATATAGATAGAAAGAGAGAGAGAGAGAAAGAAAGAAAGAGAGAGAGATGGGAGAGAGAGAGAAAAACGGGAGGGAGAGAGGGAGAGAGAGAGAGAGAGAGAGACAGATAGAGAGAGATACAGATACAGATAGAAAGAGAGAGAGAGAGAGAGAAAGAAAGAGAGATGGGAGAGAGAGAAAAAAACGGGAGGGAGGGAAAGAGAGAAAGAAAGAGGAAGAGATATTCATGGATAGGTGTGTGTGTGTGTGTGTGTGTGTTTGTAAGCGTGTGTGTGTGTGTATGTGTGTAAGCGTGTATGTGTGTGTTTGTAAGCGTGTGTGTGTGTGTGTGCTTGTAAAGATGTGAGCGTGAGAGGATGGGTGTGAACATTTTTACCTTTGACCTTTTGATATGTAATTTATAAAGGTAAATATTTTCGCCGATTTGTCACGCTCACTTACCTTACACTTTCGCGTGGGAGGTTGTTATCATTGGAGAAAAAAAAAGAAGAAAAAAAGCACTTTTGATTCAGTTTGGCAAAAGGGAGGAGATATTTTTGTCTGATATTCTCTATTGATTCTGTGTTTATTCACATTTTTCCATCCATTATATATCTTTTGATTGTTTTCCTACTTACTAACAATTCTGCGTTATCAAAGTGAACAATTAATAATGTTCAACGTCTCTCCTTCCATACTATAACAACCACTCAACCATTAAACTACCACTCAAACGAAACTATCCTTTTAAGACAACAACAAACATTCCAACGACTATAAGTAATCGGGTATCCCTCCATTAAGGCGTATATATATCATTCAGTCTTATGTGTAACACCGATCTCGTTGAGAAGAAAGAAGAAAAGAGAAAAAAGAGAAAAACAAGGGGAAAAGGTGTCGAGATGAGAAAGAAAAAGAGAAAAAAAAAGGAAAGGTGTCGAGATGTGGAAGAAAAAAAAATAAAAAAAAGGGAAAAGGTGTCAAGTTATGAAAGAAAAAGAAGAAAAGAGAGAGAAAAAAAGAAAAAGGTGTCGAGATGTGAAAATAAGAAAAAAAAGGTGGAAAAGATGTCGAAATGTGAAAGAAAAAGAAATAAAAAGGAAAATGATGTCGAGATGCGAGAGAAAAAGAGATAAAAAAAAAAGAGAAAATGTGTCAAGATATGAAAGAAAAAGAGAAAAAAAAGGAAAAGGTGTAGAGATGTGGAAGAAAAAGAAAAAAAGAAAAAGTGTCGAGATGTGAAAGAACAAAAAAAAAAAAAAAAAAAGGTGTCGAGATGTGAAAAAGAAAAAAAGAAAAGGTGTCGAGATGTGAACTAACTTGTACACACACACACACCCACCCATCTTCTTGGAGTCTTTTCAAGTCTAATCATCCTGCGGGTGTCCGTCTTCCTGATTATGGCGGTTCGCGGTGCCGACGTCTCGCTTTTCACGCTGCTGTGACTTCTGTGTCTAATTCATAGATGTGTTTATCTGTTCCTTTTTCCTTTTTTCTTCTCGTGGTTTCGACACCCGGGCGGCGCCTCACCTTCGCGGGCGGTGGAGGTGAAGGTCGAGGCGCTCGTGTTTACTTTTCTGAATCGCGGAGGCCGATGGGACGGACGCCCGTGCTGAAGACGGAGCTTTGGAGGCGTATGTAAACAGATAAAGTAGGTGATGGAGGTAGATGGAAATAGAGAGGCAGGGTGGCGGGCGATTTAGGTAGATGGATATCAATACTAGCATGAACTCACATATATGCGCGCATACACGCGCACACACACATAAACACACATATGTATACATACAGACAAGTGCGCAAGCAGACACGCGCCTATACACATACATACGCACTATATATGTGCATACATATACATATATATATATATATATATATATATATATATATATATATATATATATATATATATATACATATATATGAATACATACATATATATGAATACATACATATATATTTATCTATATATATATTTAAATATATATACATATGCATTTATACATACTTATGTATGAATATATACACATATATCAATATATATATATATATATATATATATATATATATATATATATTATATATTTATATATAATATATATATGTATATATATATACATATACATATAACATACATAACACATATGAATATATATGATATATATATATATATATATATATATATATATATATATTATATATATATATATATATATAGAGAGAGAGAGAGAGAGAGAGAGATGTATATATATATACATATACATATATATATACGTAAGTGTGTGTGTGTGTAAAACCCATCCATCAAAATAGCTTTACGGATATTCTGCATATCAATAAAATGTTCTTCACGTACGCAAAACAAGCAAAACCGATTGCAATTCACCAGTACATTACTAAACGCTGAGACACTGAAGACTTCCTCGCTGTGAGTTTATTCTGAAAATACCTCAGATTGCATGTTTAATTGCAAGTCTAATTACTACTGGTGTTGCAATTTTTGCTTTCACTGTGACAGAAATGTCGTTTGCGTGCAAGCATGTGTGTGTGCAATGTACACGCCGTTTAAAAGTAAATTAAGTGTTCAGGACAGATTTACAAGACGAATAGGTAGTTAATTGCTTGATGTTGCTTTGTGTTCCATTCAATAGTCTTTTCCTGTATTTGTTGCATAGGAAGATGGAGGAGAATGTCACGCTATATGATAGAAAGTTGAATTATTGCATTTTATTGCATAACAATAAATCAAATAATAATAATTGCAATTGGAAAAAGTAACAGTAATAATGATGAGGAGGATGATCGTATTGTGATAATGATCGTAATGATGATGATGATGGTAATAACTAATGATAAGAAAAATAACAACAAATATAACAGAGATGATGAGGAGGAGGAGGTGAAGGAGGAGGATAATGATGATAATGATAATAATGATGATAATTATATCAACAATAAAACTATAAAAAACAACAACTATAGTAAGAAAAAATACTCAGGTTCTCCAGCTAAATGCACAGCACACATTCCGGTGATTATTTTCTCTCTTTTTTTCAGGTCGTTTCACTGAGCCCCAAAAAACCTTAGGCGTCGTGAAGATAAATTACCCAGGAGGGGAGCTGACTGACCACGAGTGACAGGACTGTTGTTCAGGATGCACGAACAGGATGCAGGAGTGATATAGTGTGGAATCAACAACAACAAAAAAGGGGAATTCGGTAATGAGTAGATGGTACCCTACAATATATATATATATATACATATATATATATATATATATATATATATATATATATTCGCGTCTGTATGTCAGTGTGTTTGTTCGTTTTTTTGATAAATTAATGCATTCTCTTTGTTTTCAAAGTCATAATTTCGACTGAAACTGAAACAAGTAAGTATATGTATGTTTGTGTGTGTATGCATGTGTGTGTGTACGTTAAAGAAATGTGCAAGAGGAGCAATTGCAACGATACAGGGGGCCAATACTAAAAGTAGACACGTAAAGCATTAATTCTACACTAAGTGCGTCTGACAACTTGTCTCTTTAAGGCATGTGACTGAAGACTTTAAGCAGCAGTACATGGCAGTCTGAAATGATTGAAAACATGGTTGTGGTGTTTGTTGAAGTGGATTTTAATGTTACGGTTACATATTTTCCTGTTAGCGTTACACTTATCTTTATTATTGTTGTTATTGTTATTTTTATTGAGGTTGTTGTAGTTATCCTTGGAATTGTAAATATCTCTCTCTCTTTCTCTATTTCTCTTTCTCATTCACTCTTTCTCTCTCACTCCTTCCATCTCCTTTTCCCGCTCTCTCTCTTTCATTCTTTCTTTCTTTCACTCACTCATTCACTCTTCCCTTCCATCTCCCTTTCCCGTACTCTCTCTCTTGCTCTCTCTCTCTCTCTCTCTCTCTCTCTCTCTCTCTCTCTCTCTCTCTCTCTCTCTCTCTCTCTCTCTCTCTCTCTCTCTCTCCTCTCTCTCCTCCCTCCCCCTTTACTCTTCCTTCCCTCTTCACCCCTCTCTCTTCCTCTCTCCTCTCTTTCCCTCTCCTTCACTCACCCTTCCCCCTCTCCTTTCCCCCTCTCTCTCTCTCTCTCTCTCTCCTCCCTCCCCCCTCCCTCTCCCTCCCTCCCTCCCCTCCCTCCTCCCTCTCTCCCTCCCCCCCTCCTCCCTCCCTCCCTCCCTCCCTCCCTCCCTCTCTCCCTCCTCCCTCCCCCTCCCTCTCCCTCTCCTTCTCTCTCTCCCTCTCTCTCCCTCTCTTCCTCTCGTTACGTCCATTTTCTCTCATCTGCCCAAAGTACAAGAATGGCGCCCTTAGGAACTCCAGGGCTCTCATTACCTGTCTGTTTACTGCTAAAAGCAAAGGCAAAACAGGCCAGTACATGGAGAGTAACGCCTGGTCCCTTTTACACGTGTCGCGTAATTCTGTTAAAGTCTGACTTTTCGTGCAAGTTTGTTTTATATGTATTTAATTGTGTTGTTGTTTTAATGTAGATCATGTGTATTATGCTATATGGTTTTGTTTTTATTTGGTTTGTTTTACTATTCTTTTTTTTTTATTAAAGTTATTTATATATTTTGCCTTTTCTCCATATCTCACATTTATAAAATCTATTTTATCTCTCTCCTTATCTTCAAAAAAGTACACAGAATAGGAAAATAAGGCTA
>NW_028234411.1:3550897-3559737 GCF_977035675.1 Penaeus japonicus
CAAACAACATAAAAACAACATAATAACAACACTGTAAAAAAAAAAAAAAAAAAAAAAAAAAAACATCAGAATCGTAAAGACAGTCTTCCATATATCATAAGCCTGAGACAGCACCAAAACGCCCGTCTTTCTCCCCTTTTTTTAAAAATTTGTTTCTCTGCTCCAATGTCACGTTAATCCATGAGCATTTAAAAGAGAGAAAAAATATACATCATCCCTATTTTAGCAAGAAAAACACGAACAAAGATGACCTTGGGAAAAAAAAGGTATTCATATCAGAGTCTGTATTTCCAAATGTAGACTCCTTTTTTTTCTTTTTTTTCCCCTTTGACGACACCGGAAAAAAAAGAGAGAGAGAGAGAGGAGAGAGAGATGAGTGAGAGAGGAAGAGGAGAGAAGGAAGGAGAAGAGAGAGAATGAGTGGTGAATGAGAGAGAGGGAGAGGAGAGAGGGAAGCGAGAGAGAGAGACGAATGACTAGAGAGAGGTAGGAAGAGCGAGAGAGAATGAGGAGGGAGCTGCCGATAATATGGAGAGACGAGAGAGAGAGAGAGATGAAAGAGAAAGAGAGGAGAGAGAGAAAATGAAAATCATTCAGTATCTTTCTCTAAAATCCTCCGATTGCTAGTTTATGACTTGTCTTATTGAATGTGTGCATGATTTGTGTTGCACTACTCAATGCAAAGGGTTTAGTTGCCAAAAAAAGAACGCTAGGATGTAAATTAGGGCGAACAACTCTTAACGAAGAATGAAGGCACCCTTGGAGGGGGAGGAAGTGAAAAAATAGAAGGAAGGCCGGAGAAAGGCAGAAGGAGGAGAGGAGGGGGAGGAGGAGGAGGAGGAGGAGAAGGCAAGGGGAGTAGAGGAGGAGGAGGAGGAGGAGGAGGAAGAAATGGGGGGAGGGAGGAAGAAGAAGAAGAGGAGGAGGAGGAGAAGAAGGCGGGGGGAGAAGAGGAGGAGGAGGAGGAGGAAAGGGGGAAGAGAAGAAGAAGATGAGGAGGAGGAAAGGGTGGGGAGAAAGAAGAAGATTAGGAGGAGGAAGGGGGGAAGGAGAAGAGAAGAAAGAGGAGGAGGGGAGGGGGAGAAAGAAGAATAGGAGGAGGAGGAGGAAGGGGGGGAGAAGAAGAGAAGAAAGAGGAGGAGAGGGGGAGAAAGAAGAATAGGAGGAGGAGGAGGAAGAGAAGGAGAAGAAAGAGATAGAGAAGAAGATAGAGAACGAGGAGGGGGAGGAACAATAGTAGTCGTGGCGGTGGTAGTAGTAGTACTAGAAGTAATAGTAGCGATAGTAGTAGTAGGAGGAGGAGGAAGAAATGAATGTGGGGAAGGAGGAGGAAGAGGTAAGGGAAAAAATGGAGGAAGAGAAAGAGGAAGTGGAGAAGTTGGATGAAAAGAAGAAGAAGAAAAAGAAAAAGAAGAAGAAGGAGAAGAAAGATGTATATATATATATATATATATATATATATATATATATATATATATATATATGAGTAATAGTTTATATACTATATATAACAGAGAGAGAAAGAGAGAGAGATGAGACGGGAGGAAGTGATTGAGTAGAGAGAATGAGCAATGAGAGAGAGTGAGAGGAGAGAGTGAGAGACGAGAGAGAGATGGAGGTAGGAGAGAGAGGAGAGACTAAAGGGGTATGGAGGGAAAATATAAAATTTGGATTAAGGATAGAGAGAGAGAGAGAGAGAGAAAGAGAAAAAGAGAAAGAAAACGAGAGAAAGAGAGAAAGAGAAAAAGAGAAAGAAAACGAGAGAGGGAGAGATAGAGATAGAGAGAGAGAGAGAAGGACTCAAATCCTATTACCACACCGCAACGTTAAGTCTCCACGTCCTTCGTGTTTGCAATCATGTGAATCTGCAATTGCAAGATGCGCACCAAAAGGGATTAAATTAAGTAGGCAATGAGTTGGAGGCAAAGAAGAAGAAGAAGAAGAAAAAAACAAGAAGAAGGAGAAGAAAGATGTATATACATATATTTATATCGTGACGTCAGACTAGTGTTAAATGTAGAAATACAATGGCTAGTTATTAAGAGTGTTTTGAGATTATTCTTCTTCTTTTTTTTACTTATTATTACGAAAATAGAAAAAGAAGAAGAAAATAAATAGAGTCTTAGTTGCAACATATTGATAACGCTAGAAAATATTGATAAGTGAAAAACAAACAAACACGAAAGCAATAACAGTGGTAATAATAACAGCAACAACAACCATAATGATATTATAAAACTAGTCAACAATTTTAAAATGTAGGGCATTATTGTTTAATAATTCTACCGTGTTTAAGTTATTTTTTTGTATGTTTTATTTTCTTGTGATATACTTTTGCAGAATAATCTATTGAAAAGGTTCTACAAAGATCATGTGCTAAGGTTTATAGAATGACCCGAGCAAAAAAAAAAAAGAAAAAGAAAAAATGTTTAGCCCTTGACTCTGAGGTGATTTTTCACTCAAAATCTGAAAGATCATGATTTTATAAAGACACAATCATAGCTGGGTATATATAACCTATTTGGGATAAGCTTCGTGGTATTACCAAACAATCGCTTAATCCCTTTCCTATACCAAAATCAGCTAATGCAAAAAAAAAAAAAAATTAAAAAAAAAAAAAAAAAAAAAAAAAAATTGGCTATTGCAAGGTTTACCAGAACCCTCGGTGCAAGATTGCCACTCAATTGATACTCATTGAAACCTCGTCTAGATCTCTTTCCACTAAAATCTCTGCTCTGCTAGTGAGCGAACATGAACACCTTCACGACGAAATCGGTAGCACGCGGATTTAAAATCAATATCAATTCAAATCTGAAGGGGATTATTACCTTTGGACTCAGATTATAGTCTAGAAGCACGTTTAACATATACTCTTCTGGTAACTAAGATTTGCATAGTAATAATGATGATGATAATGTGCTCATACTAACAGCTTTATGATGATGATAATGATGATGATAGTGTGTTTATACTAACAGATTTATGACGATGGTAATGATGATGATAATGTGCTTATACTAACAGATTTATGATGATGGTAATGGTGATGATAATGTGTTCATACTAACAGCTTTATGATGATGGTAATGGTGATGATAATGTGTTCATACTAACAGCTTTATGACAATGATGTTGAAGTGACTTTGGCAGATAGAATAACTGATTATATAATCGGAATAAATTAATGATCACAATATCAATTATAATGATAATAGTGATGATGGAGGATAAACACTTTCTGCATTCTACTGTTACTAGTAAACCATATTAGTACTAATAACAACGACATTAATGATTAATAGTGTATGAATATAAATCTCATCATCATGATTAATTCGAATCATTGCCAATAACAGCAATTATTACCATTTATAAAGAAAAATAATATGATTATAAGATAACTGTGATGATGACTTATACTCAAAATACAATAAATGGCGATGATGATAATGCAGTAACGACAATAATAATAATGATAATGATAATAATGTTAATACGAAAATAGTAAAAAATATTAATAGACAATGGTAGATGACTATTAATGTCCGAAAATTATATTGTCATGAGTTACACAATCACAGCACACACACACGCTCACACACAATCCAACACACACACACACACAAGCACAACACACAAACACACACACACACAACAAGAGATTGTATATAAATATATTTATTGATTTTTAATTTCCTCTCCCTAACCGAATAAATATAATTGTTTCACAGAAAGAATACAGCCAACTAATTTCCCTCAAGAGAAATGGAATTCCCTTAAAAATTGCAATATATCATTCTTAAATTCAAGAATAGATGACATCATTATCAACCCATTCATCCTGATTGTATTATCCTTAATTTGTTGATATGTCTATGTTTGATGAATAATCTTGGATTATAAATTGTTGTTTATATAAAGAAGATAAACATCCCTTTTCTTAATAGCTGGTAATACCAAAGGGTAAATATGCTGATTAATGATGCAACTCGTAGCCTTATATCCTTCAACCCCCCCTCCTCCCTTCCCCAACCTCAACGCTAACCCCTACATCCCAACCGGAAAACTACCCTACCCATTACCTCCAAACTTTGACCCCAACACTTACCTCCCACCCCCAACCCCAACCTCCATCCCAACCCCAACCTCCCACCCCAACCCCAACCTCACACCCCATCCCCAACCTCCACCCCCAACCTCCCACCCCCAACCCCTACCTCCATTTCCAACCCCTACCTCCATCCCGACCCCAACCTCACACCCCCAACCCCAACCTCCGCTTCCAACCCCAACCTCACACCCCAACCCCTACCTTACACCCCCAACCCCAACCTCACACCCCAACCCCTACCTCACACCCCCAACCCCTACCTCACACCCCAACCCCTACCTCACACCCCCAACCCCAACCCCAACCTCCCACCCCAACCCCAACCTCCTTCCTTACCCGACCCTACCCCCCACCTCCACCACCCACCCACCTCACCCCCCACCTCTCATCTCACCCCCCAACCCCTAAGCACTCTCACACACGCTCTAGTGTATCAAACTCAAGGAAAACCTCTGTCTTAAAAACCTCCAGATGCTCGCACTATGTCACGCCCACGACGAGGTAATGAAGTAATAAGAGTGACTCTAGATTCATAGTAACTGAAACCGATCCTTATGTTAGTGAGATTAATGACAGGCCACGGCTATACACAGCTTTTGTAAGTATAGACTAGCGCGCTGGCGCACACATGCATTGTACTGCACGTGTGTGGTGTGTGTGATCGCTGTATGTATATATTATACAATTATATAGTATAGTATATGTATGTATGTGGTATATATATATATAATATATATATATATAATATATATGATAGTATATATATATGATATTATATATATATTATAGCATAGTAACATATACATATACAGGTTTTAAAAGCACACACACACACACACCACACAGACACATCTATAATATTATATATATAATATCATATAGTATATATAATATATATATATATATATATATATATGTATGTATGTGTTGTGTGATGATACATAGCATAATATATATGTATATAAAAGAAAAAAAGGAAAAAAAAAATTATAGTATATATATATTTATATATATATATATCAGTATATATATATGAATATATATATATAGTATAGTATATGAAAGCACACACCACACACTTTCAGCCACACAACACACATAAGTACCATATATGAGTATATGATATATGATATTTTTAGTATGGATATATATATATAGGTAGTATATTATAACATTGGTATAGCATATATATGTTAGTTATGAGATATGCAATGTATATATATATATATAGTATATTAGTAGTAGTATATACATATAGCTTATACAGTATATTTTATATATATATATAGTTTATATATATATTTAATATTTATAGATATACATATTAATATACAACAATATATACATATATATACCACATAACCATTATACATATACATATACATATACATTATTATATATTTTATATTTATATATATATAGTGTTTTTTATTTCATTTATACTTACAAGATATATTGATATATTTTATATAACATACATATATTTAATATATACATATATATAGATATTATATTTTTATATATATTATATATATATATATATGTAATACACACATTTATATATATATTATATTATATATATATATATATATATATTTAATATTATACATTATATTTTATATAATATATTATACATATATATAAATATATATATATAACTGATATATTTTATATATATATTTATATATATTATATATATATATATATATGTGGGTGTGCGCGTGTGTGTGTGTGTGTGTGTGTGTGTGTGTGTGTGTGGGTTTGTGTTGTGTATTTTTGGTGTTGCGTGGTATGTATATTTATCTCTCTCTCTCTCTCTCTTCTCGCTCTTCTCTCTCTCTCTCTCTCTATTAATTGTTATATATATATATAATATAGATATATATGCATATATATAAACATACTGCTTGTACACACACACACACAAACACACACACACACACACCACAACCACACACATTATGTATAATATATTATATATATTATGTTTAATTTGATTTATATATACATATATATATATATATATATATATATATATATGTATATATATTATATACATTTAATACTATATATATATATAGATTATATATATATTCTATATATATATATTTACACACATATACCATCATATTTCTATCTATGTTCTATATATTTATATTTCAATATATATATATATAATTATATTTATATATTATATATAATAAATATATATATATACCACACAAACACAAACACACATCCACACAAACAGACACACACCGCCAATATATATATATATATATTTATATATATATATATAGATTATATATACATTTATTCATATATATGATATATATATAAATTTAATCAAATAAATAAATATATTTATATACATCATACTATATATATTTTTTTTGTGTACGTATAGCACACGCGTATATGTGTTTTATTTCGGGCATCATTTTTAGGTATATGTATGTGTACACACGCACACAAAATAACCAAAAATTAATGACAATGTTAATACCTCTCTCGCGGCTCTCTCTCCCTCCCCCTATAATATATATCTATTCGTATATATATGTGTACATTTTCATGTATTTGTATATGTTTATGTTTATGTATTATGTTTATGATATATTTTAATATATATATATTATATATATATTTTTTATTTTTTTATTATTTGTGTGTGTGTGTGTAGAGTGTGTGTGTGTGTGTAAATATGTATTTGTATCTTTGCCTACAATAGTATGTATACACACAACCACACACACACACACTACACCACACACACACACACACTCATATATATTTTTTATTGTATAATTACATATATTATACATTTATATATTATTTATATATTTATATATATATATATGTAGGTAAATATAGAGAGAGTGTATATGTTAATACTTATCAATATCATTATAATTATCATTACCATTATTACGACTATATCAACATAACTATTATTGCTGTTATTACCATCAACAAACACACACACACACACACACACACAAAACATACACACACACACACAAACACACACACACACACACAGAAACACACACACACAAAACAAACACACACACACACAAAACAGACACACACACAAACAAACACACACACACACAAAACAGACACACACACAAACAAACACACACACACACAAAACAGACACACACACACACAACACACAAACAAACACTCAGACACACAAAAACAAACAAACACACACACGTATAAGAAACATAAAATTACCAATGCCATTTTCTCTGTATAGGCCTAACTTACACTACCTATTTGCTTGACTGCTTGTTCTCTCTCGTCATACAAGGCCGTTTTACCATTAAACCATCCCATGGCCATGGCCTTCAAGATATTATGATAAAGAAGATAATTTACAGTGAAATCGATAGTGAATTAAATTGAAAGAGACTTTGTCTCGAACTCAAGACCGTATTGAAAACATGGAGAAAGATAGGATTTATAAACAACAATATGTTTATTTTTATAACTTTATCGAAGTAGGACTCTCCCTTATATTAACACTCCAAGAAAAAATAATAAATAATTCCATTAACATGGAAGAAAAACATCGATATATTACATAAGCAACGGAAGGAAAAACTCTGTCAGACGGTCGGGCCTGGGCGAGATGAGCCATGTTCTCTCCGAAGACTCAGACGCACTGACCGGCGTGGATGGGTCAACGTTATCATTTCAACCTGGCGCTCCACCATTGCCTTTTTCACCACGTCAAGAACCATGACGGTTCATAAATCACAACTGGCATTGTTTTCTTATTTTACCGTTATTTAAAAAACGTGGTTTAATTGTTGGAATGTTTGTGGGGGATGTTGTATATGTAGTAGAGGGGTTTCGGTTTGTAAAAATTTGTGTGGTATCTTTTTTTTCTTCTTTTTTAGTATCTATTGGTATCTGATTCGATATGTAAGAGTGTTCATCGCAACATACGTTACATAGCATAAGCATTTGTGTTATATATATATACATTCCATATATATTATATATATATTTTTATATATATATATATATTATATATAAATATATGACACACACTAATATTATGTGTGTGTCGTTATGTTGGACGTATGTACACTATTACATATTGAATTCGATACAATTATTACGTAAAAAAAAACTACACGCGAATTCACACACACACACACACACACAACACACACCACACACACACAACCCCGCATATATATAATATATAATATATATTTATATATATATATATATATTTATATATGTTTATATATTCTATAACATATTATATACATATATATTTATTTTATGTATATATATTTATATATATTATATATATATATATATTATGCATATATATTTATACATATATTTGGATATGAATATATAAAGATTTATATATATATATATATATATATATTTATGCATGTGTGTTTATTGTTTATTTATAGTTTTTTTATATATATATATATATATATATATATATATGTATATATATACATATATATATTTGTATATGTATATATTTGTTTTTTGTATATATTTACATATATATATACATATATGATATATATTATATATATATATATATATATTATATATATATATATATAGACATATATATGCATGTGTGTATAGTATATATAGATTTATATATATATAGTTATATATTGATATATATATATATATATATTTAATATATTTAATTTATCATTATATATTCTATATAAAT
>NW_028234411.1:3574837-3584837 GCF_977035675.1 Penaeus japonicus
GAATTGATATGCTTTGATAATGCATCTATGATTTTTTTTTTCTTGATTTTCTTCCTGTTTATGTCTCTCCTCCTCCTTCACCTTTTCTTCCTCTTCTTCCTCTCGCTCCCCCTTCTCCTCCTCCTCCTGTTCCTCCATCCTCTTCTTCTTCTTCTCCTCCTCCTCCTCCTCCTCCTCTTCCTCCTCCACCTCCTCTACCTACATCTCCACCTACTCCTACTCCTCCTTCCCCCCTCCTCCATCTCCTCCGCCTCCACCTCCCCCTTCCTCCTCCAGTACCTCCCCTAATCCTCCACCTCAACCCCCACCTCCCCCTTCCCGCTCCACTTTCTCCATCTCCTCCCCCTTCCCCAATCCCTCCCTCTGCCCCTCCCCCTCCTCCCCTAATCCTTTACCTCAACCCCCACCCCCCACCCCTTCCCGCTCCACTTCCTCCATCTCCCCCTCCCTTCTCCCTATTATCATCACACTCTTGCGCCTCGCCCTCTTCCTTACCTCCACCTTCCCTCCATACCTGGTGATCCTAACGGCTTTTGCACCTACTCTCCCTACCTTTCATATCGTTCGTTTCCTATTATACCGTTCGCTTCCTTTTATATCGTTCGTTTCCTTTGGGTATAAGGAGCGATAGGTGATTAATAATAATGAAGGGTGAATGGAGGGAAATATGTCAAAAGCAGGGTTTAGTCGAGGGAGGGAAGGAGGGAGGGTGGGAGAGAGGCAAGGAAGGAGGGTAGAAATGAAGGGAAGAGGTTGGGAGGGAGGGAGAGAGGGAAGAAGGGTAGAAAAGAAGGGAAGAGGTTGGGAGGGAAGGAGATAGATAGAGAGAGAGAGAGAGAGAGAGAGAAGAGAAGAAGAAGAAGGAAGGAGGGTTGAAGGGAAGGAAAGAAGGAAGGAAGGAGCAGATAGATAAGAGAGAGAGAAAGAGAGAAAAATAAACCCAACCACGAACTTAAAAACAATTACAAAGATGAGTCACGCAAAGAGTCGAAACGGGGCCACACACACACACACACAATAAGGTTGAACACACGGTCTGCATTGCATAGATGTTTGGCTTTAATGACCTTGCAATATTCCTGCCAAGTATTGTTCCCTAAATACTTGCCGGTTGCACACTAAATGACAGCTGTGACGTTATGACTGTCCCCACGACTTACTTGGTCGTTGAGTCGACTAGAACGACAACTCGAGGGTCCGGCTTTGCCGTATACTTTTCCTTTGCTCTTTCTCTCTCTCTCTCGCTCTTTCTTTCTTTCTCTCTCGCTCTTTCTCTTTCTTATTTTTCGCTTTCTTTCTCTTTCTTTCTTTCTTTCTCTATTTCTCTCTCTCTATTTCTATCTCTCGCTCGCTCTCTACTTCTCTGTTTTTTCTCTCTATTTCTCTCTATCTTTCTCTTTTTCTCTCTATTTCTTTCTCTCTCTTTCTCTTCCTTTCTCTCTCTCTTTCTCTCTCTCTATTTCTTTCTCTCCTCTCTCACTCTCTTTCTCTCTCTTTCTCTCTCTCTCTCTCTCTCTCTCTCTCTCTCTCTCTCTCTCTCTCTCTCTTTCTCTCTTTCTTTCCTCTCTCTCTCTTTCTCTCTCTCTCTCTCTCTCTCTCTCTCTCTCTCTCTCTCTCTCTCTCTCTCTCTCTCTCTCTCTCTCTCTCCCTCTCTCCCTCCCTCTCACTCCCCTCCTCTTTCTCTCTCTCTATCCCTCCCCCCCCCCCTCTCTCTCTTTCTGGATTCCTGTTAATAATTATTGTAAGATTTATGACTCATCCCTATTGTTATTGTTATTGTGATTATCATTGTTGTTATTAAAATTACTATTATCACATATATCAGTATAATACATCTATTTAAAATGACTATTCCGGGCTATGAATAATCACTATTTGCATCAGTTGTGGGTGGCCAGACATGTGCAGATATTACAAGAGAAGTATTTATTGTATGTGATATGTATATGTCACAAGTTTAAAATCACATTCATTAAAAAAGAAGCTGTCATGGTTGACAACAATGACAACAACAACACACCCCCCCACACACACACACACACACATACGCATGCTTAGACTTTCTTCTTCTTCCTCTTCTTTTTTTTAACATTTTCTTCTCTTCTTCTTCTCCTCCTCCTAATTTTCCTCTTTCTCCTTCATCTCCTCTTTCTCCTCCTATTTTTCCACCTCAATCCCTCCACCTCCACCTTTAGCATCTCCACCCCTTCCACCTTCATCACTTCCATCTCTTCCTCCACCTTATCTTCATCCTCCATCTCCTCCGCCACCTGAACCCCCTTCCTCCTCCACCTCCACCTTCTCATTCTCCTCCTACACTTCCTCCACCCGCACCTCAACCCCTTCCACCTCAACCTCAACCACCTCCTCCACCTCCACCTCTTCCCCCTCCTCTTTTTCTACCTCAATCACTCAACCCCTTCCACCACCTCCACCACTTCCTCCTCCTCCTCCACCTCAACCCCCTACCACCACCCCAACCCCTACCACCCCCTACCACCACCCCTACCACCACCACCACCCCCACCACCCCAACCACCACCCCTACCACCTCCTCAACCCCCACCACCTCCCCCTACCACCCCCACCCCCACCTATCCACCCCTACCACCCCAACCCCTACCACCTCCACCTCCACCCCTACCACCTCCACCTCCAACTCCCCCTCCACTTCCACCTCAACCCCAACCACCTCAACCCCAACCACCCCAACCTCCACCCCTACCACCACCACCCCTACCACCACCACCACCCCTACCACCTCAACCCCCACCTCCACCCCTACCACCCTTACCACCCCCACCTATCCACCCCTACCACCCCAACCCCTACCACCTCCACCTCCACCCCTACCACCTCCACCTCCAACTCCCCCTCCACTTCCACCTCAACCCCAACCACCTCAACCCCAACCACCCCAACCTCCACCCCTACCACCACCACCCCTACCACCACCACCACCCCTACCACCTCAACCCCCACCTCCACCCCTACCACCCTTACCACCCCCACCCCTACCACCTCTCCACCCAATTGCCCTACCAAAAACCCGCCAAAAGTATCTGAAAGAAATTATTTGAAATAAATCTAGCGCAGAATAACCAAACATGACGAAACCTCATCTAAGGGGCGTGTTCTTCGAGGTAAACAGACATTGAGGGCCTCTCGCTTAACTAATATACTAACTGTTTTAATTTCTGATTTTGCATAACACGTGAGGGTTTAAGTGGTTTGATAAGTATTCAGGTTCTTAATTAATGTTTGTTTGTTATCTTTATTGCTTGTATATCAGTTGTATATCATAATAAGTATTCTGGATTGGATTTTTTTTTCTGTTAAAGGAATGGTGTTGTGAGTGAGCGCAGAGAAATATTTATATGATAATAATATTTATAACATTGTACTTCTATATATCATCATTATTATCTTTATCATCATGATCATCATTATTCTTCCCATCATCATCATTATTATTATTATTATTATTATCATTATTATTATCATCATCAGTATTAATATTATCATCATTATTATAATCATCAGTATCAATATTATCATTATTATAATCATCATTAATCCTATTATTGTTGATTTCATTGTCATCATTATCATCATTCTTCGCATCAGTATCAATATTATCATGCATACCACTGTCATTATATATATCCATATTATCATTCGTATAATTCTAATCATCATTACCATCATTATCATCATTATTACCATTATTATCATTAGTGTCATCATTATTATCATTACTATAATTATTCACCATTGAGTTTCGTTGAAGTACTGCTGCTAATTATGCAATCAAATTACAAATAACTTTCATTGCAAAATTGATGTAATAAGATCAATAAGAAATGCAATATAAATGTAGTGAAGCAAAATAAGTAAATGACATGAATAGATGCATGTCATTGAAAATAGTATGCATGGATGACATGTAAACATACAGATAAATAAGATAGAAATGAACAAACAAAGAATTAAATACAGGCAAAAAGAAAAAGAAGAAGAAAAAAACAAATTATACATAAATATATCAATAAAAAAAGTGAATTAACTAAACCATGAACACATGAGTCATGAAAAGTAATATACATATGAAATTTAAACGTGATATTTATACATTGCAAGAGTATGGAGATGCAACATGTTGAAATGATTAGGCATAATACAATGTGATTCGATCATAACAGCGTCCAGCGAATCTATGAATAAAAAAATATATATTCAAAAAAAAGACTTTTTATATTCTTTTTGCGACAAACTTTACATAACAAACATCTCAAAACCGCAAGACAACATTATTATATCATCATATACTGCCCATTATTCACCCCAATCACCCATTATCAAACTATTATACTAAAGAAACCCATTATTCACTCTATGATAGGCAGTTACCCACAAGAATAACACGTCACATGAATAAAAAAAAATGAAAATAAAAAAAGAAGAAAAGTTCAAAGTATACAAACCTAAAGGCACGGGCGCTCGGCACTCCATCTATTGGCACCAGACGCACCATCATTGTCGTCTCTCTAGGGGCAATTGCACTCAATCTTGCTGTTGCACTTAACAAGCATTCTGGGCAGATCCAACAGGCTGTTTTGTAAGCTGTTATCACCTTATTGCTCTGTGTTATTGTGGTGTTATGCTTGTAGTGATTGTTATTGCGGTTTTTTTTTTGCTTGTTTTGTTTGTGTTTGTTTGTGTGTTTGTGTGTGTGTGTGTTGGTGTGTCTGTATTTGTGTTTGTGTGTGTGTGTGGGTGTGTGTGTGTGTTTATGTGTATGTGTGTTTGTGTTTGTGTGTGTTTGTTTGATGCTTGTGTGTATGTGTTTATGTGTGTGTGTTTGTGTGTGTGTGTGGTCACGCTGTTGTGGTTGTTTGGTGTTTGTAGTGACTGGTAATGTGGTTGTGTTTGGTTGCTTTATAAGTTGCAATCATCTTGATGTCTTTGTTGTGTTTGTAGTAGACGCTTTCCTTTGCTCCGCGTGTAGTGTTCTTGTTATAACTATAATGTTGATACTTTCTTTGTTAGTGTTGTTGTTATGTTCGAGAGGTTTGCTTGTGGGAGTGATGTTGTTTTTTCATGTTGTGTTGGAGTGTTCTTGTTGAGCTGTGCATTAATTCCTGGAAAGCGAAAGAGAGACAGAGAGAGAGAGAAAGAGAGAGAGAGAGAGGAAGGAAGGGAGGGAGAAGGAAAGAATGAGAGGGAGAGAGAGAGAGAGAGAGGGGGGGGGGGGAGAATGAGAGAGAAAGAGAGAGAGAGAGAGGGAAAGAATGAGAGAAAAAGAGAGAGAAAGAGAGGGAAAGAATGAGAGAGATAGAAAGAAGGCAAGAATAAGAGAGAGAGAGAAATAGAATGAAAGAATGAGAGAGAGAGAAAAAAGAAAAGAATGAGAGAGAGGGGAGGAGAGGGAGAAAGAAAGAAAGGAGAAAAAAGTGTGTTTGTTTATTTAGCAATATATCGTACAGATTTTTATATGATTTAATATTCAGAGTGTATGCAAGGTCGGGTAACTTTTGCTTTGAGCCAGATGTTGTGAGCAGGTGTGACTGTGTGTGTGTGCGTGTGTGTGTGTGTGTGTTTATGTGTGTGTGTGTGTTTGTGTGAGTGTTTGTGTTTGTGTTTGTATGTGTGTGTGTTTGTGTTTGTATGTGTGTGTTTGTGTGTTTGTTTGTGTGTGTGTGTTTGTGTTTGTGTGTGCTTGTGTATGTGTGCGTGTGTGTGCGTGTGTGTGCTTTACGTCCAGTCAAGTCAAGCAAGCAAGCACTCACATATGTCACAAAAGTCTCTCCTCTTCCTCCCACACCCGTTTTCCTCTCCACTTCTCCGCTGTTATCCACCTCTCTCGTTCACCCCCTTTCGCTCCCCCCCCCCCTCAGATGAAGGAAGGGGTAGAGAGGAAAAGGAAGGTGCAACATCCTGCCAAATTGCAAGCAAAAACTTAAGGCAAAATGTTGATGTTCCGCCCTTGGCAAGAGAGGCTGCATGATGATGCTCTGTTATTCATGGGATAAACGGATGACCCCCTCCCCCTCGCCCCCCTCCCCCCAGCCCGCCCCCCGCCTCCACCCACCCCCTATCTTTCCATCTAACTCCGTCTCGTGTTCTTCTATCTACCTTACTCTACCTCCTTCTCCCTTCCTTTTCCTCCTCTTCCCTCATTCTTCTTTCTCTTTATCTCCCTTCTAACTCTCAATCTTCTCTCTATCCTCCTCTTAACCCTTCTTCCCACCCTCCCCTCCCCCCCCCTTCTATACCCCGTATCTCGACCTTCCCCTCCCCTCTCCTCCTATCCCCTCTCCTACCTCGTACCATAGCCTCTCCCCCTCACCCCCCTTCTGCAGCCCTCCCTTCTCCTCTCCCCCATCCCGCCTTTCACCCTCCCCTCTCCCTCCCCCATCCCGCCTCTCAACATCCCCCTCCCCTCCCCTCCCCCCTCTGCACCCCTCTCCTCTCCCCCCTCCGCCTTTCACCCTCCCCTCCCTCCTCTGCACCCCCCTACCCCCTCTTCACCCCCTCCCCCCTCTGCACCCCCTCCCCCCTCTGCACCCCGCCTCTCACCCCCTCCCCCTCCCCTTCCCCTACCCCCACCAATCGCTCGGTCTCTCTCTACACACACGTCAAACTTCTGACACGATCACCCTTTGAAAATGAGGAAGAGGGAAGGAGAGGGAATAAAAAGAGGAAAGGAGAGAGATCGGGATAAAGATAAAGAGAAGAGAAAAGAAAATAACACGATAACTTTAAAGAAAAGAGAGAGAACATAGAACGAGTTCATTTTCTGTTATAGAATAAGTCATTTTATCGAAAATGAAGTTATTATCAAAATTAATCGGGAGAGAGGAGGAGGAAACTAAGATAAATAAGGGAATGTTGACAAGAGAAAGAGACAGAGAGAGAGTGGGAGGAACAGAGGGATAGATAGAGAGACGGCGGGGGCAGGGAGGGAGAGAGGGAGAAAGAGACCGAGAGAGGGAGGGAGAGAGAACGAGAGCGCAAGATAAAAGGAGAAAGAGAGAGAGAAAGTGGAAGGAATAGAGGAATGAAGAGAGAGAAAGAGAGAGACAGAAGGGGCAGGGTGGGAGGGAGAGAGAAAAGAGAGCCCGAGAATGGGAGAAAGAAGCACAGAGAGAGCGCAAGAGAAAATGAAAGAGAGAGAGTGGGAGGAACAGGAGGTGAAGAGAGATAGAGAGAGAGGCTGAATGAGATCTCGAGAGAGAGATAAAAGGAGGAGGAGATAAAAGAGAAAAATACAAAGAGAGAAGAAGATAAAAAAAAATACAAAGAGAGAGGAGATAAAATAGAAAAAAAGACAGAGAGAGAAAGAGATAAAATAGAAAAAACAAAAAACAAAGCGACAAGCAAATAAAAGAGAAAGAGAGAGAAAGACAGAGAGAAGGAAAGAAAGCATCAAAGAACGCCAAGGCAGCCCACACATGACAGCATTTAGGCTAGTCACCCCTTCGTGTAAACAAAGGTGACGTTTCGAATGGTCTTCATCAGACAAACAGACCAACTATATCCATTTTTATCATTTTATCTAATATCTTTCTTTTTTTTTGGCTTCAGGTACAAGGCGCACGGTGCGGCGGCGAAGAAGGACGAAAACCGGAAATGAGATAAAAAGGACTAATATAAAGCTTCTTTTTTAAAGTTGAAGGTTAAAATTTAGGTTGGAATTCGTGGGAAAAGGTGGTTTATATCGTGAATTTAAATGATTTAATAGCAATGATATAAATATTTCTTAATGAATAGATTTAGAGGTGATATATATCATTTTTTGTTTGTTTTCTTTTTTTTCAGAAATGTCATTCACCTTCTGTGCTCTATAATAATATATGTTCTTAATTTTTAAATAGATTTAGAAGCTTTAGAATCACTTTCCCTATATTTAATTTCTACATTTAATTTACATATTTGATTTACATAATTCACCAAATTTACACATCTAATCACAAAGTCAATATCTTTAAATCTTTGTCTGTAAAATTAGGATTAAAAAATAATATCAGGATTAAAAAATGAGAGAGAAAGAGAGAGAGAGAGAGAGAGAGAGAAAGAGGGGGAAAGAATGAGAGAGATAGAAAGAAGGCAAGAATGAGAGAGAGAGAGAGAGAGAGAGAGAGAGAATTAGGATTTAAAAAAAAATAATAAATCGGTAATCCCAATACCCCATACCCTCCCCCCCACCCCCACCCTCCTAACTACCCTACCCTCCCATACCAGAAACCATGATGGCTTCATACCAATCACATACCCGGCCATAATTACACCATTACGTCATTCTCCCAAAGGCATTTCATCAAGCAACATGCCCTTTAAAGCATCAACATTTCTTAAACCAGTAACGATAACAAACAAGCAAAAAAAATAAAGAAAATTGAGTGTGCGGGCTGGGTCACACGTGACTTTGTTCAGGCGCTGTCTCATGCAAGCAATTTTTTTTTTTTTTTTTTTTTTACTTCTTCTAGTTCTGCTTATTCTTTTTCTTTTTCTGTGTGACTTTTTGATGTTTCTTTCTCTTTCTTTTACTCTGTTTTTTTTTTCTTTCTTTCTTTCTTTCTTTCTTTCTCTTTCTTTTTCTCTCTGTCTCTCTCTCTCTCCCTCTCTCCCTCCCTCCCTCCATCCCTCCATCTCTCTCTCTCTCTTTTCTCTTCTCTTTTCTCCCTCCCTCCCCCTCTCTCTCTCTCTCTCTCTCTCTCTCTCTCTCTCTCTCTCTCTCTCTCTCTCTCTCTCTCTCTCTCTCTCTCTCTCTCTCTCTTCTCTCCCTCCTTCCATCTCTCTCTCTCTTCTCTTCTTTCTCTCTCCCTCTCTCTCTCTCTCTTCTCTCCCTCCTTCCATCTCTCTCTCTCTTCTCTTCTTTCTCTCTCCCTCTCTCTCTCTCTCTCTCTCTCTCTCTCTCTCTCTCTTCTCTCTCTCTCTTCTCTCTCTCTCTTCGGCGTCTTTTTATTATATTTTCTTTTCTTTTCTTTTTTCTTTCCTGTCTTTTATTCAGTCCTCATCTGTTTTGGTCATTTCCTGTCTTCTCTTTCTTTTTCTTTTTTTCTCTCAATATTTTCTTTTTTTTCTCACTTTCTTTCGTATTTTCTGAAATGTTTTTATTTCTCTTATTTATCCCCACTTCTGTTTGTCTATTTTCTTTACTGTTTTTGGTCTGTTTCTTTCTTTCTTTCAAATCTGTTTCTACTTCTCACTCTTCTATTTCTTAAAAATGTTAAGAAACAGACGGTGAGTCAGGTCAGGTCAATGACTGACCTTGCGTACCATATGACCTGAGATTGGTTATATACATATATTTTTTTATTTTCCTTTCTTTTTTTATTTTCTTTTTCTTTCCTTTTTTCTTTTTCTTTCTTTTTCTTTTTTTAATTCTCTTTCTTTAACTGAAATAAGGATAAGCTAGATTTGCGGAACAGATGCTTCGTCGGGCATATGTGTACTATATCGAGCCCACTTGTGTCAACGTGTGCTGAATCGACCTGAGCTTGGCACTTACCCACCGTGATGCCCAGGCACAGCAGTGACCGCGGAGTGCCAGCAGAAACCCACGAGCTTGGACGGGGTTCGATCTGCTGACCACGAGGATGCGAGGTCGGCGCACTACCACTGTACCAATCTAACGGTATTTAATTGAGATGGAAGTTTATTTAATGGTGATGACTGATGACTATGGGTGACAGGTTGGTGATGACTGATGACAGGTTAGTGATGACAAGTTGACTGGTTGGTGAAGACTGGTGACAGGTTGATAGGCTGGCTATGATTGATGTCAGATTAATGATAATTGATGACAGACCGATGATGATGATTTATGATTGACTGACTTATGACAGGTTGACTTGCTGTTGATGACTGATGACAGACTGACAGTTTGGGGATTATTGATGACAAGATGACATGCTGTTGATGCTTATCACTTGATAATTGAAAGTGGAATTTATTATAATTAATTCAAATAAAACGGTTATTAGTTCATGTTGCA
>NW_028234411.1:3607337-3612337 GCF_977035675.1 Penaeus japonicus
TTCGCATAAGATGACCTTTGTAACAGCATCCGCTCTATAACACCATCGGATACGATAGAGTCATCAGTATTCGTACTTTAAAACACTCGGATTACAACGCTAACTATTGTAAATTAAAAGACCGTAATCGCATTTTTTATTAATACAATATTATTTTTCTCTTTACCACGTCTGTAATTAGATATAATATTTGAATTTCTTTACGAAGCTGTGCAACAAAATATTCAGCGTTCTATTTGTAGTTTTGAGTTTTTTGAAGATTTGTAATAGATATTTTTTTTTAATTTTATCATTTCTGTCATAGGTATTATGCGCGTGTGATCGTTAATAAGGGTGTTTTGGGCAGCGTTTGCAAGGATTCTGCAATCTATAGTCTCGTGTTGCATTTGGACCCTCTTCTTCCTCCTCTTCCTCTTCTTTTTCTTCTTCTTCGTCTTCTTCCTCTTATTCTTGCTCTTCTTATCTTTCTTTCCATGTCTCCTTTTCCTCCCTCCTCCTTCTTTACCTCCTCATTTTCCTACTTATCTTCCTCTCCCTCTTTCTCCTTCTTCGTTTTCTTCTTCTTGCTCTCTTCTCCTTCCTCTTTTTAATCCTAATACTTCTCCTCCCCCATCCCTTCCTCTCGTCCTCCTCCTCTTCTTCTTCTTCCTCCACCTGCTCCTCCTCCTCCTCCTCTTCTTCATCCTGATCCTTATCCTCATCCTATACCCCTCCCTTTCTTCCTCCTCCTCGCACCACTTCCTCTCCCTCTCCTCTCCTCCCCCCTCCGTCCCCTTCCGCCTCCTTTTCTTCTTCCTCCTTCTCCTCCTCCTCCACCCCACCTCCACTTCCACCCCACTTCCACCTCCACCTCCACCTCCTCCTCCTGCTCCACCTCCACCTACACCTCCTCCTCCTCCTCCTCCTCCACTTCCACCTCCACCTCCTCCTCCACTTCCACCTCCACCCCACTTCCATCTCCTCCACCACTTCCACCTCCACTTCCACCTCCTCCTCCTGCTCCTCCACTTCCACCTCCACCTACTCTTCCTCCTCCTGCTCCTCCTCCTATTCAACCACCACAGCCTGCTTGATGGAGAAGGATTACTTCTTGTCCCCAACAACACTGGCAGCTTGTGTTAAGAGTCGACTAAGGTTTCGAAGCATTGGTTCATGTCAGCCCCCTCCTTTCTCCCTCCTCCCTTCTCCTTTCTCCCTCTCTCCCCTCCTCCTTCCCCCTCCTTTCCCCGCCTTCCTCCCCCCTACCCCTTTCTTCCTTCCTCCCTCCTCCTCCTCCCCCCTCCCCCCTCCCTCCTTCCTCCTCCCTCCTTTCTCCCTCCTCCCCCCTCCCTCCTTCCCCTCCCTCCTCCCTCTCTCCCTCCCTCCCTCCCTCATCCCTCCTTCCTCCCTCACTCCGTCCTTCATCCTCCCTCCCTCCCTCCTCCCTCTCTCCCTCCCTCCTTCCTCCCTCTCTCCCTCCCCCCTCCTTCCTCCCCCCTCCTCCTCCTTCCTCCTCCCTCCTCCCTCCCTCTCTCCTCTCCCTCCCCCTCCCTCTCTCCCTCCTCTCCTCCTCTCTCCTCCCTCCTTCCTCCCTCCTCCTCTCTCCCTCTCCCTCCTTCCTCCCTCCCTCTCCCCTCCTCCCTCCTCTCCTCCCCTCTCCTCCCTCTCTCCCTCCCTCCTCCTCCTCCCTCACCCTCCTCCTCTCTCCTCCTCCTCTCCTCCCTCTCCCTCTCTCCCTCTCTCCTCCCTCCCTCCCTCTCTCCCTCCTCCTCCTCACTCCTCCCTCCTCCCTCCCTCCCCCTCCCCTCTCCTCCCTCCTCTCTTCCCTCCCTCCTCCTCTCCTCCCCCTCTCCCCTCCCTCCCTCCGCCCTCCCCTCTCCCCCTTCCTCCCTCCCTCCCTCCTCCTCTCCCCTCAATCCTCCTCCCCCTCCCTCCCTCCCTCTCCTCCCTCCTCTCCCTCTCCCTCCCTCCCTCCCTCCTCCCTCCTCTCCTCCTCTCCCCTCCTCCCCCCTCCCTCCTCCCTCCCTCCTCTCTCCCCCTCCCTCTCCCCTCCCTCCCCCTCCCCTCTCCTCCTCTCTCCTCCTCCCTCCCCTCCCTCCTCCCTCTCTCCCTCTCTCCCTCCCTCCCTCCTCCTCATCCCCTCTCTCCCTCCCTCCCCTCCCCCCTCCCCTCTCCCTCCTCCCCCCTCTCCCTCCCTCCCTCCCTCCCTCCCTCCTCCTCTTCCCTCTCCCCTCACTCCCCTCTCCCTCCTCTCCCTCCCTCCTCCCCCCCTCACCTCCCCTCCCTCCCTCCTCCCTCCTTCCCCTCACTCCCTCCTCCCTCTCTCCCTCTCTCCCTCCTCTCCCTCTCCTCCCTCCTCCTCCCTCATCCCTCCTCTCCTCCCTCACTCCCTCCCTCTCCCCTCTTCTCCTCCCCCTCCCTCCTCCTCCTCCCTCTCCCCTCTCCTCCTCCCTCCCTCCCCTCCTCCTCTTCCTCCCTCCTCCCCTCCCCCCCTCCCTCTCTCCCCTCTCCCCCTCTCCCTCCCTCTCCCTCCCTCTCCCCTCCTCTCCTCCCTCCCTCCCTCCCTCTCCCCTCTCTCCCTCTCCTCCCCCCTCTCTCCCTCCCCCCTCCTCCTCTCCCTCCTCCTCCCTCCCCTCCCTCATCCCTCCTCTCCCCTCCCTCCCTCTCCCCTCCCTCCCTCCCTCCCCTCTCCGTCCTCCCCTCCTCCTCTCTCTCCTCCCCCCTCTCTCCCTCCCTTCCTCCCTCCTCCTCCTCCCCTCTCCTCCTCCTCCCTCCTCCTCCTCCCCTCCCCTCCCTCTCCCTCTCCCTCTCTCTCCCTCCCTCTCTCTCCCTCCTCCCTCCCTCCCTCCCTCCTCCCTCCTCCCCTCCCTCTCTCTCCTCCTCCTCTCCTCCCTCCCTCCCTCCTCTCCCCTCCTCTCTCTCCCTCCCTCCTCCTCCCTCCTCCCTCTCCCTCCCCCCTCCTCCCTCCCTCTCCTCCCCCTCCCTCCTCCCTCCCTCCTCCTCCCTCTCCCCTCCCTCCCTCCCCTCCTCCCCTCTCCCTCCTCTCCTCTCCCTCCCTCCTCTCCTCCTCCCTCTCTCCTCCCTCTCCACTCCCTCCCCTCCTCCCTCTCTCCCTCTCCCTCCTCCCCTCCCTCCTCCTCCCCCTCCTCCCTCCTCCTCCCTCTTCCTCCTCCTCCCTCCCCTCCTCCTCCTCCCTCCTCCTCTCCCTCCCTCCCTCCCTCCCTCCCCCTCTCCCTCCCCTCCTCCCTCCTCTCCCTCCTCCCTCCCTCCCTCCCTCCCCTCCTCCTCTCATCTCCCTCCCTCCCTCATCCCTCCCCCTCCCTCCCTCTCCTCCCTCCCTCCTCCCCTCCCCTCCTCCTCTCTCCCTCCCTCCCTCCCTCCCTCCTCCCCCCCTCCTCCCCTCCTCCCTCCTCCTCCCTCCTCCCCCCTCCTCCCTCTCCTCCCTCCCTCTCCCTCCTCCCTCTCTCCTCTCCCTCTCCCCTCCCTCCCCTCCTCCCTCCCTCTCTCCCTCCTCTCCCTCCCCTCCTCTCCTCCCTCCTCCCTCCCCCTCCTCTCCCTCCCCTCCCTCCTCCCTCCCCTCTCCCTCCTCCCTCTCTCCTCCCTCCCTCCCCCCCTCCCTCCTCCTCCCTCCTCTCCTCCTCTCCTCCCTCCTCCCTCCCCTCCCTCCCTCCCCTCCCTCTCCTCTCCCTCCCTCCCTCCCTCCTTCCTCCCTCTCTCCCTCCTCCCCTCTCCCTTCCTCCCCCCCCCTCCTCCCTCCTCACCTCCCTCCTCCTCCTCCTACCTCCCTCTCTCCTCCTCCCTCATCCTCCTCTCCTCCCTCTCCTCCTCCCTCCCTCCTCCTCCCCTCCCTCTCCCCTCCCTCCCTCCCTCCCCTCCCCCTCTCCTCCCTCCCTCCCCTCCTCCTCTCCCTCTCCCCCTCCCCTCCCTCTTCCCCCCCTCCTCCTCCTCCCCTCTCCCCTCCTCCCTCCCTCCCCCCTCCTCCCCTCCTCTCCTCCTTCCCTCCTCCCCCCCTCTCCTCCCTCCCTCCTCCCCCTCCTCCCCTCTCTCCCTCCCCTCTCCTCCCTCCCTCTCCCCTCCCCCTCCTCTCCCTCCCTCCCCCCTCCTCCCTCCCTCCCCTCCTCTCCTCCTCCCTCCCTCCCTCCTCTCTCTCCCCTCTCTCCCTCCCTCCCTCCCTTCCTCCCCCTCCCCTCCCTCCCTCCCTCTCCCCCCCTCCTCCCTCCCTCCCTCCTCTCCCCCTCCCTCCCCTCCCCTTCTCCCCTCCCCCTCCCTCCCCTCTCCCCTCCCTCCTCCCTCCCTCCCTCCCTCCCTCTCCTCTCTCCCCCCTCTCCCTCCCCTCTCCCTCCCTCCCTCCCTCTTCCCCCTCCCCTCTCCCTCCTCCCTCCCCTCCCTCCCCTCTCCTCTCCCTCCCCCCTCCTCCCCTCCTCCCTCCTCCCCTCCTCCCTCCCTCCCTCTCTCCCCTCCCTCCCTCCCTCCTCCCTCCCCCTCCTCCCTCCTCGTCCTCCTCCCTCCTCTCCTCTCTCCCCTCCCTCCTCCCTCCTCCTCCCTCCCTCCCTCTCCCTCCTCCTCTCCCTCCTCCTCCTCTCCTCTCCCTCCCCTCCCTCCCTCCCTCTCCTCCTCCTCCTCTCCCCGTCCTCCTCCCTCCCTCCCTCCCTCCCTCCTCCCTCCTTCCTCCCTCCCTCCGTCCTTCCTCCTCCCTCCCTCCCTCCCTCCTCCCTCTCTCCCTCCCTCCCTCCCTCCCTCCCTCATCCCTCCTTCCTCCCTCACTCCGTCCTTCCTCCTCCCTCCCTCCCTCCCTCCTCCCTCTCTCCCTCTCTCCCTCCCTCCCTCCCTCCCTCCTCCCTCTCTCCCTCCCTCCCTCCCTCATCCCTCCTTCCTCCCTCACTCCCTCATCCCTCCTCCCTCCCTCCCTCCCTCCTCCCTCTCTCCCTCCCTCCCTCATCCCTCCTCCCTCCCTCCCTCCCTCCTCCCTCCTCCCTCTCTCCCTCCCTCCCTCCTCCCTCCTCCCTCTCTCCCTCCCTCCC
>NW_028234411.1:3634837-3637337 GCF_977035675.1 Penaeus japonicus
GTGGTACGAGAAAGGCTAAACTTTTCTTTTCTTTTCCATTCTTTCTTTTTATTAAGAAAAAAAAATCAGAAAGGTTCAGAATAACTTTGATGAATTTGATTTTGTCTCCCAGTTTTTTTTTATCTCTGTCTAGAATTACAGGTCAAAAGCTAATAGGTAAACTTTTACATCTAAGGAAAAGCCGTTAGTTTTCAAAAAATATATATACTTGATGCTGGCACCACTATGACGAATACGAAGTGCTGTTGACATAAATAAGTAACTATTAACGCACGGATTAAACTTAATATCCGAATATGTTATAGACAGCCTTAGCAGGTAAGCCCAAAGTATTCATAGACGATATAAACATTACGTTGTTAAATAGCAAAACATTCAACAAATTCAGTGTCCTATGTATATGTGCATGGTCATTCAGATAATTGTATCTAAGATGAAGGAATTTTGAGTCTTCTTCCAGTGACGTAATAATCGCGTGTGGTCGTTATCCCTTCTGGGAAATGCAGGTTTCTTCATTATGGGGTGTTGTTGTATATAGTGTTTTTTTTTCTCGTTTTGATGAGAAGCTAGAAAAGTTTTTTTTTTTTTTTTTTTTTTTTTTTTTTTTTTTTTTTGGTAGGGGGTGTTTTGGTTTTTGTTTTTGGTTTTTGGTTTGATTTTTATATTTTAAGTTGTCGAAATACTTTTTTTAGTGTGTTTTTTGTTTTTGTTTTTGTCTTTTTGTTTGTTTTTGATATTTTAAGTTGTCAAAATACGTTTTTTTTTGTGTGTGTGTTTTGTTTTGTTTTTGTTTTTGTCTTTTTGTTTGTTTTTGATATTTTAAGTTGTCAAAATACGTTATTTTTCAGCTAAAAGCTCATTAATATTGGAGATAAAATATTAAATCCTTAAAGGCTCCGTCTTTCAGTAAGGAAAAAAATCATGAGGGAGTATTATATCATTTAATATTATTTATATATACATTATTTAATATATAGGAATATAATATTTAAGGGCAAGAAACACACGGATTTTGGATAGAATTTAAAACGTAGACTTCGGACAAACACAAATGTTTATTAATCTTTAAGGTAAAAATCCGTTAATGATGAATAAGAAAACTCTATTCATAATACTTATAAAAAAAAATGATGCTAATGTTATTCATTGCATATTTAGGCAAAAAAAAAAAAAAAGGCCTTGTGACTCAGGGAAGCGAAAGAGAAAAGGAAAGAGGTGGAGGGGAAGGAAAGAGGGAAGGGGAAAGGGGCTACGAGAGGGGGAGGGGAAGGGGAGGGGGGAGGGAGGGGGGAGGGGAATGGGAAGAAAAGAGGGGTTACGAGAGGTGGAAGGGAAAGAAAGAGGGAAGGGGAAAAGGGTTACGAGACGTGGAAGGGAAAGAAAGAGGGAGAGGGGAAAAGGGTTACGAGAGGTGGAAGGGAAGGAAAGAGGGAGAGGGTAGAGATGTTACGAGAGGTGGAGAGGAAGGGGAAAAGGAAGGAAACGAAGGTGGGAATGGAAGAGGGAAGAGGAGAGGGATTTTGCTGATTTTTTTTCTTTCTTTCTTTTCTTTCTTTCTTTTTCTTTCTTTTTCCTTTTTTTGTCAACATCCTCATGTCTTCCCAGCCAAACGTGCTTAGTCCATGCCACAAGCGCTGCCTAATCCCCTTTGTACAAGAATAAATCTATCATTTATTTTACATTATGTAAAATCTTACATAATCTAATATCGCATCGCATTGTTTTATCATAACAATGTCCTTCACGGATGCTTGTCTCTCATACTTTTGCGTTATGCATTGTCACGCATCTGTCGTCCTTATCTCAAACAGCGTGTAAATCTAGTCCTTTGGAGATTATTAAGCATCACTTCTTAGAACATCCAGCACCAACGTCTAATCATTTTGGATCAATTTACAGCATCTTGCACATTAGACTTTATGCTGGACCAGACCTTGAGATCATCTGCATTAAGTGTTATACGTGTTGTCTTGTTATGCTGTGTCATGTGGTTTCGTTTTGACTTCTGCCTTGTAGAGGAGAGTTTTGATTTTGTTTTGTGTGGGTGTGGATGTGTGGGTGTCTATGTTTGCGTGTGTGTGTGTGTGTGGGGGGGGTTATGTGTGTGGGAGTGTGGGTGTGTGGGTGTGGTTTATGTGTGTGGGAGTGTGGGTGGGGTGTGGGTGTCTATGTTTGCGTGTGTGTGTGGGGGGGGGGGTATGTGTGTGTGTGGGGGGGGGGTTATGTGTGTGGGAGTGTGGGTGTGGTTTATGTGTGTGAAAATGTGGGTGGGGTGTGGGTGTCTATGTTTTCGTGTGTGTGGGTGTGGGGGTGTGGGTGTGGTTTATGTGTGTGGGCGTGGTTTATGTGTGTGGAATTGTGGGTATCTATGTTTGCGTGTGGAAGCGTGTGTTTAAGTGTGTTTTGTGTGTGTCGGTGTCTATGTTTGTGTGTGGAAGTGTGTGTGGGTGTAGGCGTCTATGTTTGCATGTGTTAGTGTGTGATTAAGTGGGTGTCTATG
>NW_028234411.1:3659837-3664837 GCF_977035675.1 Penaeus japonicus
TTTTTCAGTGTAACACCCATTTCTTTCTTAAAAACTTTTTTTTTCTTTTTTTTTCTTTCTTTCTTTTCTTTTTCGCTTATTTACAGGTTCTCCTTTGATTATTATATACTAATTTCAAAATGTTTCCTTCCCTCTGCCTTTTATCAATGATATTTTCAGTACCTTCTCTCCATTTCATCAATACATCCAAATCAAATATATCTTTCTAGTCTTATGAATTATTCCTCTCTCTCTCTCTCTCTCTCTCTCTCTCTCTCTCTCTCTCTCTCTCTCTCTCTCTCTCTCTCTCTCTCTCTCTCTCTCTCTCTCTCTCTCTCTCTCTCTCTCTCTCTCTCTCTCTCTCTCTCTCTCTCTCTCTCTCTCTCTCTCTCTCTCACTCTCTTACTTTTTTTCCTAGTTTTACCATTGCAACATCTTGTTTTCCATCTGTGTGACGTGATATACAAAACTTCCGTTGACGTTATTATTGTTACTATTCTTTGTTACAGTGTGTGTGTGTGGGGGGGGGGGGTCTGTGTGTGTGTGTGTGTGTGTGTGTGGATGTGTGGGTGTGTGTGTGGGTGTGCGGGTGTGGGTGGGTGTATGTGTGTATGTGCGTGTGTGTGTGGGTGTGCATGTGTGTATATATATATACATTATATATATATATATATAACATAACCCAGATTTGCGGAGCAGATGCTACGCCGGGCTTGTATGCAGTGACGCGAGCCCGCCTGTGTCAGCGTGTGCTGACTCGTGAGAGAATGTGCCAACGAGTGTTGACTCGATCTGAGCTTGGTCCTTACCCAACGCAGTGCCCAGCTACGTCAGTAACCGCCAGGTGACAGTGGAAGCTCACGAGCTTAGACGGGACTCGATCTGCCGACCACGGGGATGTGAAGTCGACACGCTACCAATGAGCTAACCAGACGGATATATATATATATATATATATATATATATATATATATATATATATATATATATATATATATATATATATATATACATATATATATATATATATATATATATATATCTTTTCAGTCTTATGAATTATCCCTTCCTCCCTCCCTCCCTCCCTCCCTTCCTTCCTTCCTTCCTTCCTTCCTCAGTTTTCCTACTATGTGACGTGATATACAAACTTCCGTTGGTGTTGTTATTTTCATTACTAGTATTTGTTGGTTATTTTTGTGGTAGTGTTAATAATTCGATAATTGTTATTCTTATTAATATGGATTGAATACCTCGCATTGTGTGCGGGTCTCTGTAATCAGTTACATGTATACGTTTTATAATCATGTTTGTGATAGGTATGTCAATCGATTAGCATATTTGTCCTTGAAATATACAATACACACACACACACACACACACACACACACACACACACACACACACACACACACACACACACACACACACACACACACACACACACACACATGCTCACTAAGAGAGATTGGAAAGTAATGATAACATTATGTATGTGTACGTATTAATTCGTGTGCCCACAAAGAAAATACATATATTCCTTGAAGCAACGAAGACCCACCAATTATCTTACCTCAAATAAATAGAGCTATTTTTAGTGAGAAAAGAAAGATATTAGATTGAAATTAGCTCAAATAAATAGAGCTATTTTAATGAGAAATGAAAGATACTAGAATGAAATTAGCTCAAGTAAATAGAGCTATTTTTAATGAGAAAAGAAAGATAATAGATTGAAATTAGCTAAAAAAAAATAGAGCTATTTTTAATGAGAAAAGAAAGATAATAGAATGAAATTAGCTCAAATAAATAGAGCTATTTTTAATGAGAAAAGAAAGATACGAGAATGAAATTAGCTCAAATAAATAGAGCTATTTTTAATGAGAAAAGAAAGATACTAAAATAAAATTAGGTCATATAAATAGAGCTATTTTTAATGAGAAAAGAAAGATACTAGAATGAAATTAGCTCAAGTAAATAGAGCTATTTTTAGTGAGAAAAGAAAGATAATAGAATGAAATTAGCTCAAATAAATAGAGCTATTTTAATGAGAAAGGAAAGATACTAGAATGAAATTAGCTCAAGTAAATAGAGCTATTTTTAATGAGAAAAGAAAGATAATAGAATGAAATTAGCTCTAATAAATAGAGCTATTTTTAATGAGAAAAATAAGATATTAGAATGAAATTAGCTCTAATAAATAGAGCTATTTTTAATGAGAAAAGAAAGATACTAGAATGAAATTAGCTCAAATAAATAGAGCTATTTTTAATGAGAAAAATAAGATATTAGAATGAAATTAGCTCAAATAAATAGAGCTATTTTTAATGAGAAAGGAAAGATACGAGAATGAAATTAGGTCATATAAATAGAGCTATTTTTAATGAGAAAAGAAAGATAATAGAATGAAATTAGCTAAAAAAAATAGAGCTATTTTTAATGAGAAAAGAAAGATAATAGAATGAAATTAGCTCAAGTAAATAGAGCTATTTTTAATGAGAAAAGAAAGATAATAGAATGAAATTAGCTCAAATAAATAGAGCTATTTTCAGTGAGAAAATAAAAATACTAGAATTAAATGAACCAGTTATCAGAGAACCCAGATAGTGCGTTGTTGTTGTCATCATACTTTGACCCTTGAAAGAGCGATTCGATTCATCAGTCGAAAATTCATGTCACACATCACTTCATTCACACCAGGCCAATATTGATTTCTTTGCTGCTGACAAAAGGTTCGGATATTGATCTTTCTAATTTATTGCGCTTAACGGCTGAAATTGACGGGATTAAAGAGATATTGACCGATTGATTAGCTTGTCCCGCGTAATCGTATTGTTGTAAGTCTCGCCGGCTTCCTGGTTTACTTTTGCTCCGCTGTCGCTCACTTCACATGTGTTATCGGTTTTATTTCTATCTTTGTGGTCTGTTGTTGTTGTTTTTTTCTTTTGTGAGTTATTTATGAATATATGAATTGTGATTATAAGATTGATTATGACTATTTTAGAATGTTACTTGCGTTATTTATTAATGTCGAATCTTTGTTAGTTCTATTTCCTTATGAGAAACATTAATTGAATTTTTGATTGTGTAAATATATAGCTTTTGGATTATCCAAATATTGTAGTTATCTTTATATCTATATCTTGAGATTTGTCTCTTCTTATCACGGTTATCAGTCGAACAGCCCGGTCGCGCTTCTTGCAACTGTCTTCCTATGAATTGCATCATTCTTGGCATCCGCCCAAACGTGGGAGTGACAACGTGCCTAACTTCTTAAAGGAAGGAAAGAAAAATGTGTTCAAAGACAAAAAGAAAAAGAAAAAAAAACGACATGCGTGTATCCGCAAAGGCCATGACACTTCAATCACACTTCTGGCATCGGTACGTACGTACGGTCGGTCGGAGAACTGGCACGTGGTAGGAGAAGAGGAGGAGAGGAGGGAGGAGGAGGGGAAAGGAGGAGGAGTGCCGAGGTGATAGCCCGGTTGGCACTCTGGCCCTGGCATGGGTCCACACACCCTGCCAGTCGTGAGTGAGAAGGTACGCTGTAGGGGTGTGGGTTTTGGCGATGGTGTTGGCGTACGGAGGGCCCTCTGCACGTGTCCTTTTGGTCAGGTGAATCAACACGTGAGTGAGAGAGGCAAGGGTGCCATATGGACCGTAGCATTCCATTGATACGCGTGGTTACAGGGGGGGGGGGGGAAGTGCCTTATGTTTGTAAGTGTTGAATAGTCCACACTAAGTCAGCAGTCGATGTGTTTATATATATTAAGTTGCGAGTCAGATAAGGGTTCTAAATTTATTCATTGAATTAATTATTGAATTATGAATATCGTGGTTAATGACCGAAAGAGCTCGGAGATTAATATTTAAAGATTTAGTGATGAAGATGATAAAGATATTGACAATCATAATGATGATGATAAAGATAATAACATTAATAACAATATTAATGATAATAATTATGACTACCAATAATGATAATATTGTTAATGATGTCAACAATGACGATAATGATATGATGATAATAGCCATAATAATGATATCAATTAAGATAATAATTATGATAAGAATAAGAGTGATGATGATAGTAATAATAATAATCCTAATGATAAGGATAAAAAAGTAATTATAGCAGTAGTGATAATTATGATAATGATATTGATAACAAAAATTATAATGGTAATATCAATAATAGTGATGATAATGATAATGATAATAACGATTTAAATAACGATAACAATAATCATATAACATTATAATAAGAACGATAACAATCACAATGGTAATAATAATAATGATGATAACAATGGCAATAATATAACGGAGTTATGAACAACAATACCAAAACAAAAATGAAAAAAATGATAATCATGTCTGTGCATGACAAGTGGAATCAACACTCTCTTTTGTTTTTTTTATGACATGCGATCGATAAATCTCAGATAATTTCATCTTATTTAACTCATTTTCGGTGCGTTAATAACACAAGTTCAAGACGAGGTAAATGCATTGTTCTTAATTTGCTTGTTTGTTATTTTTCCCCATTTTTTGTCCTGGATTTATTTTTATTTCTATTTTCCTGTCATTCTTGTAACTTGTATTCACTTTCTCATTACCTAAAGGATAATTCTAGGCTTGTATTCCCTCAGGCTAGATGTATTATTCTAAGCCGTTTCGATTGACCTGACTGTCTCTACTAAATTTCTGTAATTATTGTAATTATTGATGTTTTGTTCGAAGGAGAGAAAGCGAGGGAAAAAAATATGGAATACGTACGCTATGCTCTGTCTGTAATGGTTGCCGGTTTAATATATCATATTTCCATATATTACTTACTGATTTCACAACTGTAATAGGACATTTTGGACGTTGGACATCCGACTAATCTATTGGATTATCGTCATCGTCGGTATTTTTGTCTTTTTAAGAGGAATATCTCCGTTAATATTTATCGCCCTGCTGAGACCTTGGGTAAAGGCGGAACAGCAAGCAGAGGCTTTTCCGTGTTCGTTTCTGAAATACGA
>NW_028234411.1:3669837-3672337 GCF_977035675.1 Penaeus japonicus
ATACATACATATAATGTGTATGTGCATGCGTGCGTGCGTGCGTGTGTGTGCATATGCGCATATGCTTGGATTTCAAGAGAGAACGTGAACAGGCATTTCATTTTCATAGTTATACGCCCATTGCGTCAAATCACGCTGATCTCTGAGAACACCGTTGGAAGGTACACGTAAAGCAGAATAGGAGCAGTCGAGAATTACGTCGTCATCATTAAGCTGGCAAAATAGACTAGTTTCGTTATGTTTTTTTTTTCTCTCTCTTTTTTTTTCTTTTTTTTTCTTTTTTTCTTTTTTTCTTCTTTCTGTTTTTTTCGTTTTTTTTCTTTTTTTTCTTTTTTCTTTTTTTTCTTTTTCTTTTTCTTCTTCTTTTTCTTTTTCTTTTCTTTTTCTTTATTCTTCTTCTTTTTTTTTTTTCTTTCTTCTTCTTCCTTTTCTTTTTTCTTTTTTCTTTCTTTTTTTTTTCTTCTTCTTCTTCTCTCCTGATAGCTTGTGTTTAAGTGTTATAGTCGTCCGTATCCGTATCAAACGTGTCTTTATTTAATAACGTGTTTTATATCTTTCGCTGGACGATTTGGGTCTAGTTGGTGTCTTTGTGTTCTCAGGAAGATTTTTTATTTATTTATTTATTTTTTTATTTTTATTTTTTATTTTTTTTATTTATTTAATGTATAAATATATATATATATATATATATATATATATATATTTTTTTTTTTTTTTTTTTTTTTTTGCATTTTGACTTCTGGAGGTTGGTAATGTTTCTGAGGAATCGTGTTATTCAAAATTGAATAGGAATTAAAGAGGAAAGAGCTTATTTTGTTTAGGGTTTCTGTTGTTATCGTTGTTATTGTTTTTACGTGAAATGAAAATATGTGATACAGCTGGACAGATGGACACGTGGAATACCGCATAGTCGCATAGAGGAAGCTGAGATTCCTTTTATTTTACTTTTTTTTTTTTTTAAGAACAACAACAACAAAAACACTATACTACCAACTTGAAAATCTCCATCTCAATAACACTAATATTTGAAAGTCTTTAGACCCTGACCTTTGCTTCAAGTAACACCTATAAACGACTTGTGACGTGACCTTTTTTCCAGAAGATGATGTAGGCGTGTGCTTGCATATCTGTTGAAGGGAAGGGAAGCAGAATGAGGTTATGTCCTTCAATATGACACTCTGAGGTTATGTCTTTCAATATGACACTCTGAGGTTGTGTCTTTTGATATGACACTCTTGAACTAGTGTAAACTAACGAAAACAAGATAGAACCAGATGCTCCTTGACTAAGAAAGAAATATATGTGTCCGGAGCCGTTAATCGGTCTTTCAAAGATATCTCGAATTTGTCTGCTTGATTCCATATGAGTTGCTTAAAGAAGACATGTGTTATTTCCCTGTACAAACGTCGATAAACATGATTATGCTTGTGAATGAACACTGTATGCATGCAATCGTGAGATACCAAGAATTGCATGTGTTTTTGCAACGCCCCCCCCCTCCCCCTCTCTCTGCTGACGTACACTTTGCCTGTTTAAGGAGCAGGCAGCCTCATGACGTGCCTGAGCTTAAAAACATGTCGAAAGATCTTATTGTAGTGCGTGTATACTAGAATGAGAGAGAAATACAGTGTATAAATAATGTATTTTTTTGTGTGCTCTTGCTGAAACTTTCCTGCTGGACATACATACAGTCTTTAGTATTAACTGATTTCTTTTTTTTCAGGAGGACATGTCGAAAGATCTTATTGTAGTGCGTGTATACTAGAATGAGAGAGAAATATAGTGTATGAATAATGTGATTTTTATGTGTTCTTGCTGAAACTTTCCTGGTGGACATACATACAGGCTTTAGTATTAACTGATTTCTTTTTTTTCTTTCTTTTTCAGGAGGATCAGGAGCCTCTGCTACGATCTCAGCAGGACACTGGGAGAACCACCGCCGCCACCACCATGTTACACAGGAAGCCTTTAGTGGACGTGCTAGCCGCCTTCTTCGGCATCGGGGCGTGGGTGGCCGTGAATGGGCTATGGGTTGAGCTCCCCCTGCTGGTGACAGACCTTCCTGAGGGATGGAACTTACCCTCCTATCTCTCCGTCATTATTCAAGTAAGGCGCCCCTCGTCTAGTAAAGCGTGTTCACTTGGTATGGTTCTACACAGTGTTTGCCCCTTTTGTGTCCTGTCACTGCCCTGACTGATGTCTGTTCTTTGGCTCCGCAGATCGCCAACATCGGGCCCATTGCATATTCCTTGCTCAGCGCCTTCCGTCCGAGTCTACGGCCCGCCAGCGTCATCTACGGTGTGCTGGTGATAGGCTGTTTATCTTCGCTCCTCCTATGCGTGCTGTGGCAGAAAACCACATGGATCGCGGGAGCGGAGCATTCCACCGCGCTCCTTGCTCTGGTCTTCCTCCTGTCGCTGGTGGATTGCACGTCGTCGGTGCTCTACATGCCCTACATGGCCGTCTGGAGAGGGATCTACTTGCCCTCCTACCTCGTCGG
>NW_028234411.1:3684837-3692337 GCF_977035675.1 Penaeus japonicus
ATTTGCAGTCTAAACTACAAAACTCTTAGGTATTTACAGGAACTTACTATTGCTACTTTTATAATTAGTGTGGTTATCATTTGTCTTATGTAACTGAAATCATACATGGTAATGATTATGAACTGCCTTGCATTAAAGAGCTGAAATTCCACCCCCGTATCTACTGACCAATTCCAGTGATTCAAAAGTTATACCAAAGGTTCAATTTATTAAGTACTTTCTCTCTTTGTCATGTCTGGTCATCATTTAATTACTATGATATGTTTGTCACAGGATTTGGTACATTTCACTTTAGATTCCAGTGCCGTTATAAGAGTGCGAGAGGGAACGAATACAGGATTTTTAAGAGTTGAGATTCAGCGAACAGAAAAAAAGCAGGTGTGATCTTTTTATACAACTCTCGTCTCGTATATCTGGAAAACCTCCCATAGAAAAAAATAAAATAAAAATAAAAATATTAAAGCTATTACAGTGTCATTTCTTGCTATCAATGCCCCTGTTCTGGGAAAATCAACCACAATTTCTCGTTACACCATAATCGGCATCACCCCATCATACAGGCATCCATCAATCTACAAGTGAGCCATGGTGTTATCGGCCAGAGAGCAAGAGAGACCCTTCCCGTCAGGTTCAACGTTCAACTGGGTAATCTTGCCGTCGTCCACAACCATGGAGTAGCGTTTCGAGCGGAGGCCTCCCAACACGGCCAGGTCTTGCTCCAGGCCAAGGGCTTTGGTGAAATCTCCGTTCGTGTCGGCCAGCATGCGAACCTGAGGGTGGACATTGAAGTTGTGATAAATCCGGTGCCAAAAAAATTGTAATAACAATAGAAGAACAATAAAAACAGTTATAAATGAAACAATAAAGAGAATAACATTAAGGACAACAGGAATAATTACAATAATAATATTTATAAAACAAACAGTATTCAAGACCAGTAATCATTAAAATTATTTAATATCAATACGAAATGCACAGCAGAGAAAATCTTAACAAGACCTTCAAGTGATTTAACTTAACATTAACAAAAGAGTTAGATACCACACAACCATCTTATGAGACTCTAAGACAACCCAGTACTTTTCAAACAAACGCCTAAAGATGCATCCTCCTGATCACGTATACCTGTCAAATGGAGTGATAAAGCGATCACTGTAGAAATCTGACAAGCATACCAGCGGAATATCCATGCCCGTGCTCGAGGGAAAATGCCAGGTACTCAAACAGCCACCGGTGCTATCGAGTACTTTTTATCTAACTACTCGTTGACTCTGTTATGTGGACAATAGTCACAGATATGCCTGACACCACATGCCTGATCACAGCTTGTTAGATCATGTGGATGTGCATCAATAGTCACATATCAATATTTTACATTTGCAATAAGTATTTGCCTCATCAATATTTTTTATGTTGATAATCAGTCAATTAAGTATCATAATGAGAATCTGAATTACATTAATTTAATCTTGTCACTGATTTTTTTCTACAATAATTACAACTTGTATTTAAAAGAATAAAAAGAATAAAAAACTAAACCCCTTGACTGTAAAAGTAAGTTTTGTATCAACGTGGTTAACCCTTCCGCTACACACATTTTGCTCCGGGAAAGATTACTGGCTAACATTTTTTTTTTTTAACCCGTTCCCGACGGGGCCAATCCGGCTTAAATAGACCAAAATTCCGGGACTCTTGAATGCATAAGCCTAACGCGTCGGGATTCTCGGCCGCACTAGCCGCGAGCCAGCGCTGCGCGCTGGCTCCTCCCGCGCCCCGGGCTAGACAAAGTAACGCGTCCCCGTCGTGTAGCCCAAAAACCACTAGACGTGTTATCTTGTCATCCGTCGTTAACGGGTTAAATGCAGGCTAGTCATGCCTTCAGTTGTGTAACTAATTATACTAATTAGTATCACTTTGCTCTTATATCATATTTAGACACATATACCATACCATAAGTCTAAAATATAATAGGAAACACATTTTAAGATGCCCAGCCAAGGATGAACGTCATATTATGTGGCCTGTCTTAGAAGGGTTAAGCATGGTTAATATGTAACCCAGAGAATAAAATTAATCTAACAATTGCAATACAAAAATTGCAAATGGCAAATGACAGCCATCCTGGAACTACAATATCCATCATATTATTGCAAGTTCTTAGATGTAATTGCACTACTTTAGCCAGCTTATAAGACCTTAAAATATGACATGCAAGTTAACCCACTCACGACGGGGGCATTCCAGCCTTGAATGTCCCAATGCCGGAGCAATTCGAATTATTAGGCCTAAATCAATTAAATGGCTGGCACAATACTGTGCCGCCCGGCCACTGGGCTTTTGAATGAGCAGTACAGTACTGTACCACCCGTCCAGAGAGGGTTAAAATTGACATGCATTTTTCCTTAAAAGATGGCAAACAAATTAATACATATCATTATCATATTTTCCAAGAGAATGGATATTTGAAATCAATATAGTTTTAGTAGACATTTATCAGAGGCAACATCAACCCTTGTAATCTGTGTAAGAACAGTGAAGATGTACAAATGACAAAAGCAGTACCTATTCCTATGAATTTATTTCATCATTATATATCAAATCTGGTAATTTTTGTTTGGTAAATACAAACTGCCTACTGCTCAGGTTGGGGTTTGGCTGATGATCAAAGAATCTGTAATATCTTAACGCAGATATGCACTAAACAATTCATTTCTATCAACTCAAATTCAATCTGCACAAAAAAATGAGTTGAATTTTTAAACTCTACAGGTCAAAAACTGCCAATTCTATCTTCCTGTAGAATCTTGGCACAGGTTGCTCATGTCTTTACCTAAGCATGACTGAATTTAGCACACATATCCTCTAAGGGGTTAACCCAATACCGCCGGCCGCCAGCCACAGATGGCGATTATGTAATATGATAGCACCGGGTGCCGGCATACGCCGTCAATAATATAATTGATTTAGGCCTATGCCTTCGAGAGCCCCGGCATTGAAGCCATAAAAGACGAAACAGTCCCGGCGGGAATGGGTTAAGAGGTTTAAGGGGTTTAAGGGGGTTAAGGGAGTTAAGAGGGTTAAGGGCATTAAGGGGGTTAAGGGTGTCATATGGCAGAAAAAGTTACCCACTTTAGACTGAGTGTATTCATTATAAAACTAACCACACGAGAAGCTACATGTTGATTTGAACACTGAACCACCATCTTGGTTAAATGGTAGCAATCAAAACCAAATCACACCAATAGATTTTGCAACATAAAGCCTGTATAAAAAAAATGAAGGCACTCATAATTCATTCAGTAATGGAGATGATGAATGACAAGTGATAATGTTTCTTTTAATTGGGTTTTACTACTGTAAGCTACATTCATACATTCAGTGTTTAGTCGTTTGCATTTTACTAGAATATGTAAGTATGTATGTAAGTATAATTAATCTTCTTTAGCAATATTACAATCCTAGAGATAATTTATCATATTTACTAAAATTGGGCAATAAATTTCATTTTTTACATTTTTTTTTTTTTTAGAAAATAATTGACAGTTAATACCACCCTACATTGGGCTATTTCACAATAAAAATGAAGGACCGAAAGTATGTATTGTTTTCATGCTACAAAATCATTTGCCCATTATGAAGTTGATAATCTCTTCTGCTTTTTCCCTTATGGAACAGTGGGTTTACAAATCAGATTAACAAGGTTATAAAGTACACTCATTTTCATGAAGGTATAAACTGGAATATACACAATTCTGCCAGTAATGATGTGCTTTCCTGATCTTTATTTTACTGTTTTGTTTACGACACGTTCAAAATGAATCCTTCACACATTTTCAAGCCATCGGTCGTGTATAGCCATTAACCCAATACCGCCGGCCACAGACAAATTATATGTATATTATAGCGCGGTGCGGGCATGCTTCAGCGGTTGTATAATTGATTTAGTATTATGTTCGAGAGCCCCCCCATGCCGCATGCAAAGCCGGTCCAAGCAAGTGCAGGAGGAAAAGGGGTTAAGAACCATAACCCATTGCCGACGGGGCGCCTAACAACCTAACAGGTCATCAAGGAAGGCGCTCTACAACACTAGCGGCACCGGCTAAAAATTAGAGGGACGGGGAAAGGGTTTTCTCCACCCTTTGGGTAGCGCAGACTAGCCCAAAAAATATATTTCCATAAATACATAAAAAAATGCGAGTTTAGGCTGACTTTGGAACCCTGTAGCTCTGGAGCCAGTGTCATTACAGCCATAATACTTTATGACTGTATGCACGCTTCAACTGTGAGCAGATCCCAATGTCACGTCATGTTTGCATTGACACTCATATCTTAGGCCTAATCAGTGCCGACATGTATGTCTTGACATCTGTACACAATGGGTTAAGACCATTTATACACTACTGTACTATTTTTTCAATGGCTGTATGGTAGAAGCACTGGCAACTAAGGGGGAGCTCCACATTCCAACAGAGCAACAGAGTGCAATGCTAAAATTATATTGGACATAAACCCTTAAGGTTTCTTAAGGCATTATAGACACCTTGCCACAGGGGTATAAGGGTGATAACTACAAGCTTTGTAAAGAACAGGCAACACTGTGGTCAACACTGGGTCAGGAGAGGTCATAGCTTTTGGCTGGCGCTCACTAAAGACTTCATCAGCAACATTCATATTGCATGGACACTTCCAACGAGTGGGAAGGAAAAATCCTCATGCCATGCATCTGAGAACTAAAACTGGAAAGCACTAGATTCTAAAACATTTGAATTAATTATGACACTGACAAGAGTCAACATCAGACCTCCAGGGGAGACAGAATATTTAATTAATTATCTAAGTAATAATGAATAAAGTTATAGTTATTTTTCTGTTCTATAACACCCCAACTTATATAACGTTCACTTAAATGTGACACCTCTACAAGTGAAACTAATATCTAAATAGTGGAGATTCATGCAAAAAGCACACATAAATTTTGGTTATATACTCACTCCTATTAGCTTATTGAATAAATGTAATACAGCTTACCTATCAATTTACTCAACAGAATGATTAACAGTAATAGCAAGCCATATAACAACACTGCCAATAACATTCACACTTCAAACAGAATACATTCTAATTACTATCTTGGACTCTTACCTTCTCCCCCGTTCCCTGGTTCTGGCCCCAGGCGCTCATCACAAAGGGGTCGTTGACAGACACGCACACTATTTCACTGACACCCTTCGATTTGATGGTATCGGCACTGCTGACGTATCCCGGGAGGTGAGTCTGAAAGAATTAAGGCTGTCAATGTCTAATTACATTACTGTGATAAACTGCTATGAGTTTTGTATTAAGAAAATAATAATGCTGAGAATATCAAAATAATTCTACCATGCAATAACACTGACAAAGATGATGATGACTACTACTACTACAATTAGACTATTAGAAATAACATAATCATAAAATAACTAAAATAACATAACTGATCATATATAAGCAAGAAAAAAAAAAATAATAACTGCTTGGTACATGGAGCCATTCAGCCGAGAAAACATGTACCAAATATCTCATTTAGCATACATTATAGCCAAATATTAATAATTAAATTCCCTACCTCCCTAGAACAAAGGAGCTTACCAGTAATGATATTTGTTAGCATTTCTTAGAAAACTAGGTATTCAACACCTGTATCATGCTTCTTGAACATTGTACAAGCAACCTCCTTAAATCCGCTCACCCCCTTAATGCCAGGTATATCCCCTCGCTACCTTCAAAATTAATATGACGAGTATCGCAGTCACAGTCGGGAAGGAGTTAAGAACCATTTGAATTTCCATTTTTTTTCTTCTTTTAAGATCAAAGGGTTAGTCCCGTTAAGTAACCAAGCATGACTCACCTTCGAGCATCCTGGGGTGAAGGCACCAGGCACTGCGAAGATGAGGACCTTCTTGCCAGCACACAGGTCGCGCGAGTTGACGCTATTGGCTGGGGTCTCTTCAAAGAGATCGACGCTGGGGATTTCATCACCGACCTGATTAAAGAAAGTATTAAGTGTCATATAATTTACAAATTTAGTTTAATAATCTTATTAACTGTGGAAGTTAAAGAAACAAAAAGGAATTAAAAGGATATGTGTATTGCAATATATGAACCTAGTGATAATTGCTTGAATACAGGGCATCTACTGGTACTTATCTTAATATGGCAATTAATGTAATTTACAGATGATAACTGCAAGATAAGTATTGAATTGAGAGAAATGACATATGATATCTAATTTTTCTGTGCTAGATAATGTTTAACTGAAATAATTCATATGATATATACTTAATCATCTATGTAATTTTTGTTTCATTATGTTTGAAGATGTAGAACATATCAAACAGAAAAGTGAATATCTAACAGACACTTAAAGTGGCTTCCGAAACCAGTTTTCTTTCTCATACCTAAATCGGCTATGCATTATCTAAATAATCTCGAAGCTTGCCGTGATCTGCGACGGAAAGCTAAAAAACTCAAGTACACCCAGATAATGGGTCAGTGTCAAGTGGCAGTGAAGGATTTTATGCTCTATGCTCAGACAAGGGCAAGATAGAGCTTGGATAGAGCTTCTTCAATCATAAATTGCCAGGAAGGTCTATAATCTCTATCTCAAGAGAGTGTACATACACATTGGAGATTTGCTGGCCTTTACCAGAGCAAAAACAGTTATAACGGCTGTGGCAACGCATGTAGAGCCCAGCAAATGTGCAGGTGTGGACATTTACCGTGGCAACGCTCATAAAGACCATTAGCGGATGTGTAGGTGTAGACATTTACCAACTGTAGAAGTTAGACAGTCAGATTCCAATGTAATCAATAAATTCTGAATCTGACCCAATGCAAAGAACTTGGGCTTCTGAATGTTAAACAGAAAGTTCTGCTGCTTTTTTCTTACACATAAGACACTTTGTAGGATATACATAAAATATAAAATTAGATAATTGAAAATTATATTTTCCTTTACTCCAGACAGTATTATTATCACAAGATAAGAATCACCCATAGTTTTTCTTTTCTGAACAAATGAAAAATCACCCAAAAACACGATCCTATGTTAAATTAAGCTATCGCTGTTAATTACAAATAAACAAAAAATGTATTGAATTTGATAGCTGAAGAGAAAACATTCTCATAATTGTAGTCATCTGTCACAAAGACCCCTATTTCACTCTCTCAACTATTTATACTTATATATATATACCATAAACACAAATAAAGATAACCTTCATTAACATCTTCCATATATTTAAGTCCTATAACATTCCACAACCACATGGAAATAAAATCTCATAAAATCTATACTGTATAAATTTAGGTCAATTCATCTTATGTAATTTCCCAAAAAAACAAATAAAAAACAACTCAAACTTCAACCTGTAATTGAAAAAAAAAAGAAATTAAGAAAAATAGAAGGTTATATGAATCAGACCCTAGAGTAATGAATACCACGTGCAGAAGACCTATCAC
>NW_028234411.1:3704837-3709837 GCF_977035675.1 Penaeus japonicus
GCTATGACTGCATGTTGGAAATCCGTTGCATTTCTTTTCGAGATTAATTCATAAATTATTTCAAGATGGCATCTCAGGTTTATTCTATGAATTGACAGTATTTCAGTTAGTGACGTCCGATGGCATTATAAATATAATCCCGAAGATAATTGACCATACGTGACATATTAATATGTAAAGCATAGCTATGTCAATTTCCATAGCGTCATAAAAAAAGATAAAAAAAAATAAAAACATACTAAGGTGTACGTGGTTATTACATTCCACTGCGGTAAAAAATTGTATGGCAGATGAAAAATTTACTTGTTTTTTTTTTCTGTTCCAACTTTTATCTAGTATGAGTTTTGAAATAACATTAATAAGATATACAGTAAAAAAAAATAGATCTTTATGAAGACGAAAATTTAGATCGGATCCGAAAGTAATCATTGAAGATTTAGTATCAAATACCACGTAATTTTATGTCTGTGGAATAATTTAGAGTTTTAATTCACTTCCATAGCAAAATCGACAATACTTAAATCTTTCGCTTTAATTATGCTTTTGTTATATTGGTTTATAATTGCCGTGTCTCAGTCGAGAGACTCGTGGAGCAGCCTTGAGTTGGATGTGTGAGGACTGAGAGCTAAACTTTTTGTCATTGTTGAAAAGCCTTTATACGTGTCAGTGTTAAAAAAATGAATATATTTCAACATAAACACACACACACACACACACACACACACACACACACACACACACACACACACACACACACACACACATATATATATATATATATATACATATATATATACATATATATATATATATATACAATACATATATACACACACACACACCACACACACACACATATATATATATATATATATATATATATATATATACATATATATATGTATGTAAATATATATATATATATATATATATATATATATATATATATATATATATGTATGTATATGTATGTATAGATATATTGTATATATTGTATATATATGTATATGTATATAAATATATATATGTATATACATACATACATATATATATATATACATATATGTACATATATATATACACATATTATATATATATGTATATATGTACCTATATATGTGTGTATGTATATATATCTATGTATATATACATACACATATACATATATACATATATATATATGTATATATACATATATATGCATATATATATATATATATATATATATATATATATATATATATAATATATATAAATATATATATATATATATATATATATATATATATATATATATATATATGTGTGTGTGTGTGTGTGTGTGTGTGTGTGTGTGTACATATATATATATATATATATATATATATATATATATATATATATATATATATATATATGTGTGTGTGTGTGTGTGTGTGTGTGTGTGTGTGTGTGTGTGTGTGTGTGTGTATAAATATATATATATACATATAATAAAAAAACAATAACTACGAAACGCCATATACCAATAACTCGCAAGCAAACTGTTTGTTACCTTCGACATCAGCTGTCACCTGTCAGGTATCTGCTTGGTGATCACGTTCCAAGGAAGCGTACGAGGCGGTGGTCAGGTAGCCAGCCAGTCAGCCGAGGTCGTTTAAGACGGATGTCAGATAATTGACTCGTGTGATGGCGGAGGATGTTAGATAATATAGTCCTTGTCGGGTAGATTGCGCTGAATTATTTATTGGGTGTTGTTTATCTAACTGTATTATTGAACAAGTGTAAGATTTATGGAAGAATAGATATTATTTCAGTAAGACTCTTTTGTATCAAGTAAGCCTGATGTTGATATGATTAAATTCGTTATATTTATTGTTTGTTCTCGTGCTATCACTATGGAGTTAGAAGTGCCTATAGATTAGTATTAGATTTAAATGGCATAAGAATGTGTTTAACATTTAGGAAAAAGAGTTCAGTTTTTTTTTACAGATATTTTACTCTTTTGATTCTAGTCAAGTCTTTCTAAATCGGGCTTTTGGCCATTTATGTGTCTAATAGCATTTGCAACTTGAAAATACATCTAGTGATAAAAGGAAATGTGTTACACTTTTTATTCAAATATATATAAACATATTTGACAGCTGTCGCACAAAGAAATTCTCATTTATATAAACTGTTTTCTATATTATTCTTAATATATTCGTTATTTTTGGAATGCTTCGTTCATATCAGATATAGCTGTTGTTTATCACAGATCCGTTAATCTTGATGGGGAACTTGGCTCCGTTTCCCTTGAGCTTATAGAGGTCCTTTTCTTCTTCGTTGCCTTCGTCGGCGTCCCTTCCTCTCCCTCTGGCGGCGAAGGAGCTCGACTTGGCGGAGGCGTCTTCGGCGGGACCTCCTGTCGAGGTCCTGGAGGAGGCGGAGGGCTGCTCCTCGGAAAGCTCTCCTGTTTCCTGGACTTTCACGGGGATGGTGGTGGTGTTCCGTTGACAAGCTGTTTTCTGTTTAATAAAGGTAATGGGACATTAAACAGCCTTTCTTGGATTTATTCACACTTGGTGCTTGCACATTTGGTTTACTGTTTATCAATGCCCTTGTGAAGTGCGTATCATCTTTATGGAACTAAATTGCAGTAGAAAGTACTTATATATTGCATATTCCTATACTCACTTGGGAAGAAAGTTGGGTTTGGTTAGAGAACAAAGGTTGTTTCGCAGCGCAAGTCGAGTCGCTTTCTGCCGACACTTTGGGCGTTGCAGACAGGCCGGTGGCGATGCGAGTGTCACGTTGGGGTTTATTTGCATTCGTGCTGGCGACTGTCGAAGCCTCGCTCGACCCGGAGTCTCCGTTCATGACGGCGCCGCTGGACTCGCTTTTCTTTCCTTCGGTGCTTATGGGAACAGACACCTCCCTGGCTTGAAGCTTCGGCTGCTGGTGAGTAGAGAATGGAATCAGCTTTAAGGAATCATACTCAGTCTTTCACTTTTGCCAGTGATAAACTGTGAACGCGTTTGTCATATAGTCATAGTCATAGTCATAGTCATAGTCATAGAGCTCACCTTCTTAGGAGCCGAAATGGTGAGCACGCCGTCAGAGGACACGACCGAGGCGACGGCATCCAGACGGATGTCTCCGGGAACGACGAAGCGCCGAAGGAACCGCTGGGAACACTTCGAGCCGTCGCCCGCCTTCTCCTTGCGTCCTTCGACCACCAACTCCCTGTCGTCCACGGCCTTCACGCTGATCTCTCCGCCGTCGGTGAAGTCCTTCACGTCAAGGACGAACTGGAAGGATAAAAAGTGATAGGAACTTCGCCTGGAAAGATACCAACTTCTCGATGAAGTCACGTGTTTCTTTGGCTTCTCTGTGTCATACCAAAGTGCCACTTGACACCAATGCCTACCTTATGTTGACGTTCGTCCTCCGAGGAAGTGACAGCCTGGTTTTCTTCTCTCAGGTCACGACTTCGGAGACTTCTGTAGCGCGTTAGGTCGTCGCCAGCGGAGGGATGTTCGCCCCACTTGTTCAGCACTTCCTTCACCGCCCTCTGGAAGTCCTTCCAGCTCTCCTGGAAGAAGGAATCGCCGAAGAAGAGTCCTCGGCGCGATATCGGAAGGAAATTGTGTCCAGGGAAGGACTCTTCTGCCTCGTTACGAACGCTCTCTTGCTTGGAGGCGACGTCCCGACTGCAGTGTTCGCACTTGACCTCCTGTTTGCCTGTGCTTTGTGGCCCTGACGTCACGGAAGCACTTGCCTGTGAACTCTGCGTGTCTTCGATCTTGATGGGGATGATGGTGGTCTTTTGCTGGTCTTCATTTCCCTGTTCAACGAAAATGCACGAATAAGAGATAAAGGTCTTGCGAATTTGAAGGCGAAAGTTTTATATGAAACGCTGTGATAGATATAGTGAGCACACAAAAAAGGACAAGACGCTGACCAGTTTTGGCACCGTGATGGTGAGGATGCCATCCGACGACATGACGGAAGTGATGGCCGTCATGTCGGTGTGGCTTGGCAAGCAGAAGTGGCGTCTGAAGGTGTGCGAAGTCACGCAAGAACTTCCTTCCTCCTTCCTGTCCACACGCCCCTCCACCGCCAGCTCCCTCTCGCCGACCGCCTTCACCTTCACGTCTCCTCCCAGGAACTCGTGCACGTCCAGCACCACCTGCAGAAACATTTCTTATCGTTATGTTTACTGATCGCAGATGGACATCTATACGGCAGTTCATCCTTCATCATAAAGATGATTCGGTTGATATCCAGTAAAGTAACGATCTGCAACCATGTCATGTCAGCGTGACTGACCTTGTGACTGGCGTCGTCCGCCGTGACAGTGACAGCCTGATTCTCCTCCTTCAGGTCAATGGATCGAAGCCTCCTGTAGCGACCGATGACGTCACCGTTCGCGCCCTCCGCGCCGGGCGTCGGCTTGAGGTCAGGGCCGCCCCACCTGTCCAGGACCTCCCTGACGGCGGCGTCGAAGTGCTGCTGGATGCCGGAGAAGAACGCGTCTTGGAAGAAGCTCCCCCTGTGGCTGATGGGAAGGAACGCGTCCCACGCGCCCCTCGACCCCCCGCAGTGGCGACACTTGACCTCGGACGAAGGCCCTGTCACCTCGCACGACCTCTTGCTCTCAACGGGAGCCATTGCGAATAATGGACAACTGGTATGAGGAAAATAACTAATGGGTAGAGACGATACTGTGAAGGTATCTGTTCGTTTACTGAAGATGTTGGGAGCGCTCACGCCCTTATACCTGTGCCGAAGAGGGCGTGAAAGTGACGTATCCCCTGCGTCACCGGTTATGAATAGCGCTTCTGGCACACAAGAAAAGTCTTAGAAGAAAATACAGGAGCATGATTCATTACTCATGTAAGGATATGAAAGAAGGCGCTTATATCACCAGTCAAATTTATCCATGAGAATTTTCACCTATAATCTATAATCAATAACTAAGAACAGCAGGATCAAGAGATAAGCTAAACTAGAGGAAAACCGAAGATGATTTAATATCG
>NW_028234411.1:3739837-3747337 GCF_977035675.1 Penaeus japonicus
GACACAAACACACACACACACACACACACCCACACACAAACACACACACAAACACACACACACAAACACACACACAAACACACACCTAAACGCACTCGCTCTTAAGAAACAAAGTCTCCCGCCAGAGGACAAAGACCGCTGTATTATATCTCACAATCAAACTCACTTAATTAAGAAAACTCTTCTCTTCTCTTAACAGGTCAGCGTTTCAGCTACATGGTGGTCAAGACCGCGCTGGCCTCCCTCTTGAAGACTGTGGTCATGGCCCCTGCAGAAGGCCACGAAGACCCTCCAGAACTGGCCATAAGCCCCGTGATTCTCAGGCCGAAGAACGGGGTTCACCTGACCTTCAAACTTTTGGCGGGAATTGAGTGAGGTTGATTTGGAATGTGGCTTCCTGCTCTTCGGGAAAAAAAAAACTTTTGTTTGGGAGGTTTTTGTTAGCTTGTAACGAAGTGATAGGAATAATTAAAAAAAAAAATAATGATAATATTGAAGAAAAAGATAATTTGACAACAAATTATTGCAAAATTGCGGAGTATAAATTCCATTTTTTTCTTTTTTTTTCGTTAATCAAATAAATAATTTGCTATGGTCTTTGGAGCGTGTTATCATCAATACATTTTCTTTTTTATTATTATCATAATTTTATGAGATATCTTATATAATTTCTTTCATGAGAATATTGTTTTTATTATTGGTTAAAATTTTAATCACTTTTATAATAATTTTTATTGAAAATACAAATTTCCATTGCATGTATCTTATCTTTACCAATATTTTCTTTGAAAAGAATCCACATCTTTTTAGCTAGGAATGCCGTTCTTAGTTTTCTTTCTAGAAGGACACTGTCAAGAGCAAATTGCCATAAGGATTTGAGGGGGGGGAGACAGAAAAATGAGATGAATACAAACACAGACAGATAATCAAAGGGTAAGAAAAGGGAAGAGGACTTTAAAGAGAGATAGATGATAAAAAAAATAGATCGGATTTTAAAGAGAGATAGATAAAAAAAAGATAATAAATAGATAGATAGATTAATAGGGTGTGCTGTGTACTCGACACTACGTCTCTACACTACAGCCTATATACCATAAAGCCATCGAAGTACACACAACTTAGACATTTCCAGAGAGATCCTGGTTTAATCAGCAATTTGCCTATTTGATAAGGATATCAAAGTCGCATTACCAGCTATATTCTCGATTTAAGATTATTTCTAAGTATTTGGTAAAGTTTTAGCCAGTTAGTGAATGCATGTATTTCTGAATTTATCTATCCAACTATAGACATGAATGGACATCTATCTTTATAATCATACATTGTCTTTGGATAATAATATTTGTATATTGTTTTAGCAAATCACAAGTGTAAGTCACGAACCCTTATTATGATTAGTTAAATATATTATATAATTGAAATGTTGTCATCATTTACCCCATCTAACAGCAACAGTAACAGTATCAGTAACAATAAGAAACAAAAGTTTTATTTTACTTACAGTCCAATTTTACTTATTCTAAAGACATGGCGAAAGATACTGAAAAAAATGAAATAACATTTTGAAAGTATATAAATCGTATATATATTGCATATATATATATATATATATATATATATATATATATAGATAGATAGATAGAGAGAGAGAGAGAGAGAGAGAGAGAGAGAGAGAGAGAGAGAGAGAGATAGAGATAGAGATAGAGATAGAGATAGAGATAGAGATAGAGATAGAGATAGAGATAGAGATAGAGATAGAGATAGAGATAGAGAGAGAGAAAGAAAGATAGAGAAAGAGAGAGAGAAAGAAAGAGAAAGAGAGAGAGAGAGAGAACTCCCCCCCCCCCACACACCCCATCCCCCGTGAATCACCCTTCCAGAAGAGTTCGTCCTCGCCTGTTCCGCGAATCGCAGCGGATCGGAACAAAATGGCAGGTTGAACAGGTAGGTTACAAGCCTAAAGGAATAACATAAAACTCTCACTAACGCCATCTGTTACCTCTTATCCCACACTGATCATTGAGAACAGCAAATGTTCGTCAACGTTACCACTCCTATGTTACTGTATTTTCTAGAGTAAAGGTACATGATCACTTAAAGAAAAAAAAAATATTTGCCTGAAAAAAAACCTGTTTTCTACACGCTAAGCAAAGATATTCACGTTTGTTTGTTGTTGTTGTTTTTTTTTTTTTTTGCTTTATCGCTGAGAAATTCAAGAGGTTTATCTTTAAGCCTTTTGCTTGCGTTACACTTAAATAAGTAACCAATATATATTATGAAATAACTAATCTTTCTCCCTAACAAAGGATGGAATTTTAATACTTATGTGTGTTAGAAAAAGTGAAACAAGTTTCTCATAAAGGTGTACAGATATTACCGTTTATATCTAATGACTATTTATATATTTTTTTCTGTCATCACATATAGCCCAGAACTGACTGAATCCATCAAATATATTAACATTTGATGTCAACCTGACGTACGGGTTTCTTTGTCATATCAAAATAAGGCTGATTCCAGTTCTACTGAATTACAAATAATGTCAAGCAAAATAATAAACACCGGTTAAGTGATCAATGAACATGATCATTATATTAAAGAAAACTATAGAAATGCTTATGTGTGTATATATATATATATATATATATATATATATATATATATATATATATATATATATATATATATATATATATATATATAAATAAAAGAGAGAGTGGGAGAGGAGCTGAAGTACATATACATACATCTGCTACTGAAGTTATTACAGAGATCTAATTTCATATTCATATAATATCAAAAATCGCATATGTCGGTGTTTAATGTTCATACGATTGGCTGATTCTCGAAATAATTGAAATGCAAATAAACACAGAATTTTACTGATTTATAGTTAGATATTGTAGATAGGCCTACTCAAGACAATTTCCCCAAACGGCTCATATTATTATGTAACAACAATACTTAATATTAATCGAAAATAATACCATAACTAGAGAGTTTACATATTCTCGTGAAAAGGCGCTTTCAGTTCAGTGAGAACATTAACAGAACACAAAGTTTTGCGTCTGTATATATGTGTGTGTATATATATTTGTGTGTGTATGTGTGTGTATGCATAAATACATATATTATATGTATATATATAGACACACACATATTGTATATTCCCCCTAAATACTTTTCTGAAGGATTTTACATCAGCAGTGAATACAAAGACACGTGTAAATCATCTTAAACATATGACCTAAATTCGGGTACTTCATATGAATTTATTATCTACACAAGAGGTTGGCAAATCGTCAGGCTAATACAGGGGTAGCGCGCTGGCCCCACATCCCCGTGGTCAGCGGATTTTCCCTCGATCTTCCCTCGATCTGCTTAGCCAAGCTGTAAGGATATCTGTCATGGGGAACCCTGGAAATACATCCACCCAAGCGGGGATGGCGGCTTAGGGCCGGAAGAAAGAGGGAGGGGGCCCGTTCACTTCCCCTTAAGGAGACTAAGTCCCTCAAGAGGGTCTGGTTGCGTTTGTTAGTCCTTTTTAAAATAATAAACAGAAAAAAAGTATGAGTAAAAGTGTAAAAATGTCCAGAAGTAAATAGTTTTAAAGTTAAAACACTCTAAAAAAAAGAAAAAAAAAAGAAGGAATAAAGGGAAAATCAAAGTAAAATAACATGGGCGTCTCTGGCTGATGCTGGCCTATGTATCTCCCTCTCACAGGATTGTTATTGCAATAGCACGTCCAGCTTTGTCCTAACTGGCATGTAACTCTCTCTCTCTCTCTCTCTCTCACTCTCTTTCGTTCTTTATCTCTCTATCTCTCTCTCTTTCGTTCTTTATCTCTCTCTCTCTCTCTTTCTCTCTCTCTCTCTCTTTTGTTCTTTATCTCTCTCTCTCTCTCTCTCTCTCTCTCTCTCTCTCTCTCTCTCTCTGCGTCGCCGCAAGGGTATTCCAGGGTAATCCAGGGAGGGTCAGAGAAACACCAAATTCCAGAGACAATTGATTTATTCTTTCAGATCGTCGGCTATTTATATAAAGTCGGCGAGCTATTGACGTGGTAAATAAGTTCTTTTTTAGATGAAACAAATAAAAACATTTGAAAAATCGAAACATCAATATTTATTATCTTGTTTCATTTTTAACAAACAACGCGTGCAAATACAATTTTAAAACATTAAAAATAGGAAAATCAGCCAAATGGCTTTGCGTGACTTTTAACATAAAATACAAGTATCACATAAAAGGAAATTATTAAGCAGAACATTACAAATACAAAAAGCTTAAAAAGACAAATACGCAATACAAAAAATAGAAAATAAAAGTGGGTGACGTGGCCTCCGTGGTACGTAAAATGGATCTATAATAAAAATAATCAAGACAATTTTCAAAATATAAAAATAAGTGAGGAACACTCTCATGGATAAAATTCACTTGATTAGATATCTAATTGAACACTTTTTAATGAAAGGATAAATTTTATTTATGATGGTCACTGATACTGGGACTAAAATGTAGTTTTGTAAAAGAAAATAAAACTATAAAAAAACAGTTTCTTAAACAAATAAGACTAAAATGTGTCATTTCCACTTTTGTTTATAAATTTAGGTAATAAAGCAAACAAACAAACAACAACATTCCCACCCCAGTGCGTCACCCCCGGGGTCGAGGCTTCATATTACCTCAGGGGGGTTGAGCTACAAAATAGCATCTTTAAGTCTTTATTTAACATTTCGGGCAAATCGTTTATAGCCTATTTTCCCAATTCAGGCGTGGGCGTAGGTGTATGTGTATGTAGTGGCGTCCTGGCGATGTTTCATAAACCTCCCTGGATTCCATAGGCCCTGAAAAAGGATTAGGTCGAAGGGGGCGGAGGTGTAGGGACGAGGGAGAAAATAAGGAAGGGGGAGGAAAAGGAAGAGGAAAAAAAAGAAAAATAAGGAAGGGGGAGGAAAAGGAAGAGGAGAAAAAAGGAAAAATAAGGAAGGGGGAGAAAAAGGAAGAGGAAAAAAGAGGAAAAATAAGGAAGGGGTGGGGGAAGGAAGATAAGAAAGCGGGAAGGGGGAAGGACAAGGGCCAGGTGGGGGAGGGGGGAGATAAGGGGGATAAGGTAGGAAGGAGGAGGTCCCAAGGCCTCACAACACTCATGAGTCTCCACAATCACCTGGCGCTCACTACTGAGGCTGGGCACCACGGTGGGTTGTGGTTTTCGTTTCGTTACCGTTTCGTAGTATCGGGTTATCTCGCGTCGCTCTGTTTAACATCCGGCCACAAGTCGAAGTTCCTTAGGCGGGGAATCGTTTCGTCTTCGAGGGGCGTGGGCGAGTCAACACTCGGCTCGCTCCCACAAGTCAGTGCATGTAAGCCCAGCGAAGCATCTGCTCTGCAAATCTGGCTTATCCTTCAGGGTCGGTAACCTCACGCCCGCAGAATCCGAACTTGTGTTCCGTCACATTGCTTGATGTTTATATAACAATCCCCCCAGCAACAAATTATGAAACCAGTATCTGTCTATCTAAACAAATATTTATGTATATGATTTTTGTAATTGGATATACCGCTTCGTAATTGCCCACAGGCAAACATTTTATTCAAAATATGCATATTGTACACTCTTTGAAATATTCAAAATTATCTAGATCTCCAGATAATACCCCCCCCCCCTTGCCGCCGTCACCTGGGAGACGGATGACAACAAAACGCAAATCAGCAAATTTTCTGTTTTTTTTTCGCCAGTGAGAGCGGTGACTCCACGCCGACCACTTGTGCGTATTCAGCGCGTCCACATTAAAAAAAAAAAGAAAAAGAAAAAAAAAAAGAAAAAAAAAAAGGGAGATTTTATTGTCACAATTTGGACTAGCTTCTGTAAGAGTATTTAAATTCGTCACACGCTCTCTCTCTCTCTCTATCTATCTATCTCTCTTATATATATATATATATATATATATATATATATATTTTTTTTTTTTTTTTTTTTTTTTTTTTTTTTTTTTTTTTTTTGCTGTACGTCTCGAACTTGTGTGTTGATGAGAGAAATACAAGGAGGAGACACTCTATCATTCTGCATCTAAATAATGGACCGGTCTTACTAAACTGAAGTTCTAGCGATTTTCAACATGGAAAGGATGGACTTGTTATGTAATCGGGAGAAAGTCTTCACAGCCAGACATTCCATCATCTATATATATATATATATATATATATATATATATATATATATATATATATATATATATATATACATATATATATATATATATATATATATATATATATATATATATATATATATATATATATATATATATCTACGTGCACATACACACACATATACACATACACACACACACATACATACATATATATATATATATATATATATATATATATATATATATATGCTTATTTATATATATATATATATATATATAAACATATCTATGTATGAATATATATGTATATATATGTATATATATGTATATATATATAAATATATATATATATATATATATATATATATATATATATATATATATATATATATATATGCACATACACACAGTTGTCTTCTTATGACACTCATTCTTCATAAATCAACCTACGCCTTTTTGGTACACTCGGTAGCAAATTTTCTCATCAAATATTCCACTTCAACTGCTCGAGTAATGGGAATAAACTTGATTACACACTACACACTCTTTTCATCTTAGAACTTGTATTTACAGAGTGCAATTCTAGGACTCACTACTCCAGTCTAAGGATCAACATGGCTTCGAGCACCGACTCCATTTCCGACACAGAGAGCGAAGGAAAAGGGCGAGAACAATGGTCGCATAAATGTGACTACCTCTTCACGATGATCGGCTATGCCATCGGGATTGGCAATGTGTGGCGATTCCCTTACTTGTGTTACGTAAATGGAGGTGGTAAGTATGAATCACAAGGATTGAAAAATAAAGGAAAAAAGAGTGTAAAATGTGTACTAAAGTTATCTTTAAATATGTCCTTTTCTATGCCTGGTTCTCGCGGCCGCACAGGAGCGTTCCTGGTCCCGTACCTGTTGACGCTGGCGTTGGTGGGCATTCCGATGTTCTTCCTCGAGACGGCCGTCGGGCAGTTCAGTTCCTCAAGCTGCCTTTCTGTCTACTCCGTCTGTCCGGCTTTCAAAGGTAAGCGGTTTTGGGCTTGTCCGTGTCGGGAAGTTCATAAGGTAAGATGGTAAGTTCATTATGAAATATTGTGTGGTCTATCGGATTCAGGACCGTACCTGTCAATCTGGCGGCACGGGTTTGAGTCCCGGTCAGGGAGGTAAAATTTGTATTTCTATATGAAATGCATTGTTTCATTCTACCATCTTTCTCACATAGATATAACCTCGGTAACCTGATTTGGGACTTGAATTTCTGATTTCGTTGCTGTCGAGTGCCCGCGGGAATTATCTGTAAAACCTCGCTATCACTGCTCTGCTATGAGCAATTAGGAAATTTCCATGACGGTTTG
>NW_028234411.1:3752337-3757462 GCF_977035675.1 Penaeus japonicus
GGATCACCGATACTTCTCCATGCCATAAAATGGACTGTTTGGACTGCTGCACTTGTGGGGAGAACGGCCGGGAGGAACTACCAGTTATATTTTGCACCGATAAGGAGCACGGGGGATGGGGGATGGGGGATGGGGGGGGGGGGCATCGAAGCCCAGTTACTTCTTGTACTTACGAGGACCATTAAGGGAGTTACGACCAGCCAAATGATCCACCACACATAGCTCATACGGCGTCTCAGCATCAACTGAAGATCCTGCAGTGTTCGACCAATTCCTTCAGAGAGAGACAAAAAAAAAAAAAAAAAAAAAAAAAAAAAAGAGAGAGAGATGCTTAAGCGGGCGAAATCATACCGGAATGATAATGAAATAAAAATGACTAACTATGACAGTGGTTATGATACTAAAATAATGTCATTACATGGTCTGTCTTATTTTAAAAGATCTTTAAAAAAAAAAACTGTCACATGAAAGCCAGGGTCTGACAATAATGATCACGAAACGATCAAAGTTACAAAAACCTGTCGAGGTCGCTGGAAAAAAGTTCACAGGCCAAAAAAGATCAGGATGTATAAATGATAATAATAAAAAATCGTATTAATAAACTATTTCAATAATATACTATCAAAGGATTTAGACCAATATTGGAATTCATGAAATTCACTATTGAAACTTGCATCACAAAACTAATAAGTTACCTATATCTTAAAGCTACTGAATGCCATCAACCAAACGACTCGTACTAACCATAGATGTAGCAAAAAATGGATGTTTGACATAAACAAACGATAATAATGGTGAACGAAGCACAGTACCAGTCCACCAGTGTTAGCCAGTATATTCCACCCTGAAATACAATATCAAAGAACTTAAAGCACTAGTGGGTGTGCATGTAATAACTCAATAAGAAAATCCCTTCATTCAAACCCAAATTACTCAAAAAAATATCATTTTTTTTTACAACACGTCCTCATTGCTAATATTTCATATACCTTGTCTAGTGTCCACTTACATTCGTTCCAAAGAGGATTGTTAACAGAAAGCAAAAGAGACACACGAAGAAAGTGACCCAACCTCTGCAATCACGCAACTTCGGGATTTCGTCCAAGAGACAGGTCACAGGAGTCTCAATATGAGCGAACTGGAATAGAAAGTAGAAGATATGAAAGTAAAACAGTTTGGAAAGCAACATCGCCCAGCTTTAAGAGTATCTACTGTACAAAAGCGATTATTGCTTATAAAAATGGCTTATGACCTGAAGGGGTATATATGGTATACTTACGCAAGCGTCTATGCCCAAAAAGAACAGTGTCAGAAAGAAGAGGACGGACCAAAATGGAGCAATTGGCATCAGGGACAAAGCCTCAGGATAGATAATAAAAACCAGAGACGGACCTGAGGGAATAATTTCGTGATGTTCCATGTTTACCTCATTATTCTGGCTACCGTTCTTAATTGAATATCGAAAGTTTGAAATGACCCTTATTTCCATATTTCCAAGCATGTATTCAATTCTGGAAGATTTATGTGAAAAAAACTTTTTGAATCGACCTTACCGGCAACAGCAACCTCTTCCACAGAAACACCAGCTCTCTTGGCCATGAAGCCGAGCACCGAGAACACCACAAACCCCGCAAGGAGGGAGGCGCTACAGTTCATGAGGGGGACAATCACTGCATCTCTCGTGCACCGATTGTGGAACTTGTTGTAGGACCCAAAGGAGATGAGCGACCCCCATCCTGGGCCCATGGAGTAAAAGATCTGGATAGCCGCTGCTGCCCAAACCTGGTTCATGTGTACGGATGAAATGAAACGGATGATACAGGAGGCCCCCCCCCTCTTGTATCATTCATATACTGTAGAGATTTTAGACAGATAATGTAAACAAAAAATACTTTACATCTTTGTCTTCAAGGAGAGTGTCTGTGACTTCTTGAACATCCACTATAGGTATTCAAATCACCTGCATTTCTTTAAGTCTGTCAAAGTTAGGGAAAATGTAGAAGTAGATTCCATCTGCGGCTCCAGGAAGGGTAACTCCACGTATCAGAAGAGCAAACAGCATTATGAAGGGAAACATAGCTGTGAACCACACAACCTGCACGGACAAAAGAGCGTTAAGACACCAAGGCATATATAGTATGTTGACATATTGGTTCTTCTCTACAAAAAATCCATATATTTGATGTTGAACATGTAAGCCCAGATATTTAGCCATCAAGAAACTCAACACCTACTTTCCCCATGACCCTAATCCCTTTGAAGACGCTGAAGAAGAGGAAGGCCATCGTCAGGAAGGTCACGCCGACGACCGGCCACTCGATGCCGCCGAGGTCGTGGATGCCGGACGTGGCGTGCAGGATCTTCCGGCTGAGGGAGGGAACCGATGGCTTTGAGGTGGCAGGCGGCGGTGGGCGGGGTTATAGTGGGCGGCGTTGGAGGCAAACTAAGGCTTCATCAGGGTTCTCGACGAAGTAGCTTATATTCATTGCTCATAAACACAGTATGTACCATATGCTTTGAAAAATGTAGATAGATAGATGTAGTTATAGATATACAGATACATGCACACATGGATGCTTACTGAAAGAATTCATCAGCTGAAGAGATGCCGCCCTTCTTGTGTCCCTATTCAAAAGCACATTCACAGTCATAAGATGCATTAATCAGACCTTTTTTTCGGCAACAAATATATATTTCTTGTAAACACACACACATATATATGTATATATATATATATATATATATATATATATATATATATATATATATATATATGCATATGTATATATGTATATATTGTTATGTGAAAATTGCACTACTGATTTGTTCATTTCCACACAAACAATTATGGTATTAAACACAAGCCCACATGAATCCTCATATTTCTTTAGGTATAGATATAACATGTAATAAGAAATAAACATAATTACAATAATAAGGAACAAACAAATAAGGCCAACGCTACTTATGTTAAATGATACAACCGTGCAGTTGGGCGAGTTCCAGCTGTTTCCGCAGCTGGCCCACGGGAGTTCCCAGCTGAAGGAGTAGGCGAGGAACAGAAGGGGATACGACACTAAGAGTATGTAGTACGACAGGGTAAACAAGTTGATTGTCAGGGATGCCATACCAGCGCCTGTGGAATAGAAATATATGTTAATGATGTAGATTGAATGTATCTGAGTACAGCAACAATGGAAGGCTCATAATTGCATATATATATATATATATATATATATATATATATATATATATATATATATATATATATATATAAATGGACACTGTCGCTATTGTATTGTCTTACTCTGGCCCTCATACTGAAAAAGTTGCTAACCCCTACACGAACAAACCCAAAACTACTTACCTTTGAAAGCCGGACAGACAGAATACACGGAGAGGCAGCTTGAGGAACTGAACTGCCCGACGGCCGTCTCGAGGAAGAACATCGGAATGCCCACCAACACCAGCGTCAGCAAGTATGGGACCAGGAACGCTCCTGTGCGGCCGCGAGAACCAGGCATGGAAAAGGACATATTTAAGGGAATGCCCATTCACCAGCGTCAGCAAGTATGGGACCAGGAACGCTCCTGTGCGGCCGCGAGAACCAGGCATAGAAAAGGACATATTTAAGGAATGCCCATTCACCAGCGTCAGCAGGTACGGGACCAGGAACGCTCCTGTGCGGCCGCGAGAACCAGGCATAGAAAAGGACATATTTAAGGGAATGCCCATCAACACCAGCGTCAGCAGGTATGGGACTAGGAACGCTCCTGTGCGGCTGGGAAAACCAAGCATGGAAAAGGACATATTCAAGAGAGACATATTACAAAAAATAGCCTTAGTACTCTTATTTGACCTTTTTTATCTCTCTCTTTTCATCCCCAAGATTCATACTTACCTCCGCCATATATGTAACATAAGTATGGGAATCGCCACACATTGCCAATCCCGACGGAATAGCCGATCATCGTGAAGAGGTAGTCACATTTATGGGACCATTTTCCTCGCCCTTTATCTTCGCTCTCTGAGTCAGAAATGGCGTCGGCGCTCGAAGCCATGTTGATTCTTGGTGGAAGTAGCTCTGAAATTGTACTCTGCAAATACAGGTTCCAAGATGAAACGAGTGTGCAATCAAATTTACTTCCAGAACTTTTGAAGCTAAATATTTGATGAAGAAATTCAACACTGAGCTTACTCAAATGGCATGCATTGTTATATGAACAGTGGGCGCTATTAGGATTCTGGAGGACAGGTCACTGATATTCAGTCTTCCATTGCTATTGCATGAGGAAACAGATGACAAACAACATATGCTGCAACATTCTAGAGTGTTTATTATTCTTGAATTGAGTGTTCCTCGGTCTTTGTCACAAAATCAGATAAAAAACACAGGAGCCCCTATTGTTTGAAGTGAATTATTATATTGGGGAAAATGGGTTTTAACACACACACAGAGATACGCACACACATACACACATGCATACACACACAAACACAAATGCTTATATACATACATATATATATATATATATATATATATATATATATATATATATGTCCGAATCTGTTACAATATATATATATATATATATATATATATATATATATATATATATATATATATATATATGTATGTATGTATGTCCGAATCTGTTACAAACCTGCATTTTATCAAAACGTATGAGAAGGATGAAACAGTCATGTAATACCAAAATTTAGCGTTAACAACCCCTACAGCGAACTAGGATACGAATTTGATTCTGGCCGGATAAGTAAGGAAAGGAAAACGGGGATCGCAGTGGCCATCCTACCCTGCCTCATCCTTCATTCCTTCTCTGCTCCAGGTGTTCTTGTTTGGGAGAGCTGTTTTCTCTATTTTTTTTTTTAAGGATGTATTGAGTAGTCAGGCCAATGATATGTATTCCCAAAGTTGCTTAAGGATAAGGGCATCTAGCCCGTAAGAGATTTAGCTCGTTCATTCGTTGGTCACTCTCTACACGCTGATAAAACTTGGCTTTGTGATTGCACCACCGGACGCGACGCCATATTTGCCAAACGCCTTACCTCCAACTCTCTTTTTTTTGACAGTTTGAAGTATTATGAGTTGAGGTTTCCCGCTTAT
>NW_028234411.1:3757562-3760062 GCF_977035675.1 Penaeus japonicus
ATATATATATATATATAATATATATTATATATATATATTTAGATAGAGACATATATATTATATATATATATAAAATAAGGTAAACACGACACAGAGTCGCACACAGAAACCTAACAACGCGTAAAAGAAAACCCAACGCCTACACATATACATAGAATATATATATATATAGATAAATATAAATAGATATATATATATATATATATATAAGATAAACAGACACATACACACAAATATACACTGACACACGTACGTAAAAACGAATATACACACAAACATGCAAATATATATACACGCAAATACACACACATACACATACATACACACACAAACACACACGCATTCACAGAAACGCAAATACACAGCACATTGTATTATACAATACATAACTGGCAATATATATATATATATTTATATATAATTATATATATATATATATATATATATATTTATAATCCGTAGTGTGTGTGTGTGGTGTGTGTGTGTGTGTGTGTGTTGTGTTGTAAGTATATATTGTATATATATAATATAGGGAGAGTATATTTTTTTTTTCTTTTCTTTTTTCAGCCTGTATCATTCCACTGCAGGAAAAGGCCGCTCAAAGGTTATGGCCGGGTACCCCCACCTACTGACCCAATTGTAAATCTTGGGGGGGGGATTTATATATATATACCTTATATACATATATAATATATATATATATATGATAACATATTTATATATATACTGTATAAGATAGATAGATAGACAGAATATAGATATTTTGTTTTTTAACAAATATATACATACATATATATATATATATAAAAATATATTAATATATATATATTATACACATAGTGTAAACACACACACATACACACACACAACACGCACAGCACACCTACACACACCACAAAGCAGACACACACAGATATATATAAATAAATATATATTTTATATATATAAGATAATATATATATATATATACATTTAATAAATTTATATATATATATAATATATTATATATATATATACACACACCTGTGTGTGAATTTTCATACAGATGCTCTTATGTTCACACACACACACACACACACACACACACACACACACACACACAAACACACACACACACACTCACAGAAACGCAAATGCACATTGACATATTTATTTATATATACCTAAATTTCAATATATGTATATATACATATATTTATATATATATATATATATATATATATATATATATATATATATATATATATATATATATATGTATATATGTATATATATATTTATATACATTTATTTTAGCTAATGTAAGATATATACTTATATATATATATGTAAGTGATAATATATGAGATAGATAAGAGAGAGAGAGTATAGAGTAGAACATATATATGTATATGGTGACCATAGGGGAAACACACACACACTCACACACACCTACACACACACATACACACACACACGCACACACACATATATATATCTATAAATACACACTTGTGTGTGAATTTGCATACAGATTCTCTTATGTTCACATACACACGCACACACAGTAGGTGATAATCTCTTTACCTCTAGGGAAACCCTACAGGCGAAATCGCAGAAACTCAAAGTTAGCAACGAATTTTTCGAAGCCAGCACAACGGAAAACTGCAATATGACCGCCCAGGAGGGCTGCAATATGACCGCCCAGGAGGGCTGCAGTGTGACCGCCCAGGAGGGCTGCAGTGTGACCGCCCAAAAGGGCGAGATTGAATACTGCGTTTTGCCGACGATCGACTTCGAGCCCTTGCCTGAGGCTGGACAGACCGAGATGCAGGAAGAATCGTTTCCCTTGTACCCGCTGGAGTTGGTGGGCGATTGTTCTCCGTTCGTGGACATCAGATGCTTCGGCATTTGGACGAGGTTCCTTGTGGACACAGGATCTGCTCTTAGCTATGTGAATCCCAGACAACGGGAAATTTGGGGGCGGCACCCGGAGGAGGACTGTGACTACATGGACATAGACATGAATCTCAAAGGCACAACTTTCAGGATAACCGTCAATGCTATTCCTATGAAGTGGAACATCCTGGGCCTTGACATCTTATATCGGTTCAACTGCCTTCTGGATTTAGAAACCAGTGTGATAACTTTCCGCGAATGTGCATAAGAATTAGAGGGCTGGATACCGCAGCCCTATGGAACACTACACATCAACGGTAAAGCATATGAAGCCCTGTATGATACCGGCCATACCGGTTTCCTTACTTTACCCATGAGCGTTGCGGAAGAAAACAACTTATCCTTGGAGGACGTATCCGATGGGAACTCTAGAATCATGACGGCTAAGCAGGAGGTTCACGCGGTCAAATACTGTGGCGAAGTCGATATAATGATCAAGGACTTGCTCATTCCCGACACCTGGTTCATGGTCTGTCCCGAAACGTTGAATAAAAATTTCATATTAGTCGGAATCCAGTCCATGATAGGCATGGTCATGGAGTTTCGCTCGGATAAGACGTGG
>NW_028234411.1:3767562-3772562 GCF_977035675.1 Penaeus japonicus
GTGTGTGTGTGTGTGTGTGTTTGTGTGTGTGTGTGGGTGTGGGTGTGTGTGTGTGTGGGGGGGTGTGTGTGTGTGTGGGGGGGTGTGTGTGTGTGTGTTGGTGTGGGGGTGGGTGGGTGTGTGTGTTTGGTGTGGGGGTGTGTGGGTGTGTGTGTCGTGTGTGTGGTGTGTGTGTTGTGGGTGAGTGTGTGTATGTGTGTGTACTGTGGTAGGTGGGTGGTTGGGGGTGGGTAGAATGTGTGTGTGTATGTGTGTGTATGTGAGTGAGTGTGTGTGTGTGTGTGTGTGTGTGTATGTGTGTGTGTGGGTGTGTGTGTGTGTGTGTGTGTGTGTGTGGGTGTGTGTGTGTGTGTGTGGGTGGGGGGGGAGGAGTGTGTGTGTGTGTGTGTGTGAGAGTGTGTGTGTGTGTGTGGATGTGTGTGTGTGTGTGGTGTGTGTAGGTGGACTCTATCTTCTCTCTCTCTATATCTCTCTCTGTGTGGTGTTTGTGTGTGTGTGTGTGTGTTCGTGTGTGTGTGAGGATGTAGAGAGTGTGTAGTGTGTGGTGTGTGTGTGTGTGTGTGTGTGTCTGTGTGGGTTGTGTGAGTGTGTAGGGTTAGTGTGTGTTTGTGAGTTGTGTGTGAGTGTTTGTGTGTGTGTAGTTAGAGTGTGTGTTTTGTGTGTGAGTGTGTGGTGTGTGGTGTGTGTGTGTGTGTGTGTGTGTTTGGTAGTGTTGTTGGGTGTTGTGATGTTTGAGTGTGAGTGATGTGTGGTGTGTGTGTGGGGTGTGTGTGTGAGGTGGGTGAGTGTTGGGAGTGTGGGTGGGTGGGGAGAGTGTGTGAGTGTTGTGTGAGTGTGTGTGTGTTATTGAGTGTGTTGAGTGTGTGGGGCTGGGTGAGTGTGTGTGTGTGAGATTGTTTGTGTGTGCAGAGTGTAGTGGTGGGTGGGTGTTTGTGTGGGAGATGTGGAGAGAGTGTGTGTGGTTTGAGAGAGTGTGTGTTTGTGTAAGTGTGTTAGAGTGTGTGTGATGTGTGTGTCTTGGGGGTCAGTGTGGGAGTTTGTGAGAGTTTGTTAGTGTTTTGTTTGTTGAGAGTGGTTTGTGGTGTGAGGGTGTTATTGAGTGGGAGTTTGTGAGTTAGTTTTTGTGTGTTTTTGTGTGAGTGTTTGGGTGTCTTGTGTTTTGATTTTTTGATTGTTACAAGGGGTTCAGTTGCGGGAGAGTTATAGTTTGTTTTATGATGATATTTTTTTTTGATGATTTATAGAGAGTTGTGAGTTAGACATACATTTAGATATAGTTTTAGTTAGTGTTTTTTTTTAGAGTATATATATATATATATATATATGTTTTTTTATAGATATTGTAGGAGGGGGAGAGGGAATGGAAAGTGGAGTCGGAGAGTGGGTAAGAGGGAGAGAGAGGGAAAGAGGAGGGGGAGAGGGAAAGAGGAGAGGGAGAGGGAAAGAGGAGAGGTAGAAAGAGGAGCGGGACTCGGATAGAGCGTGTGGGAGTATGAATAGAGGTGAGGGAGAAGATTAAGTAGGTGTGAGAGTGGGTTAAGAGGGACAGGAGATGGAAAGAAGTGAGGTGAGGGTAAAGAGGTGTATATCTGGCGCGGTGGCACGCCGCATGCGTTTGGTTGTGGTGGTGGAGAGATTTCTCCGCGGTCACACGACAGCGTGAAGGCCTGCGCCGGTCGCCGCGGGTGCCGCGAGCGCGACGCGGGCGGCGCAGAGCCGCGGGCCCTGGCGCCAGGCGCAGCGGTCCGGGGCCCAGCGCGTGCCCTCGCCCGCTCCGCGTTCCCGATCCCGCGCCGCTGAGCCCGGGCCCCGCACGAGTTCCCGCTACTCTCTCGTTTCCCTTCTCCGTATCCTTCTTTCCCTCTCCCCATCCTTATTTATATATATAGTTATATATATATATTTATATCATATAATTTCTATATATTATTTATAGTTATATATATTTAGATATGTATGTATAATATATAGATATATTATATATATATAGCGATATATATATATATTTATATTGATTTACATTTAGGTACAAACTTGTATATTGAGATATTTATTTTTATATTATTGATATAGATATATTAATTTTATTTTTAGTTAGTTTTGATGTGTCTTTTTTATTTATACATATATAATATATTTATATTTTTATATATTATATTATAGATATATATTATATTCATTTATGTACAAACGTGTTTTTAATGTGTTTAATATATATTTATTCTATATTTGATGAGTATATATATTTTAGATTTAGTTTTATAGTTTTATCATATATATATACATACATTAGAGTTATTGTTATCTTTTATTTATTTATATAGTATTGTTGATTACATATTTTTCTTGTGATTGAGATTTTTGTTGTGAGTTTTATTGTTATTAGTTTGAGTGTGTGATAATGGATTAGTGATCAGATTGTAGATATAGATTTACTTTGATTTTGTGATTTTATTATATTGTGTTAGAGTGATTGAGTGTATTTATTTTTTTCTTTGAGATATTGATTGATAATATTGTTTATGAGAGATGAGTGTGGATGAGTTTGATTGTTATATAGTTTGGATTGTGTGTGTATGTGGTGTTTGAGAGTAGAGATAGTTGAAATAATATATATTGTGTGTTAGTTGTTTGTGAGATGAGATTTTTATTTTTAGAGTAGATATAGATTGTGATTATATATATTTTTGAGATATGTGATGTGTTATATATATACATATATGTGTGTGTGTGGGTGTGTGTGTGTGTGGGGTGTTAAGGATGATTTATTTATTTATATATTGAGATGTGTTTGATATAGTATATATAGATATAGATTGGATTTTTATAGATACACAATCTTATCTTTATTTATATATATATTGATTTGTAGAGATTGATATGTTTTTTTTATAGTATATTGAGTTGGTATATATATATATAGTTTTATATAGTTATTTAGATATATATAGTTTTATATAGTTGCGTACTATAATATTTACATAATTAGATGTAGATATTTATGTTTTATATATATACCTTATATATATATATTATATAGATATATATATATATATTTATATATATATATATATACATACTTACAAATATATATCTATATCTATATATATATCTATATTTCATCCATATCTTTATTATATTTATACATATAATATATATATATATATATATTTTATATATATATATATTATATATATATATATATATATATATATATAGATGTAATATGTATTTTATATGTTATATATATATATATATATATATATATATATAGTATATATATATATATATAAACATATATATATATAATTATATATATATATATATTATATACATTCCCTCTCCTCTTTCCCTCTCCCTCTCCTCTTTCCATCTCCGTCTCCTCTTTTCCTCTCTCTCTCCTCTTTTCTTCTCCCTCTCCTCTTTCCTTCTCCCTCTCCTCTTTCCCTCTCCCTCTCCTCTTTCCCTCTCCCTCTCCTCTTTCCCTCTCCCTCTCCTCTTTCCCTCTCCCCCTCCTCTTTCCCTCTCCCTCTCCTCTTTCCCTCTCCCTCTCCTCTTTCCCTCTCCCCCTCCTAATATATATATATATATATATATATATTTTATAGATAGATATTTTATATATATTTAAATATTTGAATATAGTTATATATTTATATATATTTATATATATATATATATAAATATAGAATATTAATATATTATTTTTATATATATATATAATCTATTTTATTTATAAAATATATAGATATATTTATATATATTTATTTATTTATTTATTTGTATATATAGTATTTATATATACATACTTATATATGCATACACACACTACACACACACACACACACAACACACACACACAGACAAACCATATTTATATATATTTATATTTTTATATATTATATTATTTATATATATACATTATACATATATTATTTATATTATATTTATTTATATATATATTTTTATATATATTTTAATTTTATATATTGATATTGATATGTATGTATAAACATTTATGTTTATATATCTATTTATATTTATTTTATATAATATATAGATTTAGAACATTATATTATATATATAAATTTATAATTATTTATTATATATATAGGTTTGTACGTTATATGTATTTATATATATAATATATATATATATATTATATTTTTATATTTGATATATATTTGTACATATATATAAAATTATTAATATTTATATATATATATATATTTTATATATATATATTTATTTTTAGTTACTTATATATGAACTAAATTTATATTATTATATATATATATATATATATATATATATATATAAATATTTATAGATATTAGAATTTGTATATATATATTTGTTTAGTATATTATATATATATATATATATGTTTATATATATAATATATAGAGTTATATATCTTATATATATTTATATAATTCTTTAGTTTTTATATATATAATTAATATATATATATATATATATATAAGATAGTTATATAGATTTGTATATATATTATATATATATGTGGTATATATATTAATATATATATAAATATTATATATAATTTATATATATATAAATGTATTTCTATATATATAATATTATATATATATATATATATTTCTATATATTTATTATATGTATTTATAAGTATATATATTTACATACATATATTTCATACACCACAATACCACAAACCACACCCTACTCTACACACACACATTGATATTTATTTTTTATCTATATAGATATTTTAGTTATATAATATTTTATATATTTATAATTATGTATGTATTCAATTTAATAGATATATTTTTATTTATATATATATATATATTTATATATATATATTTTTATTTATACATTATTTATATATTATTATATAGATATATATATAGTATTTTATATATGTTTGTACGTATATATATGTATATTATTTCTATATATATATTAGATATATGTATATATATATATGTTTTTATATGTAATATATATGAAAA
>NW_028234411.1:3777296-3779796 GCF_977035675.1 Penaeus japonicus
TATTATATATAATATATATATATATATAATATATAAATATATATATATATATAATAATATATATAATATATATATATATGTGTGTGTGTTGTGTTGATATATATATATATATATAAATATAAATATATCTATATAACTATATATAATATATGTATATATATACATATGTGTGTATAGTAAAATAATATAATATATATATATATATATATATATGATATATATATATATATATATATATATTATCACAGATATATACATACATATATGTATGAGTGTATTGTATATATATATAATCTAAAAAAAAATAAATTTAAATATAAAATATATATATATAATATATATATATATATATATATAATATATATATACATATATATACATATATCATATATAGAATATAAATATATCTATATATAATAAATGCTATATATATATATATATTTATATATATATATGCGTGTGTGTCTGTGTGTGTGTTTATGTATTTATGTATGTATGTAGATATGTATGTATGTATTTATGTATGTATGTATGTTTGCATGTATGTAAGTATGTATGTATGTATGTATGTATATATGTATGAACTAGAGAAACCAAGTATATCTACTGCAAAACCTGTTAATTTGACCCATATCATTAAATTGTTTTCTTGATTTTATAAATTTTCATTGCTATTTTGAGAATATTGGTGCCTCTAGGGTTAAAATAATCCCTTTGAGAAAAATACTAATATTTCAGGGTTTCGTCCACCTTTCGCCACTTAACTTCCAGATCGTCTTATCCGAAGATACCGGTTATACGGGGTTACCTCGTTGCCGAAAGGGGTAGGTGGAGTGTCGAGTGATAGAACGGAGTTTGAGGAAAGCAAGCAGTTCGACTTATTTTGCGAAACTTATTTAGAGAGGGAGCCCTGAGTGGTCCAACAGAGAAAAGCAACACAAGGTGTTTGCGGATCCTTTGTTTTGCATCCTTGCGATAGCTTCTATCTGTCTCGTTTCTTTGTTTTTTATTTTATTTTTTCTCACGACGGCCTATTGCTCAACACAATGCTCACTTACTAAGTACGTATTGCAAAAAAGGTTGATCTGATGAGTTATATTCAGCGTAAAATTATAATCAATGAATTATCCCGATCCCTTTTTCGCCCTTCGTTGCATTTGCCTTAACCATTCTAAACATTCCAACCTGAACATGCTAGTAAAACCCGCGTCTACGTCTCAAAAAACACCTTTTTTTAAAGTCGGAAAGACTGTTGCATCTGAATGGCAAAAAGGGCAATAAAAGTCGAAGTACAAACAAAACAATACCTATAATTCTCCGCACTGCAGTTCAACGTGGTTCTGCTCCTGCAACCGGCCTGCAAGAAGGAGGGGCACTTCGCTCGAGCCACAGAGCTCCTGCCCGAGCGCTGGCTGCGCGGCCGTCCTCTCGGGCCCATGAACCCCTACGCCTCAATTCCCTTCAGCCTCGGCGTCCGGAACTGCATCGGTCGCAGGCTCTCAGAGCAACAGATCTACACGCTTCTTGCCAGGGTGAGTGGCTTGCTTGCACTATATGGGTTAGGCAATGCACAACTAGGTGAAACAATCCAGAAACTGCTCAGCTTGTATATATAACACCTCAGTTTCCGAACATTCTAGCTTCTGGTATTCATAAATTCATTTGGAGAACAGGATATGTAGACAATAGAGAGATGAAAAGAAATAATAGATAGAGAAGAAAGAAGAAAAAAGGAGAAGAGAGAGAAAGAGGACAGACTGAGAGAAGAGAAGAGAGTACAGAGAAGAGAGAGAAGAGTGAAGAGAGAGAGCGGAAGAGAGAGAGCGAAAAAGAGAAGAAGCGAAGAGCGTGAGGAGAGGAGAGAGAGAGAGAGAGAGAGAGAGAGCGATGAGAGCGATAGAGTGCGAGTGAGCGATGAGAGAACGAGAGAGAAGAAGAGTGCGTGAGAGAGAGAGAGAGATGCAGAGAGAGAGAGAGAGAGAAAGAAAAAGAAGATGAAAGGTAGGAGAGAAAGAGAGAGACACAAGACAAGAAGAGAAGAGAGAGAGAGAGATGAGAGCAGAAGAGAAGGAGACAAGAGCGCGAGAGAGAGAGAAGAAAAGAAGAGAGAGCAGACAGAGAGATAGAAGAGATTAGAAGAAAGATAGAGAGAGAGAGATAGATCGTGAGAAGAGAGAGAGAGAAAGAGAGATGAGAGCGAGAGAGAGCGAGAAGAGAGAGAGGAGAGAGCGAGAGAAGAGAGAGAGAGAGACAGAGAGAGTGGAGAGATGAGAGAGAGAGAGAGAGAGAAAGAGAGAGAGAAAAAAGAGAGAGAGAGAGCGAATGATAGAGAGCAAGAGAGAAGAAAGAGATAGAGATAGAGAGAGAGAGGAGAGAGAGAGAGAGGGAGAGGAAGAGAGAGCGAGAGAGCGAAGAGATCGAGAGAGAGAGAGAAGAGTGAAGAAAGAGAGAGAGACAGAGAGAGGCACAATCCTATTTGAGTAATTATGAGTATTCATTG
>NW_028234411.1:3797296-3799796 GCF_977035675.1 Penaeus japonicus
AATACTCTAGCTCCCTCGGGGAAATCAAGCCCCTTTTCGATGATCTTGGAGATGACCAAGACAAGGAAAGCGAAGGAGAAGTCGTCGACGAATACTCTAGCTCCCTCGGGGAAATCAAGCCCCTTTTCGATGATCTTGGAGATGACCAAGACAAGGAAAGCGAAGGAAGAGTCGTCGACGAATACTCTAGCTCCCTCGGGGAAATCAAGCCCCTTTTCGATGATCTTGCAGATGACCAAGACAAGGAAAGCGAAGGAGAAGTCGTCGACGAATACTCTAGCTCCCTCGAGGAAATCAAGCCCCTTTTCGATGATCTTGGAGATGACCAAGACAAGGAAAGCGAAGGAGAAGTCGTCGACGAATACTCTAGCTCCCTCGAGGAAATCAAGCCCCTTTTCGATGATCTTGGAGATGACCAAGACAAGGAAAGCGAAGGAGAAGTCGTCGACGAATCCTCTAGCTCCCTCGAGGAAATCCAAGGCCTTTTCAATGATCTTGGAGATGACCAAGACAAGGAAAGCGAAGGAGAAGTCGTCGACGAATACTCTAGCTCCCTCGAGGAAATCAAGCCCCTTTTCGATGATCTTGGAGATGACCAAGACAAGGAAAGCGAAGGAGAAGTCGTCGACGAATACTCTAGCTCCCTCGGGGAAATCAAGCCCCTTTTCGATGATCTTGGAGATGACCAAGACAAGGAAAGCGAAGGAGAAGTCGTCGACGAATACTCTAGCTCCCTCGAGGAAATCAAGCCCCTTTTCGATGATCTTGGAGATGACCAAGACAAGGAAAGCGAAGGAGAAGTCGTCGACGAATACTCTAGCTCCCTCGAGGAAATCAAGCCCCTTTTCGATGATCTTGGAGATGACCAAGACAAGGAAAGCGAAGGAGAAGTCGTCGACGAATACTCTAGCTCCCTCGAGGAAATCAAGCCCCTTTTCGATGATCTTGGAGATGACCAAGACAAGGAAAGCGAAGGAGAAGTCGTCGACGAATACTCTAGCTCCCTCGAGGAAATCAAGCCCCTTTTCGATGATCTTGGAGATGACCAAGACAAGGAAAGCGAAGGAGAAGTCGTCGACGAATACTCTAGCTCCCTCGAGGAAATCAAGCCCCTTTTCGATGATCTTGGAGATGACCAAGACAAGGAAAGCGAAGGAGAAGTCGTCGACGAATACTCTAGCTCCCTCGAGGAAATCAAGCCCCTTTTCGATGATCTTGGAGATGACCAAGACAAGGAAAGCGAAGGAGAAGTCGTCGACGAATACTCTAGCTCCCTCGAGGAAATCAAGCCCCTTTTCGATGATCTTGGAGATGACCAAGACAAGGAAAGCGAAGGAGAAGTCGTCGACGAATACTCTAGCTCCCTCGAGGAAATCAAGCCCCTTTTCGATGATCTTGGAGATGACCAAGACAAGGAAAGCGAAGGAGAAGTCGTCGACGAATACTCTAGCTCCCTCGAGGAAATCAAGCCCCTTTTCGATGATCTTGGAGATGACCAAGACAAGGAAAGCGAAGGAGAAGTCGTCGACGAATACTCTAGCTCCCTCGGGGAAATCAAGCCCCTTTTCGATGATCTTGGAGATGACCAAGACAAGGAAAGCGAAGGAGAAGTCGTCGACAAATCCTCTAGCTCCCTCGGGGAAATCAAGCCCCTTTTCGATGATCTTGGAGATGACCAAGACAAGGAAAGCGAAGGAGAAGTCGTCGACGAATACTCTAGCTCCCTCGAGGAAATCAAGCCCCTTTTCGATGATCTTGGAGATGACCAAGACAAGGAAAGCGAAGGAGAAGTCGTCGACGAATACTCTAGCTCCCTCGAGGAAATCAAGCCCCTTTTCGATGATCTTGGAGATGACCAAGACAAGGAAAGCGAAGGAGAAGTCGTCGACGAATACTCTAGCTCCCTCGAGGAAATCAAGCCCCTTTTCGATGATCTTGGAGATGACCAAGACAAGGAAAGCGAAGGAGAAGTCGTCGACGAATACTCTAGCTCCCTCGAGGAAATCAAGCCCCTTTTCGATGATCTTGGAGATGACCAAGACAAGGAAAGCGAAGGAGAAGTCGTCGACGAATACTCTAGCTCCCTCGAGGAAATCAAGCCCCTTTTCGATGATCTTGGAGATGACCAAGACAAGGAAAGCGAAGGAGAAGTCGTCGACGAATACTCTAGCTCCCTCGAGGAAATCAAGCCCCTTTTCGATGATCTTGGAGATGACCAAGACAAGGAAAGCGAAGGAGGAGTCGTCGACGAATACTCTAGCTCCCTCGAGGAAATCAAGCCCCTTTTCGATGATCTTGGAGATGACCAAGACAAGGAAAGCGAAGGAGAAGTCGTCGACGAATACTCTAGCTCCCTCGAGGAAATCAAGCCCCTTTTCGATGATCTTGGAGATGACCAAGACAAGGAAAGCGAAGGAGAAGTCGTCGACGAATACTCTAGCTCCCTCGAGGAAATCAAGCCCCTTTTCGATGATCTTGGAGATGACCAAGACAAGGAAAG
>NW_028234411.1:3807712-3810212 GCF_977035675.1 Penaeus japonicus
ATCCATCTCTTTCTTTCACTCTCTCTCTCCTTAACCTATCCATCTCCTTTCCCTCCCCACCCCCCTATCTCTCTCTTCCTTTACTCTCTCTCTCCTCTCATCCTGTCTCCCCCCCCCTCTCTCTCTTTCTTTACTCTCTCTCCCCTCTCTTCCTATCTCCCCCCCTCTCACTCTCTCTCCCTTTCTCTCTTTCTTTACTCTCTCTCCCCTCTCTCCCTCTCCCCCCCCAACCCCTCTCTCCTTCTCTCCCTTTTTTCTTTAATCTCCGCTCCCCTCTCGCCCTCTCGCCCCCCCAACCCCTTCTCCTCCTCTCCTCTACTCCCTCTCCCTCTCTCCCCCTCCCCCCCCCCCCTTCTCCCTCTCCCCCCCTTCTCTCTCTCTCCCTCTCTCCCCCCTCCCTCCTCCCTCCCTCCCTCTCCCCCTCCCCCCCCTCCCTCCCTCCCTCCCTCCCCCCTCCCCCCTCTCTCCCTCTTTCTCACTCTTCCTCTCCCCTCTTTACTATGCGAATCGAAAGCACCCTCACCCTCACCCTCACCCTCACCCTCACCAGCTAGCGCACCGTCGTCTGAGAAACACAACACCAAGCCAATTAGGTGACGCTAAGCCACCTAGGCGTGAAACAGGTACCTGGGCAACCAGGTGAGTGTACCGGCAGGTTAATTAGTGTTCCTTCTCTATCCGAAAATTGGGTATTATTGTCGACGCAGATGCTCACGGGGGATGGCGACGGCGACGTTCTGTGCTGCGGAAGCTGGCTTTGAAGGCATGGGAGATCTTGTGTTTGTGTGTGTGGGGTGGGTGTGTGTGTGGGGGGGTGGGGGTGTTGGGGGGGGGTTGGGGGGGTTAAGTGTGTGTGTGTGGGATGGGGGGGTGGGGGGTTAAATGTGTGTGGGGGTGGGGTGGTAAGTGGGTTGGGTTGGGGTGGGGGGGTTGTGTGTGTGGGGGGGGGTTGGGTGGGGTTAAGTGTGTGTGTGTGTGGGGGGGGGGTTGAAATGTGTGTTTGTGTGTGCGTTTAAGTGTGTGTGTGCGTGCAATGAGTGTTTTCCATATGTACGTGTGGTATGTGTTAACTGTTGGAGAGAAAAGGAGAAGGAAGGAAAGATTGGAGGGAGAAGGAAAGAGAGAGAGAGAGAGAGAGAGAGAGAGAGAGAGAGAGAGAGATAGAGATAGAGAAAGAGAGATAGAGAAAGAGAGATAGAGATAGAGAAAGAGAGAGAGAGAGAGAGAGAGAGAGAGAGAGAGAGAGAGAGAGAGAGAGAGAGAGAAGGAAAAGAGAAAAAAGAGGGATAGGATTGAAAAAAAAAAGAAAGAATTCTAAGCAATTGATCGTCACTACATTTGAATCTTATTGCACAGAATTGCTATTGCAAAACAAGTTTTAATTTGAGACGCACACCCTACCAGACACGAGCTTCCCTCCTGTATGAAAAGAGATAAAAAAAAACCCAGTTTCTATATCCAAATCCTATTACTATCCATATCGCTATCGCAAGCACACATGGATATAGCTACCTATATAATGCGTCCTTACTTTTTACTTTTCATTACTGTAACTCCTTCCCTTTGTGTCCACACTTTTTACATTTCATTACCTTAACTCCCTCCCTTTATGTCCATACTTTTTACTCTTCATTACTGTAACTCCCTCCCTTTGTGTTCATACTTTTTGCTTTTCATTACCTTAACTCCCTCCCTTTATGTCCATACTTTTTACTCTTCATTACTGTAACTCCCTCCCTTTATGTCCATACTTTTTACTCTTCATTACTGTAACTCCCTCCCTTTATGTCCATACTTTTTACTCTTCATTACCTTAACTCCCTCCCTTTGTGTCCACACTTTTTTCTCTTCATTACCTTAACTCCCTCCCTTTATGTCCATACTTTGAACTCTTCATTACTATGACTCCCTCCCTTTATATATCTATCTTATGCTTTCTCAGAAGTTTAAGTTTTTTTTCACGCCTTTAGCTTAATGGCTTCCGGAAAGCCACGTATTGACGACCTTAAGATCATTTCCTAGAAGATGAAAGAGAGTTAGTAAAGAAAAGGAAGGAAGAGCAGAGAGGGAAGATAAAAGCGGTGATAGGAAGAGACATGAGGGCTGAGTTATTATCGTTGTTATAGTTATAGTTATATCGGGTTATATTATATTTTAGTTATATCGGGTTATATTATATTATAGGTATATCGGGTTATATTCTATCACAGTTATTTCGGGTTATATCATATTATAGGTATATCGGGTTATATTATATTATAGTTATATCGGGTTATATCATATTATAGATATAACGGGTTATATTATGTTTTAGTTATATCAGGTTATATCATATTATAGTTATATCGGGTTATATTATATTATAGGTATATCGGGTTATATTCTATCACATTATATCGGGTTATACCATCTAAATAATTCAAAACACTCTATAATAGTTTTCAAAGTGATTTCGAAGATTCTGACCCCACCCGCGCCCACACACCCACACACATCATAT
>NW_028234411.1:3825212-3827712 GCF_977035675.1 Penaeus japonicus
GACAGAAAGTTGTTCATAATGTTCATGTAGTTCTGAACACCGGTGCAGTTGTGGCTTTAAAGCAGAGAGCGCGCGCCAGAGAGACAAATGGGAGGGAATGATAGACAGATGACAATGGGAATCATAATTAACGTTTTGATAACTGTGACACGTTCGTTTTGTGTATCCTTTTTTTTTTTTTTTTTTTTTTTTTTTTTTTTTTTTTTTTTTTTTTTTTTTTTTTTGGTAGTCGTGAATTTGGGAAAAAAAGAGGTCTATAGTGATCGTGCGTGTTATTTTTCAGGATTTTTTTCTTTTTTTTGTGATTTTTTTTTTTTTTTACATATGTTTTCACACGTTATTCGTCTCCGTTATTGAGGTATACCAGTTATCAAAATAAAAAAAGAAATAAAATAATAGAAAGGAAATGAAAAAAAACAAACAAACACAAAAAAGTAAACGAAAACCAGAACAAAAAGCAAAAACAAAAACAAAAATAAACAACACTAACAACAAAAGAATAAACATCCACAGAAGCGTATTCAAAACCTTTACGCAAAGTTTTGATTTTGGTAAAGCGATCGAAACCTTTTTAAGGATCTATTGTTGCTTGATGTTACTTGCAATTTTTATGCGATTTTATCATCAAAGACAAGTTTGTGTTCGTCGTGTCTATAATGTCTTTGAAGGTTAAGCTCTTTTATGTATTTTGTTGTTGATGGAACAGCGGGATGTACGTAATCATTCCCTTTTTCTTTTCTTTTTTTTTCTTTTTTTGCTTTTTTAACTTCTAAATCATCTCTCTCTTTCGCTTTTTTTTTCTCTGTATCTATCTATCTACTTCTCTCTCTCTCTGTGTCTCTCTCTCACTTTTTGTGTCTCTCTGTCTTTGTCTTTCTCTCTCTCTCTCTCTCTCTCTCTCTCTCTCTCTCTCTCTCTCTCTTAGTTCTTTCTGAAGACTTTGTGGAGCTGAAAAAAAAAAAAAATCAATAATACATATCCAAATCATTAATTCATCTCCTTATCAACAATACGATTCGAATAATCCTATTAACATTATACATCATTATACATTCACTCACTTTTAATCATGATAAAAGACATCATTTTATATCTACCATTGTTATGATTAATATAATAACATCCTCTACTCCTGGAATAACTATCTACATCAAGGCCCTAAGCCTAAACGATAATTTAGGCCTATAGGAAAAAAACAAGTCAGCTGATCTATGACAGAATTATCGACCAATAGAACTAATGCAATTGATGTACTGACGTATTCATGTGGATTGATTCATTCAAAGTGTTAGATACATTTAATTGACATTTCGTGATTAAAGAAGAGGATATGATATTGACGACTCTATTGCATTTCATATATTGAGAATTTACCTTAGGTATGCATATTTCTATATTTAATTAATGGGAATGGTATGTTTACGATGTCAAAATTCTATATCATCAGTATTTATTGCTCTTGGTAAGAATTTTCAGAGTGACATAGGAACTACCCTATCAATTTATTATTTTACATCACCACTGGATGTGAGACATTCTCTACGGAGTTGCACGCCCTGATTCAACTACATCCTTACCCATACATCGCCTTTTTTCTTTTTGTTTTTTTCTTTTTTTGGTCTTCTTTTTCATGGTAATATTTTCGATACTTCAAAACGATTCATAAAAACCTACAATACCCTGCACAATAAACCTAATTTGACAGCTTCCATATCTCGTTAGATGGGGGTGGGGGTGAAGATGGGGGTGAAGGTGGGGGTGAAGATGGGGGTGAAGGGGGGGGGTGAAGATGGGGGTGAAGGGGGGAGGTGAAGATGGGGGTGGAGGTGAAGGTGGGGGTGAAGGTGGGGGTGGGGGTGAAGGTGGGGGTGAAGGGGGATGGGGGTGGGGGTGAAGGGGGGTGAAGATGGGGGTGAAGATGGGGGTGAAGGTAGGGGTGAAAGGTGGGGTGAAGATGGGGTGAAGGGGGGGTGAAGGTGGGGGTGGGGGTGAAGGTGGGGGTGGGGTGGGTGAAGGTGGGGGTGGGGGTGAAGGTGGGGGTGGGGTGGGTCAGTCATTCTGACCGTAAACAAGGACTCAAAAAATCCATCAACTTCTGCAAAGAATACATATCCAAAAGTCCAGGACACAGACAACCTTGCATAACAAACAAATAAGCAATCAAGAGAGAGAGAGAGAGAGAGAGAAAGAGAGAGAGAGAGAGAGAGAGAGAGAGAGAGAGAGAGAGAGAGAGAGAGAGAGAGAGAGAGAGAGAGAGAGAGAGAGAGAGAGAGAGAGAGGGCGGGAGGGAGAGGGAGAGAGAAAGATAAGGAGGGAGGGAGGGAGGGAGAGAGAGAGAGAGAGAGTGATAGATAGAGACAGAGAAAGAGAGAGAGAGAGAGAGAGAGAGAGAGAGAGAGAGAGAGAGAGAGAGAGAGAGAGAGAGAGAGAGAGAGAGAGAGGAGAGAGAAGAAGAAGAAGAAGAAGAAGAGAGAGACAGAGTTGGAAAATATTTCTTGAT